>NC_056725.1:1402387565-1402490065 GCF_019279795.1 Protopterus annectens
GGTCTTCTCACTTCTTTGTTATCTGGTATTTAACTGTTAGCCTAGAGGGATTCCTCTGTACTTTAACTGCTAGCCACAAAGTCTGAAAAATCATTTTATGCTCAACTTCTGAGAGACTTGTTTGGCTATAATCACCTGCATTAGAAGCTGAAGTTAAGTACAAACTTGCAGTTTTAAAAGTACGGTATTTAATTTTTTCTGTACCTAATTGTGTGTTTCACTGAATAGTATGTGTTGTGTGTCTCTCTGCTACATGAGGAGGTGGTGGTCTTCTCACTTCTTTGTTATCTGATATTTAACTGTTAGCCTAGAGGGATTCCTCTGTATTTTAAGTGCTAGCCACAAAGTTTGAGAAATCATTTTATGCTCAACTTCTGAGAGACTTGCTTGGCTATTACCACCTGCATTAGAAGCTGAAGTTAAGTACAAACTTGCAGTTTTAAAAGTACTGTATTTATTGTGTTTCACTGAATAGTGTGTGCTGTGTGTCTCTCTGCTATAAGAGGGGGTGGTGGTTTTCTCACTTCTTTGTTATCTGATATTTAACTGGTAGCCTAGAGGGATTTTGCCTCTTCTTAAAAGTACTGAATTTTATTTATTCTGCTGTATTTATTACTACTTGGTAGTAGCCTGATTAAATTGTAACTGTTATTCTAAGTCTTTTGGTTTAAGCACTTGGGCTTCATACCGGTTGTTTTACATTAAGAAGGTTTGTGGTCTGCACTGTTGGGGCAGGACACGTAGCTTACATCCTTCTAAGCTGGGAATTGCTGATTGAAGGCTCAGTGTCTGCTATTCTAAAAGTGTATTAGTTCTGGTTTGAGTACTCGGGCTTCAGGCCAGTTATTCTACATTAAGAAAGTTTGTGGTCTGCACTCTTGTGGGAGGAGAGGCTGGATTCTGCCCTTCTAAGCTGGGAATTTCCGGTCACAGGCTTATTGTGCCTGCTTATTTGAACTGTTTCTTTCTGAAATTGGTGCGCCTTGTTGCTGTAGCATAGACCAGATTCAGGCCTGCTGAATCTAGCTTTGTTTGTCTAACTTGAGCACTGATCCAGGCCATCTTTTTTGGAGAAGGTTCCCCTACACCCTAGTAGCGGGAGTGTGCAGTTAGAACTTGTCTGATTGAAGTCTGCTGGAACAGGGCTCAGTTTTGAGCTTTTTTCTGGTTAATTGGGTAACTTGTTTAAAGCAGTTTGTTCGTTTTCTATTGTTTTATATATATATATATATATATATATATATATATATTGCACTTTATTCAAGTATCTTCGTACTTTATTACTAGCGGCATTGACTACAACTCTGAAATGAGATATATAACAATAAGCATCCTTTTCTGTGCATTTAAACTGTTTTTTTTTTATTGTACCTGCTTTATTTTCTGAAAAAATATATATTCTTGTTTCCCGCCTTTCTAAGCTAGTATAGTCCAGTTTTCAGGTTAGTGCTGAACTCAGGGCTGTGTTACAAATATCTGTGTTTGCCCATACCTTACTTGGATAGAAGGGAGTTTCTCTGTTCACCTGTGACAGAAGGGAGCTTTGAACAGCCTATCTGTCCTTGGAGGAGTGATTTCAGCCCAGAAATTAGTAATTTATTGGCCATTTTGGGCTAATTTCTATCTCTTTCATTTCCCTGCTATAAAAGCCTCATTTGCCCGGTTTTGCGCACTGGGCAGCACCAGTTAGCTAGGGTATAACTATTCCCGGCTCCTCAAAGTCTCCTCTTCAATTTTTCCCTTGGAACTAGACAAACTTTCAACTTAATCACTCAAGCCATTCATTTCTCAGCCCAGCACTTGCTCAAAACTCATAGCAAGCACTTATAAACCCTAGCACTAGACTCCTCTGTACTATACAGAAGGACAAAGCTCTCTATTCGACCTTACCAGCCATTCAGTAAAACAGTTCACTGTACCTATCCAGGCATGTCCAAAGGGCAGTTTCAGGTGTACTCTCCAGTCCAACTGGTGAATCTGGGAATTTTGAGGAAATGTTACAACTGCCTCATGCACACAGACAACCCTCTCTTCCTACCACCAAGCACTAATACATGCGAGAGATGCAATTATACAGCCAAACTGGAGGCTAACCTCTCTCAAACCAAGACTGGATCAGACAGTCAAGAGGAGAAGGGAAATACTGGCATCACACCACCAGTCTCACACAGACCCATTAAACTAGCACCGGCAAAAAACACACATAAATACACAAAAACATACTCCTAGGCTCTAAATAAAAGTCTGCAAAAGCAACACAGATCTCCAAAGTAGACATCCAAGCAACCTCCACACCCCAACACAAACCATGAAACACATACTTCACAAAAGCAGTGTGCCACGCAATCACAGCCCTTAAGGCAAAATAACATACCCAACACACTAGTAATAGGTGACTCTATAGTCAGGCACACTGACGTCTCACTCACTAGGCTGAAAAGGAGAAGGTTACTGTTAGCTGCCTGTCGGGTGCCAGGATCCGCCACATAACACAAGCACTCAGGTCACTCCAGAACAAGTACAAATATGACTCTGTCATTGTCCATGTTGGTGTGAATGACCTGAGCCATACCTCCCTGGACTACATGAAAGGAGACATGGAGGAGCTCTCTGATCACGTAGCCCAGGTTGGTATGACCCTGACCCTGAGTAGCATCCTGCCCTCACCAAGAATGATACCATGGTATAAAGAAATAATTATCAATTTCAACAATTGGGTAAGTTTCTGGTGTCATTCAAAGGGGATCCAGTGTCTGTCCACCTGGGGTGACATGCTCAACAAGCCACACTGCTTCGCTAGAGATGGCTTGCACCTGTCACCCTTAGGCTTTTGAATACTGGCCAAGGCTCTTGCCAACCCCATAGTGCCTTTTTTAGGCAAGGCTCAAAAGACAAACCCACCACCGTAAATAGCACAAGTAACAAAAATCTCAGGGTAATGCTACTCAAAGCCAGAAGTCTAAACCTCAAAATGCATGCACATGAGGCACTCCTCAGTATGGAGGAAATCGATATATGTGCAGTAACAGAAACCTAGTTTAAGGCTCCAGAGAGTACCCCAGCACTACCAGGCTACAACTCATACCATACATTTCTGCCACAGAACCCGGACCGAAATACAAAAGGCGAGGGAGTATCCATATTCATCAAGAATACCCACACCTCCAGGTTACTGGCACAGCACAATGCTTCAGAGATCATCCACATGCAATTAACAATGGGCAAAACTGCAATTCAAATTGTAGCTTGCTACAGATCACCCACCATGTCCCAAGACCCCCATTCCTCATTTCTGGAAATACTGGGAAACATAATTGTCCTACCAAACACCCTAATATTGGGTGATTTTAACTACCCAAATATTAATTGGGAGAACTACTCAAGTACTAACTCCCTTGCCCAACATTTCCTAGAATTTATAAACTCAAATGCCCTGGATCAACTGGTCAACACTCCCGCCAGAGGTGACAACATATTGGACCTGGTCATCACCAACATGGGTGACAGGTGTTCCACACCAGAGGTCAACCCTTTGCTGGTTAGATCTGACCATAAACAAATCACTTTGGATATCCACCTTCTACCCCCACCCCTAGACAAGGAAACCACTGTGAAAAACTTTTCAAAAGCAAACTTCACATTACTTAACACCGAGGTGGAAAGTTTAAAAGCCCCCATGCTAAAGAATAATGCTGTCCAAGCTGCAAAATCCTTTACTAATGCATTCTATGGGCACCTACAGGAATGCATGGATCATGCTATCCCAAGCAAAACCAAGACTCACTCCTCCAAGAAAAGGAAACCAGTCTGCTGGACCCCTGACATAAACAAGCTATACAACAGAAGGAGGAAACTAGTACAGAAAAGAGCAAATCCCAAGAAGGGAAGACATCCCTGATCAGTATCAGCAAGAAACTACAATCCCTCATAAAATCGTCCAAGGCGAGCTTTGAAAGAAAAATTGCCAAGGACTCCAAAGATAACCGCAAGGCATTCTTTAGCTATGTCAAGAATCTAAGTGGCAATGCTCAGATCTGCTCAGAGTTAGTGCAAAATGGTACAAAATACACTGAACAAACCGATATTGCCAACATCCTGGCAGACAGGTTCATTGCAAACTTCACCCCCCTCTCACCCCCAAAAGGGCCCATAACCATAGCAGAAGAATGTAGACCCCCTGAAATCACAGACACTCAGGTTGAAACAGCCCTCTCCAAAGCCAAAAACACAGCATCAATGGGACTGGACAGTGTCCCAGGCTGCGTCCTACAAAGTTCAAAGATGAACTAACCCCTCACCTAAACACACTGTTCAAACTCAGCCTCTCCACAGGCTACGTACCCATAGAGTGTCACACAGCAATGGTTATTCCGATCCACAATGGTGGACCCACAACAGACCCCAGGAACTATCGCCCTATAAGCCTGACTAGCTTGGTCTGCAAGGCTATGGAGGACATAATCATGGAACTCATTAACAGAGACCCTGGGAACCTCCAAACACTAGACCCTCCCCAGTTTGGCTTTGTTAAGGGCAGATCATGCCTCCTAAACCTGGTGGACTTCTTTGAGACAGTTACCAAGGCTATAGGTGAGGGAAAGGTGGTACACACAGCCTACCTAGACCTCGCAAAGGCCTTTGACACCATTCCCCATTCTGGTATTATAGACAAGCTCACCAGCCTGAACATAAATCCCTATGTCACAAGATGGGTTGCCAATTGGCTCATGGACATAACCCACATGGTGAGAGTTGCGGGAGGTAGGTATGACTCTAAACCGGTTACAAGTGGCATTTCCCAAGGGATCAGTTCTAGGACCCCTCCTGTTCAGCATATACTTCTCAGAGATACAGACAAGCACAGCATGACTATGGTTGCCCAAGTTCACAGACGACTGCAAACTATGGGCTACAATTAACACTTTGGCTGACACAGACATCCTCCAAAAGGGTTTCACTGAGATGGATACCTGGTGTCAAAATCATGGCCTCAAGCTAAATGCCAAAAAGTGCATAGTCATCCCCTTTGGAAAAAACTAAGTACCCACAAACTACCACATACGTGATAGTCCCCTAAATACGGAAAATGAAATAAGGGATCTGGAGATCCAAGTAGATAGCAATCTCTCCTTTGATAATCACATTGCCAAAGTGGTTAAAAAATCCTTCTATGTGGCCCACCTAATCACAAAAGAGTTTGCATCCAGATCAAAAGAGGTCATTGTGCCCCTCTACTCATCACTCATCAGACCCATCATAGAGTACAACGCCCCATTTGGGATGTACCTTACAAGACACCTGCAACAGCTGGAAAGACCACAGAAGTACCTCACCAAGAGGATCACTGGCCTCAAACAGATGTCATATGCAGCTCGACTGAAGAAACTTCAGCTGTACTTGGTTGCATACTGCCTACTCAGAGCTGATCTCTGCCTGACATACAAGGCCATGTCCAACCCAGAATTGATGGACATGCTCCACCTAAAGAAAACCTTATCCTCTCAAGCCATATGCTCTAGGAATCTAAACCTTACCACAACAATAAATAGGACATGCTGGAGGGATAGATTCCTGTCCCAGAGACTTCCCATGCTTTGGAACAAGATTCCAGTCTACATTAGGCAGAGCTCCTCGCTAACACTCTTCAAGAGAAACCTTGATGAGTGGATGGGAAACAGAAAGTTTACCTCGGGGATCACTTCAGTGGCTCTGCTGGACAGAGGCACAGGGAACTAATCTAAGGGGACGACGAAAGCCAACACATTCTGGTTAGGCTTATAAATACCTTCAGGCAGATAGCCTAGTACCTACCTATGAACCTATGAACCTATGTTCAGTAAGGATTTTCCAAGTACTGGCTAGGGCTCCTCTTCAAAAGCTAAATAATTCCTTCTTGTAAAAAGAGACTTCTCACAATGAATGTAGCATAATCATTAGGAATGACAGATGTCCTTCTATATCAATATTGTAGTATTCCTTAAAGAAGGGATGTCCCACCCCAGGAAGCCCATTGCTTGGCCAGTATAGATAAGCTTGAAAAAGATCTTGTTTAAACTGCACATCACATTTATGCTCTCTGGACAGAACATGGGGCATAAAAGGATGTACAGATGCAACTACCCAGAACTTCTTTTGCTGCCAGTTTGACCACCATTGTTGCCAGTTGGTCTGAATATTTTGTTGCTGTATTGAATATTATGCAATACCAGATAAGTGTCCCATTGGTGTTATTTTTTTTCTTTTTGTTTCTGCTGTGGTGGTGCTGCGGTAGCATTGTCGCCTCACAGTTAGACGTTGCCCGTTCGATTCTCAGTTAGAGCATCTTCTGTGTGGCGACATGCGTGAATGGGCATTCCTTCATTGAAGGTTGTGTGTTAGGCCCGACAAGCCAGCACGTAAAAATCTACTGCCAATCATTAGCGGACCGGAGTTCCGCTGTGGCGACCCCTAACTGGGAAAAGCCAAAAGACAGAAACAAACTTTCTTGGCCTATTCTTCAGGAAAGGCCCATTTGTCAGCCATTTCTCCTTGTCTGCCCTTGACTCTTTTTTGACTTTTTCATTTTGAGGTCAAACAATTTCTTAAAGGTGTCCTGTATATTAGGCTTCCAAGAAAACCTATTCTTCCTCCTCCTGCTTGGGATCTCAATTTTGTTTTAAAAAATTGACCTGGGCTCCTTCTGAGCCTGCAGTTTCTGCTTCTTTGCAACACTGTACCTAGAAGACTGTTTTGCTGCTGGCTCTTAGTCTGCTCAGAGGGTTTCTGAGCTCCAGGCCCTTATGGTCATTCCTTTTTTTTTTTCACAGGGACAGGGTGTCCCTTTGTATTAATCCTTCATTTATGCCCAAGGTGATAAATGAGTTGCCCTTAAATCAGTTGGTACAACTCCAGTCTTTTTTCCCTTTTCTTCAGTCTGCAAGGGTCCTGCATACCTTGGATTTGTACAGACAGCTCATGTGCTATTTAGATAAAACTAGGACTACTGGAACATCTGATCAGCTTTTTCTTTCCTTTCATCTCAGGTCTTTGGGTTTGGCTGTTTTTAAGCAAGCCATCTTCTCCTGGATATCTAAGGCCATTTATTTAGCCATCTTCTCCTGGATATCTAAGGCCATTTATTTAGCCATCTTCTCCTGGATATCTAAGGCCATTTATTTAGCCATCTTCTCCTGGATATCTAAGGCCATTTATTTAGCCATCTTCTCCTGGATATCTAAGGCCATTTATTTAGCCATCTTCTCCTGGATATCTAAGGCCATTTATTTAGCCATCTTCTCCTGGATATCTAAGGCCATTTATTTTTGTTATTCTTTTCCTGGCAGGTCTCTGTATGCTTCTGTTAGAACTAATTCTACTAGGGTTATTGCCTCTTCTGGTGCCTTCTTCAAGGGGACGGACACAAATTCCATCCTTGAAGCTGCTACTTGGTCTTCAGTGCGCACCTTTACTAAGCATTATAAGTTGGATATGGTTTCTGGGGCTAGAACAGGTTTTGCTGAAACCATTTTGTGTGGGTACGTTGAGGGCTCTTCTCAGCCTTCCACCTCCCATTCTGTTTCTTGAGCTTTTTTACTCTCCCTTCATTAAGCAATAATGCAACAGTGATATGGAGGGACATAGTACAGTTGTGTAAAATCTTACTATAACAGTAGATGTCCTTCTCTTCACTGTTGCAGTATTTGCTTCCTCCCTCTTGTTTGTTCTGCATTTTTTCCTTCTGGATGTGCATGGACTCCTTTGTCCTATGACATTTGTTCTCTTCTGTGGCAATTCACTTCTGGATAGTTGTGTCCATATGCCCGTTTTATGACCTAGGTTCTGTGCGGGGAGCATAAATGCGATGTATGGTGTGAAAAAGATCTTTTTCAAGCTTATCTATACTGGCCGAGCGATGGGGTGCCTGGAGCAGGACATCCCTTCTTTAAGGAATACTACAACAGTGAAAAGAAGGACATCTGCTATTATGGTAAGATTTAACACAGCTATACTTTCACAGTGGCTCTGCTTTCATCTGAAGTGGAATTATGAAAAAAAGTACTCTGAAATGAGCTTCAGAATTACTGATAAATACATACATGCTGGCTTGAGCTTAGTTTGATTAAAAACCTTGCCATTTTTCAATATTTATGCTTAATTTTCTAACATGCAATTTAAGAGGTGAAAGCCACAAATCAAGACACTTATTTTGCAGTTCTGATTTTAAGAGTGCATGCACTTACTGCCATGATTTATGAGATGGGGTTCCAGAAGTATTAATTAACAATTTCTCCAAATTATTGATAGTCAAAGCTTTAAATACATGTTAAAAATTCTCATATATGGCCTTATAACCTTAGATGTTATTAATACTGATTCAAGAAACCCTGAAACTTGCAAAACTGCATAATTTCAAATCAGGAAAGTGACAGCTGTTTTTGTTACTATCCTGGCAGAAGCTATTTTCTTCACTGAAAATGAAAATAAAAATTTCCTATTTGCCACATGACATTCCTTCACAACAATACACAGTTTCTTTACTTCTGAGTACGAGGAAAAGGAGAAAAATATTTGCTAAAAATTCTAAACAAAATAATAGTAGTAATAAAGTAAAATAAAACCACTAAAATCAAAAGTTCCTTTACTGTGATGAACATAGCCTCATAACTTCAGCAGCTTTAGTATTTTGACTAGAAATTTAAAATAATAGCCATTAGCATAAATTACTAAAAATGCAGTGAAGAATCTGGCAATAGCAGATTGTTGTAAGATAATTTTGACCTACTTATGATTATTTATTTACATTTCCTTGCTTGTATAGCATCAGAGGTAGCTAAAGTAATTACAGAATATCACAGTTGTATTTTTTAGTTCTTTTCCTCATCCAAAGTTCTCAGATTTATGACTACTTTCTGCATTGTTAATATAAAATGAATTTTGTTGTTCCTTTTGTCATTTGCTAGTGACTCTTCATCATAACCTGTATTGCTTTGTCCACAATGCTTAAATGAAAAAAGTTGCACTATCTTGTTATTTATCCTTGGGAATATTTATTTTATTAATTATTTATTTCACATCTGTTTACCGGGAAAGTCTGACTGGGCCAGAAAGTCCACTTTGCTAAGTATCTGGCCAGACAAATGCCTCAGTTAGCCACATTTATTTTGCACGACTCCAGCCATACTGCCACCAGCTCCATCCTTCTTCCAGTTGTCTTTCTTGTTTCCCCCATTCCTAGGTGACACCTTCTTGGTGTGTTACCAACTGATCCCAGTAACTTCTGTGTGCATTTTATACCTTCATACATAGTATTTGTGGCATTAATAGCTATTACAGCATTGCCAGTGAGACAGCCTTGCAGTTGTGAATTTTTACCACTACACAACTTCTTACGTAATTTGCTTAAGTCACACTGTCTATACTTAGCACTTGCTGCTGATGTCCCTTTTTATGCTCTATTATCTTGTCTATTCTGGTTTGCTTTTCTGGCAGACCTATTTCTATTGCCTTCTGTAGACCCTACATGTTCTTACTCTTCAATAAACACTGTTGCATGTGTCATACATATGACACTGTGCAGGGATGCGGAACACAAGGAAGTGATCACATATTTGGTAAAGTAATGTTAACAGGCCACGCATTTAAACAAATCTAGTACATAAACATTTGTACACAGAGTTCCATGCTACCATGCCATTGGTGTGAACATTGGCTCTAGATGATTGTCACTGCCGAAGTGCACCCTGACCCCATGTGAAAAAAGGATTGTGGATGGACGGATGCAAAAGTCCTACAAAATATATCACCGATTCATGAATTTCACCTAGAGCACACCTGCTTTACAAATGTACAGAACCTTGTCTGCTCCTGGTAGTATGTTATGGTGCCTACCAATTAGACATTACTGCTATCAAGCCATATATACACCACACATGTGTCCTGGCAGGTATCAGTTATATTCTGAATCCAGGGCATACGCCCAGCTATATCAGCCAGACCAGACATCATTATCCTGTTTAGCGCTACCTCCATTCACCATACTCTCAACTTGACACACTGGAAATCGACAAGTAATTTTGTGTGTGTATGTGTCTCTGCTGTGTTGAACAATGCATTTGCAGATGTTAATGTGCAAAGAAACCTCCAATCCACATGTAATCACTGCACAAATGGAGGCCTACAACTGCATGCTGATACATTATCACATGCCAATAGCAATGCTGGTGCTGAGTTGTATTTTGATGTCATTTTACACCTGCATCTTTGGTATGCTGCATGCAGGATCTTACATGCTAATGCACATCTCTTCCCAGGCCAGTACCTTGTTTATGGACCTGCCATCATTTGAATTTCAGAGCTTGGTTCTTAAAGTACAGTGCAACTAAGCTTCCTGTTCCTTCAGGTTTGCAGGATATTTACAGAGCTGGATATAATGGCACTTTGCATGGTGGCTGGGTAACACTATTTATCATTCTTGGCTAGTTGATATTTCTTATTTTGATATACAGGTGTTAGTTGTGACTAAGTTTTGGTATACAGGCTGCAAACTTAAACGCACTGCATTCTCTTTGTGTGGTTATCATCTGAAAGAGGATGTTCTCCTTACTGACTTTCCTGTGATTTAACATAATGTTAATTTTACTTTGCTGAACTGCCTTAATTCTGCTACGCAAGCAATGGTTTGGCTGATGTGACCATTCACAAGAGTCTGTAATGTACGGTGCTATCAGATTACACCTGTCACAGGTTGGTTATTACTTTTCTGAATGTACATGGTATAATCATGCAGAGGGATGCTGCCATTGCAACAAATGTTTTTGGACCCTAGTTCACTGCACTGTGCACTTTGCTTGCTTTTACACAGTATATGTTAATGCAGTGTTGACTTCTACTCAGATCTACAACCCTGTGGACAATATGCAACTGCGCATGGTTCCCAATAGACATTACTTTCATCACAGAGCTGGTGTGCTCTCTCTCTTTCTTCACACATACCATTATATTTTATATATATATATATATATATATATATATATATATATATATATATCTTATATATGTGTGTCATACCATCACCATTTGGCGTACTACGCTGCAGTCTTGTGAAATGCTCCTTTATGGTGAATTCTTATGTTGTCATATGTCTGCATCTCTGTACTGTACTTACATTGCACTTCCATAACTATGCTTGTGGTGTTATAGGTGTGTGCTATGTACCTGTACCACTTTGTGGCATCAATTGGGCTTATTTGTACTATTTTTGCTTTGCCCACTTCTACTAACTGGCCTTTATCATAATAACAGACTGCTCCATGACATTAGGGGTGGCATGACTGTAGTGGCACATCTATTTACTGTTATGTATTCATTAGCATACATAGCTTTTAGCTCAGGTGCAAATTGTTAAACTGGAAATAGCATCTTCTGCCCAGAGATGTATATTGGTGCCCAGTTATTTCCATTCAATACTTACTTTGCTATTTTTCATTGTTAGAGGCAATGCCATAATACTCACATTATGACTGTGCTACTGTATAGCCATTTTGACAGCAAGTTATATGCATCACTTGTGGATGTGTGAAAGACAGCCACTAATGCCATAAACTATATTCCTGCCACTCTTAACATGCTGGTAAAATTTGTTGTCCTTTTACACTAATGTTAAGATATCACTTAAACCCTTATCATGTAATTTTAATGTCTGCATTTGTAATGGATTTTTTTAATCCAATGACTTGGATGTCTGCATGTGCAGTAGATTTTTTTATCCTGTGACTTGAATGCCTGCATCTGTAGTGGATTTTTTTTATTCTATGACTTGGATGTCTCCATGTGTAGTGGAATTGTTTATCCCGTGACTTGGATGTCTGTCTGTATAGTAGGATTTTATCCCATGACTTGGATGTCTGCATCTGTAGTGGATTTAGCACATCTGCATCAATTCTAGCTCTGCTGTGTTACTACGTAATACAGCGTGCACTCTCCCAATATGTTTCATTAGCAGGCACATTTATGTACTGCTCAGAAATGTGTTGGTACAAGTTGCTCCTGAACACTTTCAAATGTCCTTTTCTCTATTAAACTGCAGGGCATTTTTTACAGGACTGAACTCTTTGCATTATCTTGAATGCACTCATTCTCGGTTTTCTTTCAGCGTTTATGTTCATATGTTTGTTTTGTATTGCCAGCTTTAGACCTAGTTTATGGTTTTGCAAACCTAATTTGCTTATTTGCATTTTCCAGTCCTTTCCCATTTCATTTTTTTAAAACTCTTCTACCGTTCAACATTGCCTAAATACAGACGTTCTGTTTCAACTTTAGCTCACCTAATGGAACAAAGCCATTTTACCACTCTGTATATTTCATATTCTACAGTTATATATTGTAAGTCTAGTGTACTGTAGAGGAATTCTTTTCAGTTGTATATGTATTTTGTGACACTACTGTATACCAAGTTCTGTGTGCACTACATGATTGGGAGATGCTGCAGTCCATTAAGGCATTTTCTAATATCTATAGTAATGACACATTGTCCTCATACAGAACAGCCAAAGATTTAAAAAAATAAACCAGCGAAGATGTGCATATGCTCACCGAAAAATAAAATGGAAAATAAATACAAGTTAGGGAAGATGTGCACATGCTTATAGGAATATAAGATGGAAAATAAATGCAAGTCAGGGAAGATGTACATATGCTTACAAGAAACTACAATGGGGAAATAAAAACACATCAGGGAAGATGTCATATGCTTACAAGAAACTATGGTGGGGTAAAAAAAGGCTGGGAAGATGTGCATATGCTTACAGGAAAATTAGGGAAATAAATAGCATTCATAAGTATACGTGGAATAGAAATGATGTACTCTGTTTACAGAACAGACAAAAGCTACAGCTATAAGCTCATCTAAATTAAGTTGTTAAGAGGTCACAAATAAGGAAGTGCAATTTCAGAAAATTGTCTCACTTAAGTGTGTTATGTTCAACCCAGTTCTGGATATGGAAAATGTATACCCCTTCTATTTTATCTGCCATGAGTGTACTGTTTATATTTTAAGTAAGAGTTATTATGAATTGTATTTTCTATTTATTTTATGCAAATGATTGTTCCAGTCTGATAGTTATTTTCACCAACGTATTCTCCTATTACAAAGTTTAAGTATTTCAGATGTAACCCATGTTGATTAATAGGTAAGAGCTAATACCTGCTCTTGCAATGTAGGTTGCAAATAGATAGGTAGTGTTTTAGTTTGATCTACTCAGTAGTGTGTGGGGGTGGGTACTTGCTATTCTACAACACACTTTTAAGGCCCTGTTTATATTGTTTGCCATTAACAGGCTGGTTTAAAATTAAATACATATATTTTCCACACCTACTTCTAAGTACATAAAAGCTGATATGTTTAACATTGTTAAAGTATTTCTGATTTTTTTTTTTGTCACAGAGGAGCGCTTGCCTGTATGGAATAAAGGCTTGCTGCTTTGGAACACTACCTGGGTTTCATCATTTTTGGAAATTATTGTGACTGAGCTCATGAAGTTTTAAGACCACAAGTTACTGTTTTTTTCCCCCTCAACACTGGTGGTGGTGAGGTTGGAACTACACTGATTCCTGTGCTTGTTCATTTTTTTAGCTTTATTAAAAGTCACACACAGCAAAATGCAGCCACTCATTAAACAAATAATAATAATAATGTTTTACACCGGCTATCTTACACATATTTTACCAGCAGTGAATAATCAGAGCTGATGTTTATGTGGCTTGCTACATGAAAGGCCGCCACTCCTTCGGAAAATACTCGCTTTGCACTTCGCGGGGGCACTGACGGTCCCATCTCTGAGTGGAACTGAAAATGTTATTCTTTTCCACTTCCCGAGACAGACACGACTTATACTACGCGTGGCACGTTTGCTTATTCAGGAAGATTAAAGACGCATTTTGTTCTCTTGGGAGGGGGATGTTAAACGCAGCAAATACACTTTATAAACTACACTCCCTCTGTAATGGAAATGTTGATGTACAAGGCTGAACTTTTAAATTGCACCTGTCAGCGCTGCTGCCTGCTGAACAGAATTCAGTGCCACTTTTGAAAAATACTCTAATATGCCCAGTACACGAGTCCACTAAGAGGAAAGCAACCTCAGGTGTGAATGCAATATCCGTTTTCAATGTCACTCGTGTTTGTTTACGACCACCACAGCCCCAGTACGCTGAGTTTAGAAGAGTCCCTAGTGCGCCTGACAAGACATTTCCCTCTGGTGTTTACACAGTGCACAATCACACTTCCTAGTCAGAGTCGCCGGTGCCAGGCACGCACACTGGTGAAAATTGACCCACATTTAACAATGTTTTAAACCACTTGACAGTGGGCTCCCTACCTTAGTCTGGAGTATCCTCGCAGGGTGGTACAAAGGTTAAACTCCCGTCTCCATACATAGACAAACTCTGGACATTTACACACTGACAGGAAGCAAGAGCTGTAGGTGGAGCGGTGCTGGCCCTGCCTTCCGAAAAGAAGAGGCGCGACCCGCTACAAGTACATTTATCCTAAACTGACACGGTAATATCGGACACAGTCACACAAATGACCCATTCATGGGTACACCCCAAGTTATATATGGTTTATCTGCCAATTAAGTGCAGTTGAAGTAAAGCCTGCCAAGAGAGGTGCTTAGAAAAAGATTGTAGAGTTCGACACTCGCGTGCCTCTTAAGTGTACATCATTACGAGAAACGTTCTCATCTGAGGACAGACTGGGGTCTTATAAGTCCATTTCCTCAAAGTTCCATATTGAAAGAGTGGTAAAGGTCTGTCACACATTTAGTGTTAAGAATATTTTAGCTGGTATCCACGGTAAATAGTACTGAATCATAATAATGCATCAAAAGAACTTTTTACAAGTATAAAGTAGCACATTTGGTACATCGGTGAACTTTCCATGAACTTGTTAGTAGTTGGTGTTCCACATTTTGCCATTTGTTCCACATTATGCGAAGTAATGTTCCTAATTTTTGGAGATGGAAGGTTGACAGCTATAATCAGACTATCCACTTGCAAATCTGGGGGGCCTGGTCCTTAGTACAATACAGGTTCATGCTGTTTCTTAACTTCCCTTACATGGGATTCACTTCAGGTATATGTTGACTTTATTTTCGTGTGCATAATCACAAATCTCATCCTTGAAAACACACTTCTCAACATATTTGTTCAAGAATTCCGGGCAAAGCCAAAAGTAATGGTGGGACAAACGCCCAAATTCGGGACAATTTCAAATGGTATTCTTTAAATTAGGGTAAGACCTTAAGCAGAGCACCATGTTTTGCATCAGCTTGTAATTACTGAACTGTATGAAGTATGAAACTCTAATGACTTTCACATTATTGACTGCCTGTAATCCTCGGTGAGCTATCAGAGGATCGAACATTTTAGGGGGGACATACATACCTTTGAAACCTCTTGGCGCAAGAAATATGAACAAAGCTTAAAATAATGGAGGGGGGGGGGGGCAAAGGACAAAAATAGGGACAGATTTTTAAATATTGCTCTTATAAACTAGAATAATAGAATTTCTGTTAACATGCATTTTTCTGAAGGATATGTGTTCTGAAACTCAAATGTATTTCATTATTTAGTGACTTTAATCCCCAAATCATCTCAATGATTTGCCAGAAAACTACAAATTTTATTAACAGAGCAAAAATATGAGACAAAAATTTGAACATTCTGCGAAAATCTGGACAGTTGAGCGGTATGGAGAGCAGTTATGAGAAATAAAATGAAAGGCTGTTGATACGCATGGTCGGAACAGGATACTTTTGCTGCAAGTAAGTGGTGAAAATCTCAACATCTCTGCAGAAGCACAGATAATGTATTTGTGTGGGTGTTGGAGGGTGTGGGGCGATACACCATCCCGCAGCACAAGTGCCTTAGTAATATTTTGTGGGGCGATACACCATCCCGCAGCACAGGTGCCTTATTCGTAATATTTCTATTATCGGTGTATTATATGCACATCAGTTATGCATTTAGCTTTAATTCTTGTACAAATGATGCTTTGACATATGAACATAGTAAAAATGACGTGGAGGACCTCTGTCTTCGAATTTGAAACCAGGTAAGGGAAACAGACTAGTGATAACAGTACAAGCTTAGCAAGCCCTGCGTTTTTTCTTCCGTTCTGCACTTTCTATTTTTCAGCATAGTAACAATGTATGCATTTTTACTAACGCGTTTAATTTAATCCCCAGACAAACTTTACTTATGTCGAGGCAAGGAGAGATCGTCCTATATTAAAGTGTTCTTAGGATGGAATTATTCTATCTTTAAAACTTTGAAAACATCATTAATAAGTTAACATATCTCTCTACTTTTTTTTTAATTTAAAGAACACTTTAATAATAAAGAAAGTTGTGAAGCATTTTACATAACTTTTTCATACTAAGGCGTCATTCGAACAGCGTATTCCATGCCCCGCAATCGTAACTCATTACGAGGAACATTCCCCACCCTGAGCGTCAGTAAATCCCATTTTATTCGCTGTCCCAAACTGAAAGGATGGGCCAAAAAAATCATTGTTAACATGTTTTTAACAAATAACCGCGGTAAAATATATCATACTTATTTATCAAAATAACTTTTGTAAACATAAACCGACATATTTTAACCATGCTGTAGAGTTTCACACTTGCATTTGTTGGTAACTGTTCCACATTTTGCCCACGTATTCTATGTTATTTGAGGTCATGCTCTACATTTTTGCCCACGTATTCCACATTATTACAGGTCGAGTTCCCTATTTTGCTCACAAGTTCCACATTATTAAATATTATGTTAAAGACTTTGGATCTGGAAAGTTGGGAAGCTATGTAGTGACAATATTAAACAAGCAAAATAAAGTTACAATAGTCATTATATTCTTTTCCCAACTTTTTAAGAGGTTCCCCACATTAATCTTTTACCTTGAAATATTACATGCTCAGAATGTTCTGCATTGTATAATTTCCTTTTCAGTTTATATAATGTTAGTCAGCAATAGAAAATTCACTGTCCTTATTCACCAGTATATGTTCTTACTAATGTTACATTATACGTTTTTTACCAAGCAACCTCTTTAGGGTCCAACAAATATTGTCTTCCATTTTTTCACACAGGTGTCAATTTATCAGAACTCCAAAGTATGTGGAAGTAGTCTGCATTGAGTATACCACATATCCAGCAGTTGGTGTTGTTACCCAAGTCTCATTTGTATACTCCTGTTGAAGAACATTATAACATATTTACTATTTTATAAAAACTGAAAGATAATTGAGAAGGTAAATGATCTGATTAAAGATTTATTAATGTTGTAAAGTAGATTTTGAACTACATTACCTATCAGTAAAGTTGGACAATTTATAATGTATGACATCTACATCATCTCATTTTTAAATTAATTCATAGTAAATATATTTAATATTAAGTAAGATATTTATGTTCTCAAGATGCTTAGCTTTATGAGGATGAATACTTTTCATAATCAATTGATTGGACCTAAGAGTTAAAATTTTGTATGTTAAGTATTGTTATATAAAGACAGTTCCTGTGACTTCATTGTCTTTTAATGGGTGTATTTCTTCCTGTGAAGAAAGTATATTGATATCCATATTCCACTGATCATAACAAGTATATCCTAGCTATCTGATCCTCCCAAAATTGTAGTTAATATTGATGTGTTGGTAATCCAAAAATATAGATAGTAGTGAAAGGGATTTAGTGGCATGTAGATAGGTGGATGGTATACTTTATGTCTCTGTTTCCAGTCCTCCCGGATCCTAGAGTTTAGTATCCTTGAATTTTAATATTTTTACTCTCATTATTTTGTGAAATCATTAATTCACAGTATATCTCTGTAGGTCTTGAGGAATACCTGACCCTAGCATATCATAAAATTGCTGTCATTCTGGCATACTGCTTAGTAATGGAAAGTCCCAGTCCCAGTCCCACCCTTGGTTTTGGGATTATTAATTTATTTCTGGTTATCCTGGGAGGAATGGATTCCTATGGAAAGTTAAAAATAAGTTTCTGAAACTTGTTAAGGTATGGTGACCTAATGGCATAGGGAGATGCCTCAAAACAGAAACAATAATTTGGACAGAATCATCATTTTGATAATTAAGATTTTGTACTAGAAAAGTAATTTAATTTTTTTCATGGATCAGTTTGGTGTTTTGACTGGTTTAGGGTCTGATGGAAGTTTTTGTCTAATATTTTGCATTTGCCAGATATAACTTTCTCACTCTCTCTCTCTCTCTCTCTATATATATATATATATATATATATATACATTCATACCTTCATTAACCATTTTCATTGTACTGCACAAGCCTATTTGTTTTATCCCCTGAGTAGATAAGGGGAAACAAACACTTTTTTATTGATATTCAGGTATCACGCTTTTGAAAACTATTGTAATGTCTAACACTTCATTTTATGCTTCATTGGGTCATTTAACAAAAAGAGCAGAAGTTTTCATAAGATTTCCATGCATGCCTCTGAAATGTCCAGATTTTCACAGAATGACTAGATTTTTTGCCTCATATTTTTAGTCTGTTCCTCATAAAAATTGTAGTTTTCTTACAAATCACATAGGATTGCAGTCATTAAATAATGACATATATTTCAGTTTCAAACTTACATCCTTCAGAAAATGCATGATTTTGGACTTTTTTCCCCACCATTAGTTTGGCTTTGTCCAGATTTACTACACTTAGGGGTTAAGAGGTATGTTTCCATGCACAGGAGCGTTTAGAAGTTTGTGTAACTTTGCTTGGACTATAAACCACATTTCACAAAAAAATAAATAAAATACAGCTGGGAAGAACATTATGAAAGAAAAGTTTATCAAACGAGGTAAAACAAAGATTTTGTGTAACAACAATATATAAAGATGGAGAGTGAGCATTGCCCTATTTAGTCATAATGGTGAGAATAAACCCCATGGGTGAACGTAATATATTTAACATTTGTTGTTGTGTCTTTTGGCTTTTCCCGGTTAGGGGTCGCCACAGCGGAACTCTGGTCCGCTAATGATTGGTAGTTGATTTTTACATGCCGAGTTACCAACCCTGACGCACAACCTTCAATGAAGGTACGCCAGTTCACACATGTCTCCACGCAGAAGATGCTCTAGCTGAGAATCGAACTGGACAGCGTCTTACTGTGAGGCGACAACACTACCGCAGCACCACCACCGTGGATATATTTATAATTAGGTAAATAGGCTGGTCCACAGACCCTACCTAGTCATGGTTGGTCACAATGGTAAAGGTAAATACTATATACCCACACACACACACATATATATATATACATATATATATATATATATATATATATATATATATATATATATATTTATATATATATTTTCTATGTATTTGTGTATCCATGTGTCTGTGTGTCTAAGGCAGTTGTTCAAATGTTGCTTTAGATGAAGGCTAAAAAGCCAGAAAAGACAATGCATTTCATCAAAATGTATTGGCTTTTTTTTTTTTTTTGCCTGCGCTAGATCTCAAAATGGTGGAGATTGGGGAATTTGCCTTTCACCATTGTAGTGATATATATATATATATATATATATATATATATATATATATATATATATGTATATTTACTATCAAAATGTCGCCAGTAAAAATAAATCCCGTTCGTAACACCGACAAAAAAAAAGCAAAAGTAAAAATATATATCACGACATAATGTCGAATCTGTTGAACAAATTCAGCAGATTCAACATTATAGCTGCACAGATCATGTGATGTCCTTATAGGAGCTCAGGTAAATGAAACTACACCTCACATCATGTTTTTGCAGGGGCCAGGGGGAAGTTCCCCTGCAGCCCCCCTGTAATGTTCTTCCCAGCTGTATTTTTTTTTTTTTTTTTTGTGAAATGTGGTTTATAGTCCAAGCAAAGTTGCACAAACTTCTAAATGTTCCTGTGCATGGAAACATACCTCTCAACCCCTAAGTGTAGTAAATCTGGACAAAGCCAAACTAATGGTGGGAAAAAAAGTCCAAAATCATGCATTTTCTGAAGGATATAAGTTTGAAACTGAAATATATTCCATTATTTAGTGACTGCAATCCAATGTGATTTGCCAGAAAACTGCAAATTTTATGAGGAACAGACCAAAAATATGAGGCAAAAGTCTGTGCCCCTCACACCCCTTGCTAACTATATATTCCAACTCCGAGATCGCACTACAGTGAGGAAAAGGATGAATGTCCCAAACTGCACTGTTCTGCGATCTCTGTGCAGTACTTCAAGTTCATATCAAAGAATGCACTGTGTATTCACTGATATGGACTTCTGAACATGGAGATGTTCAGCAAAACAGAAAATCGAAAATCTGTCTTTCGATTTTCCATCTGCAGAGCATCTCCATTCGTCATTTTGATAATTTTGATAGTAAACCTATAAACCTATATATATATATATATATATATATATATATATATATATATATATATATATATATATATATATATATATATATATATATATATACACATATATGTATATATAGGGTCTATATTAGAACATCGAAGTTTCAAAACTTCGAATGTTCTAATATCGACCCCTATTCAGCGAAAGCTGAAAACATCAAACATACAGAACAGCAGACTTTTTCCTAAGAAAAAAATTTGCTGTTCCAAAACACATATACACAACACAAGCACACCAAACAAACAGCAATCCACACACATACACCTAAAATCTTACATCTAACCCTACACTAAACTATACACACACCACTAACTATCCACTAACCTTAACCCAAACCCTAACCCTAAGGTCCGTCACTATATCACACTCACCTCACCCGCGCCCTAAATCTAACTCACTTACCCTGCCCTAACCCTCACGTCCACACAATCGCACACTTACCTGACCCGTGCCCTAACCCTAACTCACCTAACCCACCCTAACCCTCATATCCACACAATCGCACACATACCTAACCCACACCCTAACCCTAACTCACCTAACCCGCCCTAACCCTCACATCCACACAATCGCACACATACCTAACCCGCACCCTAACCCTAACTAACCTAACCGGCACTCAATTTCACACTTACCTAAACCCGACCCGTAACTTTCCACCACAGTGCTGAAAATACCAAAGCAACAGAAACGGACAACAGATTTCTTTCTCTAGGAAAAAATTTGTTTTTCTGTTGCTTCGATATTTTCAGCTTTCGCTGAATAGCGGTCGATATTAGAACATTCGAAGTTTTGAAACTTCGATGTTCTAATATAGACCCTATATATATATATATATATATATATATATATATATATATATATATATATAGCCATTGTAATGTTGGCAGCTTATGTTGTTAGAAAATGCAAGAAAACTGGAGTACAAAGAGAAAGCCCACAAAGACATTAGGAACATTTTGGATTCCACATAGTGAATGGAAATCAGGACTGAGACCTAGAGCAGTGAGGTAAAGATCTTACCACGGAGCCACCGTGCTGCTCTATCCGTGTCATTATGACTTGCTTAAATACATACTTTTGAAGCTGATTTATTTAGCAGATTTACACAAGTTAAGATAATGATGGTATGTGACTTTTCCCTTAATCTTAAAGAGTCTATTTAAATGAAGAATTCAGTCTATACTGCACTACCCTAACACGTTTTAAACATCAGTCAGTCACAGTACTTCTGTCTTGGGGAAAACTATAGAAGAAATGACAGTTATACTAAAGTACATACAAAACACTAATGTACTTACTTATGAATTTAATGCCAGAACATTTAATTTTGTTTTACACTGGATAAACATTTCTCAAGCAGTACCTTACAGCCAGAAAGGAGACAAGCTTCTCTTCTGACATGAATTCACAAAACATTTATAATTATTTGAAAGCAGAAAAGTTCTAGATCTGGACTACAACCATGCTGTATTTTGTATAGATGATGACTCTGTTGTGTACGTTAATTGAAAACTATCCCAAGTGTGGTTTTTATAGCAAGTAAGACATGCCATCAGTGGTATAAGAATAGACTTCCACTAAGGTGGAACCACCACTACAGCTCACTAAAAAGTGGTGAACTCATATGCTGGACTTAATAATTCTGACAGCTTATTTTAAGTTGTGAATGACGGTGATATGAGCTGCTATTTTATAAATGAGAATATTAATTTTCAGTTTGAAAACAACCCTGCTAATAACCTTCACAATTTACATTAATACTCGTTTTTTAAATTAAATCCTGGAAGAATTCATATTCACAACACTCCACTGCACCAGATGAGCTTTAAAGTCATTAAGCCTAACAAAAATTGAACTGAAATGTAACTTGGAGCCTCTCTTTAATAGAAGTGCAGCACTGTTTACAAGAGATGCACTCTCTGGATATACCTTTTTGGTGTTATATGTGGCTGTCCACACACTTCACTATGAATCCATTTTCCATTTCTTTTTATATGTCTGACTGGTAGCAAGGAATTTCTGTATTGCAGTGTGTGCAGCTGCTAATGTACATTGAGTCTTCCTACTACAACTGCCATGCTGCACCCTATGATTCAAATTAAGCTCCCAACCAATCACAGACAGCCTACATGGATAGTGACCACACCCACAATCAGCTTCCAATTTACTGCTCTCTGTACTTGTGACTTGTGCCCATTTTAACTAAAGGATAATATACGGCTGTTTTGAATGGCATTAGTCTGGTGACAGCTTTTGTCTCCATCTGGTCAAATGTAATTTTTGTGAATATTAACTTGAGTTAGCGGCTCATTTATGTTATAAGATAGATTGTATTAAGTGGCATTTGGCTAAATATCTGACATTCAGAGTAGAGGATTATGGCCCTAAACTGATAATGAATTGTTTTCTATTGTCCAGGCACAGGCTTTGATTTCTTTTACCTCCATTCACCCACTGCATGATTCTGAGTAAGTCACTTAACCAGACATTGCACTAGGGTCACCCCTGAAAAGGAGCACTTGTGTCCTATGAGTTTTCCTGGTTAAAAAAAAATGCCAGCACTGTAGTACTTGTAGAAGTCAATAACTTAAGTGTTTGGGTTGTACTGGAGGTTTATTTTTTGCTGTTTGAGTTATGCCTTGGGTTAGAGTTAGCACTAGACTAAAGATTATGCTTAAATTAATCTTAGGGTTAGGCTTGCAGTTTGTTTTAGGATTAGGTTACATTTAGGATTAAATGCAATTCACTGAATATGTGACAAGAAATTTAAGTGGATACATGTCCCTTCATGCCCTTTGGGCATGATATCTTTGAACTATACATTATTTTCAACTGAAAAAAGCTGCAATCACAAGCTTAATGCCACATTTAGCTAAGCCATTTACAGGTATTATTTATTTATTTGTTTGTTTATGTATTTATTTATTTATTTGGTTGTTTGTTTAATTATTTATTGCCTTTTGTTTAGTAGGATGGTCTGACTGGGCATTCAGACCCATTTTCAGTGGAGGCCTAGGGAGGAAAGCTCCATTAAAGTTACAAAAAATTACAAACATTACAAAGAATTTACTGAGAAAGAAGAATCAGTTTCTTAACAGTAGAAAGTGTGTTTTAGATGATGTAAGGAAAATTTGGAAAAGTAATAGCTATGTGGCATCTCTGACCTTCAGGAGTGGTTTACCACATCAGAATTCTTCCTGGACCATAACCGCATAAGCAAAGAAAAGAAGGCTAGAAGATATAATGATGCCTGTTTGGAAACAGATTCATAATGTAACTGGGACAATTCTGAGCAGTGAGAAGGAAGAAAGAGCTATTCAACTGCAGTAAGGATGGAGTAAAGAAGGAAATAAAATCTTGTATCATGAAAAGAAAATAGATAATCCATTAAAAGAGGATGCCATACAGAGGGACGGATACAGTGAAAATATGAGGAAAAAACATATATTATGATTCTGCCAAAGCGATAGCTATGTTATCCAGAAAACCAGAAGGTGGAGAATGGTAGGGGTGCATGGCTTTTCGGCAGGCAGAAGTGTCATGAATGATCTCTGGACAACCCTGATGATATATCCTCTAACCTGGGTAAAGGTAAACTCACTGGGGCAGTATTCATTGGTCTTACCTAGCCTTTTACCTGGTTGATCAATCCACAAATGGCCATACTCTCATAACTCCATTCATTAAACTTCATTCACAGACCTGTGGTTCCCTTCACCCTAAACTGTGACAGTTGCTGCCAATTTATCTTACTAACATCAAAAAATACAAACAGTTCAGACCTCAGTTCAAACAATACCTAAATGAACAATATGACAACGTACCTAACACTTTAGTCATAGGTGACTCTATAGTGAAGGCACACTGATGTCCCACTCACCAGGCTGAACAAGGAGAAAATTACAGTCAGCTGCCTGTTGGGTGCCAGGATCCACCACATAACACATGTACTCAAGTCACTCCACAACAAGCACAAATATGACTCTGTCATTGTCAATGTTGGAGTGAATGACTTGAGACATACCTCCCTGGACTACATGAAAAGAGACATGGAAGAGATCTCGGATCATGTGGCCCAGGCAGGTACGACCCTTGCCCTGAGTAGCATCCTGCCTTCGCTCAGAATGATACCACAATGTAAGGAGAAAATGACTGACTTCAACAATTAGCTAAGCTTCTGGTGTCATTCAAAGGGGATCCAGTATCTGTCTGCCTGGGACAACATGATCGACAGACCACAATGCTTTGCCAGAGATGGTCTGCACCTGTCGCCCCTGAGATTCAGGTTACTGGCTAAGGCTCTTGCCACCCCTGTAGTGCCTTTTTTAGGCAAAGTTCAAAGGACAAAACCACCACCGTAACAGGTACAAGCATGCAAATTCTGAAGGTAATGCTACTCAATGCTAGAAGTCTAAACCTCAAAATGCACTCTCTCGAGGCACTCCTAAAATGGAGAATATCGATATCTGTGCAGTAAATGAGACCTGGTTCAAGGCTCCAGAGAGCACCCCAGCAATACCAGGCTATAACTCTTACCACACTTTTCAGTCACCAAACCAGGACCGAAACACTACAGGTGGAGGAGTGTCCATATTCACCAAGGATATTCACACCACCAGGCTAGTTGCCCAACACAATGCGTCTGAAATTCTCCAGGTGCAACTAACACTAGGTAAGACTGCAATCCAAACTGTAGTTTGCTACAGATCATCCACCATGCCCCAAGATTCTCACTACACCTTTCTAAACATACTGGAAAATATTAAGATACAACCAAACACCCTAATACTGGGTGATTTCAATTACCCTGCCATTAACTTGAAAAACTACTCATGTACCAACACCTATGCCCAACGGTTCTTGGAATTCATAAATTCCAATGCCCTGGATCAACTAATCCATAGTCCCACCAGGGGCTCCAATATCCTAGACCTGGTCATTACCAACATGGGAAATTGATGCTCCACACCTATGGTCACCCCCTCGTTGGTCAGGTCTGACCATATACTAATCACCCTTAACATCCACATCCCACACCCACCCCCTAGTAAGAAAACCTCCATAAAAAACTTTTCCAAAGCCAACTTCATGCTACTCAAGTCTGAAGTGACAAACTTCATGACACCCATGCAGACGGGAACTGAAAGTTCGACTGCTGAATCCTACACTAAAGCACTGTATGAGCACATCCATTCATGCATGAATCGTGCCATCCCAAATAGAACCAAGATGCCCTCCTCCAAAAAAAGGAAGCAAATCCGGTGGTCCCCTGCCATAAACAAACATTACAACAAAAGGAAGAAACTGTTATAGAAAAGAGGAAATTCCCAGGATGCAAAAAACTCCCTTACCAGCCTCAGTAAGAAGCTGAGATCCCTCATAAAATCCTCCAAAGCTACTTAGGAAAATAAAATTGCCAAAGATTTCAAAGACAACCACAAGGCATTCTATAACTATGTCAAGAATCTAAATGACAATGCTCAGATCTGCTCTGAGCTACAACAGAATGGCATTAAATATACTGATCCCAAAGATATTGCCAATATCCTGGCAGATCAATTCAGTGCCAACTTCATCCCCTCTCACCCCCTAAATGGCCCATCTTAATACCAGAAGATTGCCAAATTCCAGTAATAACGGCCACACAGGTAAAAAGCACACTCTCTAAAGCTAAGAATACAGCATCCATGGGACCAGATGACATCCCGGGCTGTGTATTACATGAACTACAAAATGAACTGGCACCTCACCTAAGTGTCATGTTTAATCATAGCCTCACCTCAGGCTTCGTTCCCACTGAGTGGTGCACAGCTACAGTCATCCCACTCCACAAGGGGGAATCCACCTTGGATCCCGGGAACTACTGCCCATCAGTCTGATTAGCCTGATCTGCAAGGCCATGGAAGGTATTATCATGGAACTTATAAACATGGACATTGGTAACCTTCAAGCACTGGACCCCACCCAGTTTGGGTTCGTGAAGGGCCGATCTTGTCTCCTGAACCTGATTGACTACTTTGAATCAGTCTCCAGAGCCGTGGACGAGGGTAAGGCAGTCCACACAGCTTATCTGGACCTTGCTAAGGCCTTTGACACCACCCCTCACTCTGAAATCATAGATAGTCTTACTAAGCTGGGCATTAATCCCTACATCACTCGATGGGTTACCAACTGGCTTACTGACACTGTAAAAGTAGCCAACTCCAAATCCAGCTCCAGACAACTGACAAGTGGAGTACCACAGGGTTCAGTCCTGGGACCGCTCCTGTTTGGCATCCACTTCTCTGAAGTACAGGCGAACACTAAGGGAATCTGGCTAACAAAGTTCACAGATGACTGCAAACTGGGAGCCATTATTGAATCCCCAAATTATGTGGATACTCTACAAAAGGGCCGTACAGAAACAGATGCTTAGTGCTAGAGCCATGGGCTCAAGCTCAATGCCAAGAAATGTATAGTTATCCCCTTTGGGGAAAAAAACATGTACCCATGAATTACCACATAGGTGGCAGTACATTAAACACTGAAAGTGCGATAAGAGACTTAGGGACACAGGTGGACAGTGGTCTCACCTTCGATAACCACATTGCCACAACAATCAGGAAATCCTTCTATGTGGCACACCTCATCACTAAGGGCTTTTCATTCAGGAAAAAGGAGGTCATTGTCCCACTGTACTCATCACTCATTAGACCCATTATAGAATACAACCCCCATTTGGTATGTGCCTCTCAAGACATCTGTAACAACTGGAAAGGCTGCAGAAATACGTCACTAAAAGAATCACAGGCCAAAAGCAGATGACCTATGCTGACCACCTTAAAAAGCTCCAGCTATACTCTGTTGCATATTGTCTACTCAGAGGTGATCTCTGCTTAACATACAAGGCCATGTCAAACCCAGAGCTGTTGGACATGCTACACTTAAAGAAATCCTAATCCCTCAGAGCCACACGCTCCAGGGATCTAAACTTTGTCATCACAATAAACAAAACATGCTGGAGAGATAGGTTCTTGGCCCATAGACTCCCCAGACTCTGGAATAGACTGCCCATACATGTCAAGCAGAGCGCCTCTTTGGCCCTCTTCAAAAGGAACCTTGACGATTGGATGGGAAAAAGGAAATTCACCCCGGGGATCACGTCAGTCGCCCTGCTAGACAGGGGTCCAGGGAAGTAAATAGTGTGGGAAGAAATAGCCAGGGAATTGTTATGGCTAGGCTTGTATAGGCCCTAGGGCCGATAGCCTAGTACCAACCTATGAACCTATATAAGTGCATATGTCAGAACACAGGACATGGCACTTAAATGCCATGGTTGCACTCTTACATTCATCCCAGAAAACCTTGGCTGCTTAATCTGTTAAGCTCTCCAACATATAAACTTACAGTTTCTGCTTCCCCATCTGGCCTATCCATTTCTTAGCTGTTATTAGCTTTTCTGTTGCAGTTCTTCATATTCTACAATTTTTACTCTATTCAGTGCTAAAATTTTCTTCCACACTTGTGTATATTATGTCCATTCGTTTGGCTGGACCACATTTACCTCACTTATAGCCCCTGTATTATGCACTGTAGACTCCTGATATGACTTCTTTTTAAACCTTCTCTTAATGTGTGTATATATTTGCATCTATGTTGTTATGTCACTATACCGTATAATTTAGTTATACATTTAATCTTACTTTACTGATGTTACTATGTTTATAAACCAGGCTGAATCTTCAAATGGTAAAGTCTGATTAGTGCTTTACCCCAGTAAACAAAAATAAATACACAAACAAACAAGCAAACAAACAAACAAATAAACATAAGGAATTAGCAGCTTATTAGATTACTGGAAGTAAAAGGAAGTACATTTTAAACACCATTGATGAAGCAAAAATGTTGAATGAATTATTCACATCTGCATCTACACTACAGTAGTGATGCTGGGTGCCAGCACAAACAAGTGGAGCATGAGGGAGGAACTGAACAAGAAACTCAATGGTTTAATAGGAAATGAGGTGCATGATCCATTTTAGACACTTCACTGCATGTTAAAATAAATGGTGGTGGTGCTTGGTGTGCGACTGACAAAACAATATCCCTTTAAAGACTAAATTGGTGTGAAATGACAGAAGGTTGGTGATAAGGGTCACTTTGCCCAGTGGCGGATCCAGGAATTGGATGGGTAATTATAAACTTTGTGCTTTTCTCATCTGCCCCATGCTAGTTGATGAAGTTTCTTGTTATTAAGTCTCTTGTTGATGTCTGACAGCATGACTTAACATGACAGATATGCTTCCATTTCAGTTTCACACAGTTCTGTAGCAGGGCCTTCATTTTTGTCTTCAGTGAGAAATATGAGATGAGCCCCATGAATTTGGTGTAACTGAACATCAACAAGACCTTTAACTCTTTAACTCTTAATCACAAAAATCTGAAAGACAAAAAAAATGATATAATGGTAGGGTCAAAATGGTGAAGTCATTAGGAAACTATATGACTGAAAATAGAGGGTGACCTAGCACTACATCTAAAGACAAGCCAATAAGGAGGTCAGTGCAGTGCCATTGGGCTCATTGCTGCTGGAATTTGGTTCTGTTAACTGTGCTTATGTCAGAGAGTGCACTGGTTTTAGAAGGCAAAATCATTCTATATGTCCATGACATCAAAATGTACACTAAAGGACATGCCAGTCCAGTAAACACCTGACAAGGGCTTTCTAGGGTAGATGGTCAGGCAGATGCAAGGAATACATGAAAGATGTGCAAGGTCATGCAATTTTTTAATGAAAACCAACAGAAAACAAAAGCTTTACAGGAGTGAGTCAGACAGGATCAGGAAAGAATGAGGCCTAGAGAATTATAATCACTCTGAGCTGAAACATGCCGTGTTGTATGAAGGGGCAGTTTTTGAGAACAATACATATTATACTGTAGTGAGCAATGCAGAGATTAGATTCCAGAGATAATAATGTTATTCTTTCATTGTATCAGATGCTGTTAAAGGCTGCACATGGAGTAATGTGCCCAGTTTTGCTGGTCATAGACAGAAAGGAGAATTGAGCTGGCAGAAAGTCTCAGATGCAGAGCTAGCAAAATGGAGTAAAATGTGGTGCAATGTGGTGCTGTGTTACTAGGAGAGACTTAGTTATACAACATACATGCATTAGAAGGTAAACAGATTTACAGGTTATATACTAGGACACAGAGGTATCACATTGTTAGATAGGAAGTCACCGGGATGGAACTACAAAAGATGGATAGAGTGGAGTCATGACTAGAAGCAGGAAAAGGTAATTTTAAGAAAAGTTTGGGAAACTGCTACTTCACAGAAGGTTACAGCCCTGTGATGCATTATGTGAGATAGTGGTACAATGTAAGTCAGGGAATGACTTAAAGGATTCCTGGGACAGAGCAAAGAAAAGATGGGCAATGGTAGGGTAGGTGCAGATATATAAAGGATAGTCACAACACTTGGATGGAAATGCTAAATCACAGGTCTTCTTACATCAGCATCTTTAGATGTCTGCATCTTCATTTGAAGCATCTGAGTCAAAAAACTATACTGAGATTACAGAGAGTATAAAACAAAACATATGTTAAAGCTTCACTGGAGAAAATAAAAATGTTAAAACATAATTATATGGATCATATAGACTGTTTTTTCAGTTAAAACAAACATAAATGGAGTATAGCACTTAAGCATATCAATTATACAAAACCTTCTTCAGGTTTTCTTATAAAGTCATATAAAATGAACTCCATCACATTGTATGTATGTATGTATGTAATATATTTATATATGTACACACACACACACACACACACACACACACACACACACACACACACACACACACACACACACACACACACACATATTTATCTATACATATACGTGTGTGTGTGTGTGTGTATGCATACATGCTCATGTGAGTTATGTGTATTATGCAAAGATAATAACCATTTAAAATGCAGCATCAGTTAACAGCATAATTACTGGGCAGTTCTTATTTGTCTTTTCTTAAGTATTGTTTTAATGCCAAATATATTAAAAAACTGTTTTTTATGTGCATATAAATAACACAGTGGTGAAGCAGATAGTGTTGTGTTCCAGCAAAAGGTTCCCTGATTCAGTTCTTGGCTGGGGTGCCTTCTGTGCAGAGTCTGCATGTCTTCCCAATGTTTGTACTGGTTTTCTCTGGGTGCTTTGCTTTCCTCCCACATTCCAAAGATATGCAGTAGTTGGATTGGACACTCTAAATTGCCCATAGGTATGAGTGTATGTATGTATGTGTGGTATGAAAGAACAACAGTGGCAGCGCTAGCCACCCAGTGACATGAACATTGGCTCCAGGTGATTGTCAGTGTTGAAGTGACACCTCAACCAATGTGCAAAAATAGGAAAAGGGAGTTGTGGATGGATGGATAACTCACATTGCTATCTGGTTTCTGAAAGGTACTTTCCCTCCCTATTTTTACACACAAATCACATTACCCAAAACGATGAAGCCATGGCCCCACTTCTGATTATATTCTTTGTCACAGCATTGAGCTTATATTTTTCTTATATCACCCACTTCATCCATAATTCTTGTTCTAAACGTTCTTGTCATTTTCCATTATAAAAAATAATACAGGGACAGATAGTGACATATACCACCTCTGTAGGAATCTGAAAGTACTTTCTTTTCGTTTTTGGATGCTCTAATTTGTTCCCAGGGTACATAAGTTCACATACCATGCATACATTTGAAGGTACATACCTCTCAGTTTTTCTTACAGCATTGGACATTTTAGTATATTATTTTACTTTTGTAAACCCAGCTTTTTAAACCAACGTGTTTAACTCTTCCATAACTTATAACATAAGTTTTTATTTCTTTTAATTATTTATACTTGTTTACCAGGGTAGTGCACTGATCTCAGTGGACCATTTGCAGGCACAGCCTAGGTAAATAGGATTATATAAGAAATGAACAAATTTACAGATACAAGGATATGCTAAAAAAACAAATATATATACATATTTACAGATGCAAGAATATGCTACAACAATAGTTCAAGAAGCAGTTTACAATGTGAAAACATGGATGGGAAATGGAATTGTGCTTAGCAGAGCTTCATGGATAAGGTTTAGTTATAACGACTTGAGATGACTCATGCTACTGGGATAGCACCATATCATTATACAGAGAGGGGTGAAGACATTAGAAGAGGTGACGGAGATTAGTTGCAAAAAAATATACCGTGGGGAAAAGACAGAGAAAAGGTGAGAGAAGCATGCAGAGGGAAGAGGAATAGAAAGAAGAAGTGTGAGAGAGGAGCAATGAAAAGAGGGAAGTAGGATGAATGAGAGGCAGTAAGTAAGGGGATGACAAGGTGCGGTAAGGAAGGATGAAATAGGAATAAAGGGGAGTGTGAGAGAAAGATGTAGGCTATTTTAAACTTCCTCTTCACAGCACATAGTTACTACTCTATTTTCTCATCAAAACACATAATTACTCTCCTCTAAACATACCGACTTTTATCCCCTACCCCTGGCACTGGACCCAGGCTTCTGAGGGTATACAGGAACTGTACTTCATTCAAACTTACCAGAAGTAACCCTTCACAGAAGCCTTATTGCCTAAATTTAGAACTCAGATCTTGATTTTTTTAGTTCATTTATTTTCTTTGCTACTGGTGTACATCAATCTCATATATTACCCAATGTGAGATATAATTTACTGCAAGGATTAAAGAACAATTATGTTAAAAAAAACACTCATTTCATATTACAATTTTTGAAAAGTTCTAAACAATACTTCACCATCTTATTTAAATATTTTGGTATGCAGAGACTGAACAGTCTTACAGTCTAAGGCTGATGCAATTTTGTCTATTCTTACTGTGGTGTGCCAGCTTGTTAATCTAGCTGCCAACATTCTGCATCAGACAACAGCTGCCAATATGCATTTTAATATAAAACACATTTTCCTAAAACACTTATCCTTGTGTAACACGTTAGTCATAGAGCTACATATATAACACGGTGTTATGCGGGTTTCTATTGCTCTCCCACTTTAAAATGCCTCACAATCCATTTGTAATAACATTATTATTATTATTATTATTATTATTATTTTATTATTGTTGTTTTCAATCAACTGGCAAACAGACAAACTATCCATGTTTGCATTGGGTGACTGAGATTAGAAGAGAGCTTATGTTGATGATAGGTCCAAGTAAGGGACAGTGGGTAATGCAGTTGATGGTCTGCTTTCCTGTCACAGTGAGGGGGAGGGCTAAAGGACTTTTATTTCTGATTTCTGGTGGACATTTGGAGTCTCAGAGTGCTTCAGTTTGTTAGGGGAAGGTATGACGGGGTGGAGTGGGGGTAGATGCTAAATGTGGCTAAATGCAGATTGACTACACATATCACTGAAGGTCATGCTGTCAGTATTTATGTGGCCTGTCTGAGCACTTGCATGGATGTTGGCCTGAAGACTGATCCTGCTTTCCAATGCTTAGGAACCTTATTGTGTGTTCTCTTCACATACAGGTAGAGGTCCTATTTGCTGGGGAAGTTGTATGTGCTAATGATGAAGAGTTATATCTAAACAGATGAATGAGAGACAATGACAATTACTTGGATTATGTGTGTATCATGGAAATAAGCTGTGTATTCCAAGTCTGTACTTGTTCATAGGTTCATAGATTTATACCAGGCTAATGACCACTGGAGTCTTTACAAGCCTAGCTGTGAAACCCAACCCAGTTATGTGCCAGGGTTCCTTGGACACCTATATGGTGAGGTATAATGGTAAGGAGGTAGTTAGGGGTTATCTGGAGAGGGGTATGTTAGTTGGGGATTAGTTTACTTACTGTCAATGTCTGCCATCAGAGACATGGGTGCCCAGGCTGGGGGTGAATTTGTGATTTCCCATCCAATGATCAATGTTTCTTTGAACAGGATCATGGACAAACTCTCCTTCATGTGGATGGGCAACTTATTCCATAGTGCAGGGATTCTTTGAGACAATATTCGTCCTTCCAGCAGGTTCTGTTTATGTTGCAGACAAAGTTCAGGTCCTTGTTTGTTTTGCTGATATGCAAGAGATCCATCAGAGCTGGATCTGAGGATACCTTATATGCCAGGCATAGATCAATTTTCAGTAACTGTATGAGACTGAGTACAGGGATAAGACCTTAAGGAGTTCTATGTAGGACAGAGTATTCATACTCTGGATTTTCCTGGTGAGGAACCTTTGAGGGCATTGTACTCAAGGATGGATCTGATAAGGTCTGACTAGAGTGGTACTATTACTTCCTTGGACAAGGATGCCATACCCTTGCTTATGAGTTGAGTGACATATTTTCTTGTTATCTTGTCTATGTGTTGGTTGAATGCCGAGTTACTGTCTACATATGTTCTCTGGTCCCTAAATATCAGGTCAACTCTTAGGGGTGTTTTATCGATGAAGTAGTTAGTTTGGATTGATGCTTTCCCAATGGACACTATAATACATTTCTTTGCACTGAGTTTTAATCCATGGCTTTCACACCATTTGTTTGTGCTAGACCCTATTGTAGAATGTTAGTGTTGTGGGGGAAATTTATGACAGCTCTCAATTTACAGTCATCTGCGTATTTGGTGAGCCAGAGGCCTTTGACATTAGCATTGACTTCTGAGAAGTAGATGCCAAACAGGAGTGGGCCCAACGCACAGCCCTGGGGTACTCTGCAGGTGACAGGTCTCTTGGTGGAGATGGTCTCACTGATCCTAACTTTTTGGGTCCTATCTATGAGCCATCTGGCAATCCAGTGAGTTATGTAAGGATTTATGTCTACTTCTGAGAGTTTGTCAATAATACCTGAGGGTGGTATTATATCAAAAGCCTTAGCCAAGTCAAGGCAGAAAGTATGCACCATTTTTCCCCTCATCCATAGCCATGGTGACCCTCTTGAAGAAGTTTACCAGATTTAGTAGGCAAGACCTTCCCTTAACAAAGCCAACCTGAGATGGGTGCAGTGTCTGTAGGTTGCCAGTGTCCATGTTGATTATTTCTGAGATAGTTCATTCCATGACTTTGCATAATAGACTTGTCAGTCTGATAGGTCTGTATTTCCTAGGGGTCAGTTGATGGTCCACCCTTACGAAGAAGAATGATCTTTGCAGCCCTCCATTCACCTTAGCACATAAGCTGTTTTGAGGTTGTAGTGTGTAGAATACCTCATGTGGGTTGAATAGTGTCTCAGGTGTTGATTACCTTGTGATGGATGACCATTTACTGGAACATCTCTTCCTTTCAAACATTTTCAACTTGAGGACTGGCCTGATTTAAAGCCTGTGACAGCAGCATCTGGTGTGTCTGTAGATCTTTGGCACTAGTTGTGCTCTATACATTTTTCTGTCTATGTTGAAATGCCAGTGTTGTCTCAGTTTTTGCTTTGTCATTTATTTCTCCTTGAGATTAGAATGCTTTATAAATATTGGTATTTATTTGCCTTTTATCAAACATGAAATGCATACAGGCAGCATATTTCATCAACTGACCCAGAAGATGTCCTAACTACATAGAATTTCAGTTTATATTTAAAGTAATATGCATCAAATTAAGATTTAATTTAATTTTAAATTTGAACCACTCAGCAAGAATGTCTACATTGTATGCCCCATAAAGTTGAATATTTTGTTACTTGTATACCCCAAAGCAGTAAGTAAACTACAAAATCATCCAATAAAAGATCACCCAAAATTTACATAATCATACCACCTCATCACTCTAACTGTATATGCCTATAATCCTTCTCTTTTCTACTTGTATAGAGCCAACATGTTAATGATTGTCCCCTATGATAGCATGCATCACATATATGCTATTTGATTCTTTTTTTGTTGTTGTTCAGGGCTGTGTATGCTTTTATTTCTCAGACCCACTTTGGGTAGTTTAAAAAGTGCAATCACATGCTATGTTTCTAATGCTATATTTTTTTAATATGAACCACAGGCTATGTTTCTAATGTTTCATGTTTTAATATGAAAACTTGGACCTTTTCTCTCTGGGCCTTTCCTGAAAAGGTAGACTATCCTGGTCAACAAATGGAAATAAATAAATAAAATAGGTTTTAAATGATACTCTGCACCACTAAAACCTACATAGTTATATAATTCTGTCAAACAGAATAAACATCTTTTAAAAATCATTATCTACATAGGTTCATAGGTTGGTACTAGGCTATTGGCCCTATGGCCTATACAAGCCTAGCCATAACAATTCCCTGGATATTTTTTCCCACAATATTTACTTCCCTGGACCCCTGTCTAGCAGGGCAACTGACGTGATTCCCAGGGTGAATTTTGTATCTCCCTTCTAATCGTCAAGGTTCCTTTTGAAGAGGGCCAATGAGGCGCTCTGCTTGACATGTATGGGCAGTCTATTCCAGAGTATGGGGAGTCTCTGGATCAGGAACTTGTCCCTCCAGCATATTTTGTTTATTGTGATGACAAGGTTTAGATCCCTGGAGAGTGTGGCTCTGAGGGATTGGAATTTCTTTAAGTGGAGCATGTCCAATAGCTCAGGGTTTGACATGGCCTTGTATGTTAAGCAGAGATTGCCTCTGAGTAGAGAATATGCCACAGGATATAGCTGGAGTTTTTTTAGATGGTCAGCATAGGGCATCTGCTTTAGGCCTGTGATTCTTTTAGTGAGGTATTTCTGTGGCCTTTCCAGCTGTTGCAGATGTCTTGTGAGGTACATACCTAACAGGGCGTTGTACTCTATAATAGGTCTAATGAGGGATGAGTACAGTGGGACAATGAACTCCTTTTTTCTGGATGAAAAGCCCTTAGTGATGAGGTATGCCACATAGAAGGATTTGCTGACTGTTGTGGTGATGTGGTTATTGAAGGTGAGACCACTGTCTACCTGTGTCCCTAAGTCTCTCATCACACTTTCAGTGTTTAGTGTACTGCCACCTATGTGGTAATTCATGGGTACATGTTTTTTCCCAAAGGGGATAACTATACATTTCTTGGCATTAAGCTTGAGCCCATGGCTCTGGCACCAAGCATCTGTTTCTGTAAGGCCCTTTTGTAGAATATCCACATAATTTGGGGATTCAATAATGGCTCCCAGTTTGCAGTCATCTGTGAACTTTGGTAGCCAGAGTCCCTTAGTGTTGGCCTCTACTTCAGAAAAGTAGATGCCAAACAAGAGCGGTCCAAGGACTGAACCCTGCTGTACTCCACTTGTCGCTTGTCTGGAGCTGGATTTGGAGTTGGCTACTTTTACAGTCTGGGTTCTGTCAGTAAGCCAGTTGGTAACCCAACGAGTGATGTAGAGAGTAGGGGATGATGTCAAAGGCCTTGGCAAGGTCCAGATAGGCTGTGTGAACTACTGTGTGGACTGCTTTACCCTCATCCACAGCTCTGGAGACTGAGTTGAAGAAGTCAATCAGGTTCAGGAGACAAGATTGGCCCTTCATAAACCCAAACTGGGTTGGGTCCGGTATTTAAAGGTTGCCAATGTCTTTGTTTATAAGTTCCATGATAATGTGTTCCATGCCCTTGCAGATCAGGCTCATCAGACTGATGGGACGGTAGTTCCCGGGATCCAAGGTGGATCCCCCCTTGTGGAGTGGGATAACTGTAGCTGTGCATCACTCACTGGGCACAAAGCCCGAGGTGAGGCTATGATTAAACATGACACTTAGGTAAGGTGCCAGTTCATTTTGTAGTTCATGTAGTACACAGCCTGGGATGTCGTCTGGTCCCATGGATGCTGTATTCATAACTCTGGAGAGTGTGGTTTCTACCTGTGTGGCTGTGATTACTGGAATTTGGCAATCTTTTAGTATTGAGATGGGCCCTGTAAGGGGTGAGAGAGGGGTGAATTTGGCACTGAATCGATCTGCCAGGATATTGGCAATATTGTTCGGATCAGTATATTTAATGCCATTCTGTTGTAGCTCAGAGCAGATCTGAGCATTGCCATTTAGATTCTTGACATAACTATAGAATGCCTTGTGGTTGTCTTTGGAATCTTTGGCAATTTTATTTTTGTAACTAGCTTTGGAGGATTTTATGAGGGATCTCAGCTTCTTACTGAGGCTGGTAAGGGAGTTTTTTGCTTTCTGGGATTTTCCTCTTTTCTGCAACAGTTTCTTCCTTCTGTTATATAGTTTGTTTATGGCAGGGAACCACCAGATTGGCTTCCTTTTTTTTGGAGGAGAGCATCTTGGTTCTATTTGGGATGGCATGATTCATGCACAAGTGGATGTGCTCATACAGTGCCTTAGTGCAGGATTCAGCAGTCAAACTTTCAGATCCCATCTGCATGGGTGTCATGAAGTTTGTCACTTCTGACTTGAGTAGCATGAAGTTGGCTTTTGAGAAATTTTTTACGGAAGTTTCCTTACTGGGGGTGGGGGTGGGATGTGGATGTCATGGATGATTTGCTAATGGTCAGACCTGACCAATGAGGGGGTAACCACTGGTGTGGAGCATCTATCTCCCATGTTGGTAATGACCAGGTCTAGGATATTGGAGCCACTGTTGGGAATATGGCTTAGTTGATCCAGTGCGCTTGAATTTAGGAATTCCAAGAACCATTGGGAAAAGGTGTTGATACCCAAGTAGCTTTCCCAGTTAATAGCAGGGTAGTTGAAATCACCCAGTATTAGGGTGTTTGGTTGTATCTTAATATTTTCTAGTATGTTTAGAAAGGTGTAGTGAGAATCTTGGGGCATGGTGGGGGATCTGTAGCAAGCTACAATTTGGATTGCAGTCTTACCTAGTGTTAGTTGTACCTGGAGAATTTCAGATGCATTGTGTTGGGCATCTAGCCTGGAGGTATGAATATCCTTGGTGAATATGGACACTCCTCCACCTTTAGTATTTCGGTCTTGGTTTTCTGGCCAAAAAGTGTTGTAAGAGTTGTAGTTTGGTATTGCAGGGGTGCTCTCTGGAGCCTTGAGCCAGGTCTCAGTTACTGCACAGATATCGATGTTCTCCATTTTTAGGAGTGCCTCGAGAGAGTGCATTTTGAGGTTTAGACTTATAGCATTGAGTAGCATTACCTTCAGATTTTGCTTGCTTGTATCTGTTACAGTGGTGATTTTGTCCTTTGAACCTTGCCTAAAAATGGCACTATAGGGGTGGGAAGAGCTTTAGCCAGTAACCTGAATCCCAGGGGTGACAGGTGCAGACTGTCTCTGGCAAAGCATCGTGGTTTGTCGATCATGTCATCCCAGGCAGACAGATACTGGATCCCCTTTGAATGACACCAGAAGCTTTGCCAATTGTTGAAGCCAATCATTTTGTCCTTATACTGTGGTATCATTCTGGGCAAACGCAGGATGCTACTCAAGGCTAGGGTCCTATTTGCCTGGGCCACATGATCCAAGAGCTCTTCCATGTCTCTTTTCATGTAGTCCAGGGAAGTACGTCTCATGTCATTCACTCCAACATGGACAATGACAGAGTTGTATTTGTACTTGTTGGGGTGTGACTTGAGTCCATGCATTATGTGGTGGATCCTGGCACCCGACAGGCAGCTGACTGTAATTTTCTCCTTGCTCAGCCTGGTGAGTGTGCCTGACTATAGAGCCACCTATGACTAAGGTGTTGGGTATGTTGTCTTGCCTTAGGGGCTGTTGTTGGGTGGCACACTGGTGTTGTGAGCTATGTGTCACTTTGGTTGTGATTGGTGTTTGTTTGCGTTTCAGCTTCAGAGGTCCTTGCTGCTTGGGCAGGTTAATGTTTAGGGCCTCTGCATATGTGGGTTTAGTGTTGCTATGTGTGGGTGTTTATGGCATGGATTTTGAAGGGCTGTGTGTTGCTTGAGGTGTAGTGCAGGTGTTAACCTTCTCCTCTTGACTATCTAGCACAATCTTGGCTGGAGAGAGCTTTGCTTCCAGTTTGGCTATGTAAGTGCATCTGTCACAGTTTGTAGTGTTGGGTGGTAGGAGGAGAGGGTTGTCTGTGTACATGAGGCAGCTAGTGCATTGCATTCTACATTACAATATGTTTAGTTGTCAATATATACTCAAGGAACAGATTTAAGTTTTAAGATAAAAACATTCACAGTTAGTTTATCTGGCTGGGCTGCTTCCAACAGAATGAATGACAGGTACATTATTGATAAATATTCTTCTTCAGGCCTGCTTACTATAGATTTCATTGAAGACAAATGATCTCTAAAATCTTGTAGACCCAAGTGAAAAATGCTCATTGCCAAACTGCTTCAAACTTGTTCATTTTATATATCTGAGGAATGCCCTGTTAGATCCAGAAGTTTATTGTATAACTGTAGGAGAGTCATTCTTGCTGTAAGACTGTGTATATGGACTTTCCAGCAATGATAAGCAATTGATTCCAGATTCTAATCATTCAATAACAGCTAACTCCTGCACAAGACAGCCCTGTTCATTCATGCTAAAGTGTAGCAGTAAAAGGTCCCCTTGTAACTCACATTGGTAGGTATCCATACCCCCTCTTCCCACCTTGATTTATCTTGTTTCATTGAGGAAACTTTTACCACTTTCTTTCTTCTTTGCAGATACTTACAATAGAAAGGTTAGCTGCTTTCTAAAGGTTGGGAATTACAATTTCTGCACAATTTTGCCCCATGTCTGATTCCTCACATCCTTTTAAGTCAGTTACCTACAACCATTGACTTTACCTTCCAGCTTTTATGAAATAGGCATTTCAGACAGTGGATCTGTTTGTTTGCAGTTTTGTTGTTCACTGGGTAAGTGGGTGGGTCAAAAGAGGATGCCTTCAACCATGAAAGGTGGTAGAGGCAATAAATCAATAAACAAATAGATAAATAAATGATAAATAAATAAACAGGCTAAACATATATATTCTAGTAAGCCTCACAGCATACCCATAGTACAAATTCATAGCAACCTTAATAAAAATATACTAGGGAATATTCGTAGTACACATTCATAGCATGTGTACCAAATAAAGATCTAATCAATGCTTTTCCTTTATAACACATAACTTGAAAATTCTGAAAAGGTGTAAATTAAAGTACATGGCACTTACATTACATACACTAATAATTGTATATGTAAAACCATAGAATAAGCACACAACAAGAGTAATTCATATACAGGAGGCTGTATCACTGTCAAGTACCCAAAAACACAAATAAATATACCCCAAAAAATATAAATCTGTTAAGTCAGGGAGGAGAGAGGACAAGAGCATTTGTACCTTTCCTAGTCTATCATAGTTTCTTATAATTAAAATTCATATTACACTTGTAAGGCTGACCTGCAGTCCTTTCAAAGTTCAGGGACATAGAACCATATGAAGTGGTCTCTGCTAATTAAATTCAGTAAGGTGAGATCAGTTTTTTTCTTTTGCTCTAAATGCCAGCATGGTCCCAGGAACTCCACAGATCAAGGTGGCCAAGGCAACAGATAAATGGTATTTAATCTGGCAAGGGAGAACACATGAACAATAGTTCAGAAACCACATCTTTAGACAGACTGTCTCTGAGGACACACAATAATCTGCCTAGCTTCCTTAGAAAACAATGCTTTTAACTCATGAGGGAGTCACTGAACAAAGATATTTCTTGGTGAGATACTGTTTAATGGGGATCTCCATCTGGTATATCCTTGCAACGGTTAGCAATACTCAAACAGACATGTTTTACTCAATACCTTATCACACCTAAAATGCTCACTATACCAAACATGTGACCTAAACAACAGAACTCATATATGCTCCATAACCCCTTCACCCCAACACCACTTTATTCATATGTGCTAAAACTAATCCTGAGTGTAAATCTATACTTACATTACTAAAACCCCTTTCCCTAACAGTACCACTACACAAGACAAAAAGGTGCAGAACACACACAACACTAAACATGAGCAACACTGAATATATCCCTTATCTGACCATTACTCACAACCTGTCAAAAACAAGTACAAAAAATTTCAAGTAACCCATTCATAAAAATAATGAGGGTAGAAAATATGTTCTGCTGCATTTTTAGTGTCAACAAGTATAACTGCAAAACTTTTATGTAAATGAAAAAAAAATGAAAAAGGTTAAAAAAGTGAAAGAATTATAAGTAGCCAGATACATGAAAGTCACATGATAATATATGATGTATCATATATAGGAGAAGGGGTCCTGACTCTTAGCTTTCACTCTTAGCTTTCACAGCTTCATCCTTTGTGACACAATGGCATAAATCCATATGTGTGTCTCTGTGTGTGCGTGTAGCTTATTTGGACTTATTATTATTTCCTGGGTTTGGGAATGGGAGTAATTTCAGGATTTGTTTCAGATGTAGTTGGATAAATGAGGCATTTTTTGTAGGTACTTAGTCTTTTCAGGTGAATAAGAGAGCTGTGGAATGTCATTGAGGAGGTTTGTACCCAATATCTGTATAAGTAGGTTAGTTGTTCAACCTCCAGGTATCTTTTGGCATAGGTGGGTGTTCATGTGTTTCTTCCATGTATCACTTTGAGATGAACTAGCTGAATTGGAAGCTGTACCTAAAATGCTTAAACCTGGCAGGCATGTTTTACCTCAGTATCTTGAAAAGCCTGTCAGTTGCTCTGGAGAGAGAATGTGGTTATCACACATACAGGCTTTTATTGCTAGGTGCATTTTAAATGAAAGGGTGTTCACCTGAGCTTAGGTCAATATTCAGAGCAGTTGTAGAGTTACAGAGAGATCAGTGAGTGAATTAGGCTGGGGAAGGAGGAGATCATTGCTGTAATGGATTAATAATAGTTTGAGTTCATCAGGCAAACAAATCCCTGCCTAAAAAGACTCTATGTCTGCCTTAATGAAGTAATAGACTGTGTGCTTGATTAGTAAAAGTTGTCATACAGGAAACTGTGGGTCCACCTTAATGAGTTTTGATGAAAAGAAAGACAAAGAGAGAGCCTGAAAAGACCTGAACTGTATATTGGATTACTTGCTCTATCCAAGAAAGAGGGAGACAGATTTGCTGCTGTCTAAAAGAGTTAATGATGACTTGATGAAACTGTGGGGGGAATTTAATAAAGCCTACATGAATTTTTTTTTCTGTGTATGCATTGCACCATGCTGCTAACATGGACGTGAACATTTTTAGATTCAGTAAGCGCTACTGAGTGGCACGCAAGAGCACTCCAACATGGAAACTTTCGTGGCATGCAAATTACTTCATAAGCAGGTGAATCTCATGCAAATGAGGCAGGTAGAGAGATCCAGCAAGCAGATAGGTAGACTTGCAGATCCCATGTCAGTGTCTGTAGTGTACATGGAAATATTCCATGTACAGGACTGTAGACAGACAAAAGGGGCTGTAAAAATATAGACAGACAGACAGAAATGGCAAAGGACACACATGTGAGCGAAACTATACTCTGTGTGTTCCAAAAGTTACAGTAAATGTATTAAAATAATTTTTTTTAAATAATCTTAGCATGTTTGCATGGAGCGCCACAGTGTACAAACATGCCTTATTAAAACAAACATGGAAAAATGAAATATTAATATCATGAGAGAGAGAGAAATGTTTTACAGAACCCTGCATGCAGTATCAGCAATGGTGCATTGGTGTTGTTACTAACGTAGAAGGGCTTGGAAGTGTGTAGTATTCAGGTTGTGAGCACGGATCCCTTTGTAAATGAGGTGGAGTTACTGAATAGCATAATGGGGTAACCATGTCAACATATCCCGAACGTTTAGGCAGAGAACCATATTGGTGTCCACACAGGAGGTAGCTGACATCAGAAGAGGGTGTGTACAATAACTTCTAAGCTGATTGGAGCTTAGCTGCACCTGTTTCCGTGGTGCATCACCATGCTGAGCATGGAAGCCTGAGGGGATGTGTGCACTGACGTCTAAGCTTTGTTTACCTACAGGGCACGTGTTTCTCCATGTTTTCACAGTGCACCACTGTGCTGAGCATGGAAGTTTGGAGGGAGTGTGCACTGACTGCTAAGCAGTATTTACCCACGGGGTGCACATTTGTGTGGTGTGCCACAGTGCTCAGAGTCTCTAAAAGGCCAATGATGTATTAATTAGTATTGATCCTGGCTTAACTTAAACTAGGGCCATTAAATGATGTCAGTGATATATTAGGCAGATGCACTGCATCATAGGTAGCCAATCACACAGGCAGCACCTACAGTACATAACTGTAAGATATGCATATACCCTACAATCTGATTTTTCCCCATGCTCTTCACCACTGGAGTACAGACTTGAGAATTTTAACTGAAAGAATGCTAGGGGCTGATGCAGGTCTGCTACATTTGTGTGTGTTAGATACTGAAGTCAATGCTGCTGCTGCTGACAATAGGCCTAGGCAGAGAAGGAGAAGAGTGTTGAGGCCCAGGGTAACCTTCCAGGAGCTACCTGAGCTGGAGATTGTAGAGCACTACAGGGTGGACAGGGACATTTATTTTATTTATTTTATTTTATTTTACATTTGTTAACTGGGCTAGTCCAACTGGATACATGCCCATTTTCAGTGGAGGCCCGGGGAGAAAAGCTCCGCTATCTACTACATGACAGGTATAAAATACAAGAATGTACAATAATAAACAAGGCGTTTAAACCACAAGTACAGGATGTTCAGTAAAAGGTGATCAGACAGAGACATAGCAGTTAAGTAAGTTCAGGTAAACATAATATGTAACAGAATTAATTACATTATTTAAAAGTTTAACAATAGAAATTTGAGTAAAGTCTATTTTTAGTAGGGAGAGACAGTTACCCAACAGAAATGGAAAGTGTGAAGTAATAGAGTTAGGAGAAAGAGGAGAGGGGGCAGGAGAAGGGAGGAGGTAAAAAGATCAGCTTGGGTTATTGCAAGAGCATAGCCAGTGGTTGGTTAGAAAGTGTTTCAGTTTAGTTTTAAATAGTGGAATTGAAGTTAGGGCTGTGAGGTCTTGAGGAAGTTGATTCCAAATTTTACCAACTGAGTTGGAAAATGTGGAGTCACCTGCGGTGTTCTTTGATAGAGAAGTTTGAATCAGTATTTTATTAGAAGAGCATAGTTTTTTTAGGTTGTTATAGGGTTTTATAAGGGTGGAGAGCATTGGTGTATTCTCAGGGTGATGAAGGGCTTTGTGGGCAATTGTAAGCTGATAGTATTGAATTAGGTGGGGTAACTCCAGCCACCCTAGTTTTAGGAGATTCAGGAAATGATGAGTTTTATATGGAGAGGCAGTGGCAAATCTGGCAATGTTATTGTATGCTGATGTAAGATTATTGAGGTTATATTTTGAAAGATTAGTGTATATGGGGGAAGCATATAATAGGGTAGAGATTAAGTGAGTTCTAGCTATGGTAGTTCTAGCTTCAGGAGTTAAGAAAGATTTGATTCTGTAGAGAGAACCTAGTTTTCTATTAGTTGCTTTTATGATAGAGTTAATATGAAAGTCAAATTTTAGTAGGTTGTCAATAGTAATACCCAAGAGTTTGGTTGTTTGGTCTGGAGAGATAAGGGTGCCATTGTTAGAAGTAAGTGTGAAGTTAATAGAGGGAGACAGCTGTGTGGGTGAAAAGAGGAGAAGTTTGGTTTTCCTAGGGTTAAGGAGGAGACAGTGATTGGAGAACCATTTCTCTATAGTGGTAAAAGTTTTTTGGGTAAAGGAGTGGAGGTCAGCTTGGTTTGTGGCAGAGCAAATAAAGGTGGTGTCATCAGGATATTGAATACAAGTAGTTAGAGGGGTGGCAAGATACAGGTCATTAATAAAGATGGAAAATAGAAGAGGACATAAGATGAAGCCCTGAGGGACCCCTATAGTGGTAGGGAGAAGTTCAGAAAGATGGTTGTCCCATAAAACAGCTTGTTTCCGATTATGAAGATAGGACGTAAACCAGTTTAAGGCAAAATTGTCAAGAGAGAGAGATTTTAAATGATGTAGGAGGAGTTGGTGATTGACCATGTCAAAGGCTTTTGACAGGTCTACAAAAAATGCTGATGAGAGAATATTGTTATTGCGGTTTTTGTTGATGGAGTCAATAAAGGATAATAAGGCTGTGGTGGTGCTATGGCATGGACGAAACCCGTGTTGGCAGTTAGCAAGGAGATTATTGGATTGGGTCGACATACTACTAGAACTCACTGAGCTCTGCCGACCTAAGCTCAGGCCCAGATTCAACAGATGGGAACCCATCCCAGTGGAAAAAAAGGTATGTGTAGCCCTTAGGATAATAGCTACAGGTACCTTCCACAGACAAACCAGGGACATGATGGAGGTCTCACAGGCATCAACATCCAGGGTATTCCATCAGTTCTTGGATGCCATGCTACCACATGCCAGTGAGCACATATACTTTCCCCTCACCCCTTAGGTGAGGGCCAGCAATATGCAACACTTCTACCATGTAGCACAATACCCTGAGATACTGGGTACCATAGACTGCACACATGCACATATCAAGGCACCACCTGGTGAGGAGGATAGAATCTATATCAACCTCAAGGGGTACCACTCCATCACCTGCCAGGTCCCAGCATAGGGAAGGGATACACAGCCTCCCACCAATGCCTAAGTCACCACAGCCACACTCACAGGAGGACTTAGAGATGGAGCTCCCTGATGATGTCCCTGTAGGCAGACATAGGCATGCCCAGTACATCCTGGCATTGGCTAAGACACAATGCATAGCACACTCACTGACAACCTTGGGCCCCAGGGACTGACACCTTACTCCTACTCATATACATATATTAAAATAGCTGATGCCAGGCAACCCACACAACCTGTACCTATCCATGTATTGGCTGTGTACCACTTGCATCACACAGAGTCAGCCCTGAACTACAGTTCTGTCAACTGCTGCATTCTCAAGGTAAGTCTCTAACCTAAACACTAAGTGCAAGGATTACTATAATAAGGTATCATATGTATGGATCTGCTGCTGTTATGCAAGGAAATATAGTGGGCTATTTGGTCAGAGTTAATATCCTCATGGGACAATTGATACCCAGTCCAATAGTATGTGTTCCTTAATTCTCACTAAGCCTCATGGTTGGAATATTCACATCAGGCAAAGGAAATGTTAAACAGTGGGCACACATGATATTTGGACTACTGTCTACCCAAGCTGATAATGTGCTGTTGTTCTCCCACCCCCAACACAGCAGTGTACCCATATAACCGCTTTAACAGAAAATCATCTGTGGTATAGCAGTGGACCATGAATCTCAGGGTTGTGACATTGATAGAGCTCACACATTGTATATCTCTCTTCACTCAGGATAACAATGTACATATGTATGCTGTTGATTGTGTGATGGATGACCACTGTCTATCTAGCAACCTGTGTGGCTCAGTGGGCTAGGGAAGCTAGCATGGGTGATGGTATTGATGGTTCTAATCTGGAATTACTCACTTTTGCATGTGAGGTAGTAGTATGTCAGTGTTTTCACAGAATGTCATACCTTCCAACCTCTTAGTGCAAGAAATCTGGACAAAGTCAGAAAGATTGGGGGGACAAATGCCCAAACATAGGGACAGAGTGTAAATATTGGTCATATAAATCTAGACAGCTGCTGGAAGTAAAGGTGTTGCAGTAGTGCATATTTTCTGATAGATATAAAGTCTGAAACACAATTGTTTGTCTGTAGTTAGTAGAATGTATTGATGTCAGCTTTCAATAAAGCACCAGACGACCACAAATGTTTGAGGAACAGACCAAACATATGAGGCAACACTCTGAACATTCTGTGAAAAGCAGGACAGTTGAGAGGGATGCAGACTGTCAGTCAGCTGGTGGTGTAACATTACCAACCTCAGTCACATATTTAGCACAATGGACACCTGGGGAATGCTGTGGACATTTTGAATGAAGTGCAGTACTGCAGAAACAGGGGCAGATGTTAACATCTGCAACATACAAAATCCTGGGCTGGATTAGAGGTAGGTGTGGCCTGGAGTCACATTATAAGTACTAACAGTCACACTGGGCATGCCCATACACTTAGTAAAAATTAATGCAATTCTGTTGGCACTTCACTGAAATTACCTATTATGTATAAATGTCTATACATGCAACACACACGTATACATATCTGTCTGTCAGTATCTGTCTCAAACATGCATAGTATATCTATTGCTATGTAGTGCAAATAGATATATGTAGCTATATATATTAAAATGATATATAGACTCCCCCATATATCTACAGAACACATATACATATCATAACCACACACAGCTATATTTATATATACATCCCTGTTATATACAGAAATGTGTGTGTGGATGTCTGCATTGTCCAACATACTCTAATAATGGTGAGCAAACTGCACTATCACACAGCATCATTTTGCTTGAAGCATCCAATCTGAGGGCGTAACAGTATATAATCCACTTACCTACAGACCCGTATGCCTGCTGTATGTCACCACATAGGCAGACACAGGTGAGCAGGTGGTGTAATGTATAATGGTGTCAACACAAGTATGGACAGGACACACTGTCCATGCCCACAGTTTCACCTATCTAACTGCAAGCAGTAACATATGGCCATACTGATAACTGTACACACATACCTAGGATAACATCAGTTATTTCACTGCTAGGATACTAGATGCAGATAACAGTATGAACTAATATCATTCTGCAGGCTACAGATGCTGTTCATCACAACCCTCTTTTGTGTAATGCACAAGTACTGTGCCTGCAATCACATAAACAACAGACTTAACCTGTGGCACATGCGATAAATACTGTCTATTGTGTATAAGCCTAGATAGGTAGGGGTTCTAATCTCACTGCAGCCCACTTGGTATGTGTGTGTGTGTGTGTGTGTGTGTGTGTGTGTGTGTGTGTGTGTGTGTATGTGCGTGAGTGTGTGCATGAGTGTGTGTGTGTGTGTGTCTGTGTGTGTGTGTGTGTATATGTGTGTGAGTGTGTGTGTGTGTGTGTGTGTGTGTGTGTGTGTGTGTGTGTGTGTGTATACCCCTGCAAAACAACAGATATGCCCTCATGGGCTAGTCACCCACAATAGTTATGCAATCTTTGGGCCTGTAACTTGCTGCTGGCTTCCACACTGCCCTATTCTACAAGGCCTGATGATCTCAGCCACCTTAAGACTATCAGCTGGCAGTGTATTAGCAAGACTTAAGCTGTGGCACTTGCAATAAATACTGTGATCTATAGTGTGTAATACTAGATAAGTAGGTGTTCTAATCTCACTCCAGGCTAATTGGTATGTGTGTGTGTGTGTGTGTGTGTGTGTGTGTGTGTGTGTGTGTGTGTGTGTGTGTGTGTGTATACCCCTGCAAAACAACTGTCATGCCCTCATGGGCTATCCCCTGCAATGGTTATGCACCTTTTGGCCTTGTAACTTGCTTCCACATTGCCCTATTCTACAAGGCCTGATGTTGTCAGCCACCTTAAGGCTACCAGCTGACAGTGTAGTAGCAAGACTTAAGCCATACTGTGTGCAATAAATACTGCGATCTATAGTGTATAATCCTAGAAAGATAGGGGGTTCTAATCTCACTTTGCCCAACATGGTAGGTGTGTATATCCATATGGGATACGTATGATAACCTTTGTAAAGTAGACATAGTTAGGGTTCTGCATCTTTTTATTTGTAGCAGGTGATGTGCCCCCCAAATTACTGACCACAACAAGGCTTGCTGATATCAACAAGCATTATATGTCCTAAACTGATAGTACTAGAAGACATGAGTTGTGTTGCATGCATCAGATACTGTGATCTGTAGTGCATACCAGTACATAGGTAAGTGTTCTAATCTACATACAGCCAACTTGAACTATGGGTGTGTCTTGGTGTGTCCTGTATGCAGTGAGTGGAAGTGATGCTAGCCTAAATGTGGCCATGTTTGTATGTGAGGCTGTTACAGCAGTATACATCATGCTATGGAGCCGTAGGGCATGTGAACCTAAGTAGCATAATGGCCATACAGCCCTCACAATCAGAGACATCTGTATACCCCTTGCTACAGGACCAGCACATACTGTCTCAGTCCAAGAGGGACTCAGGCAGATGCTTTGTGTTGAGATTATGGCCACCTAGCCAATCAAACAGATAGCATGTGCTGAGGTGCACTGAGGTGCTCTATGTACCATTAGGTAGGGTCTGTTTCAAGGGTGTATTTATGTCTGCTAGACAAATGTCTCCCACAAGCATGTAGTACTAACGTCACACCATAGGTTAATGTCCTTAAAGTGAGTCATCCATCTAGTATGCTCCCTACAGATAGGCAGCATATGCACTCCAGTAAGGTCACACCTTACCCTGTAGGCAACCTTCTCACAAATTATGAATGCATGACTACACTGACCACTGCCATTGTCCTTGGTAGACTGTCATACAGATGTGAACCTATGGAGCCATGCATGTATACTGCTGTACTTTGCTGAAGTCATATTTCTGCTGTGCTGCCATGCCATGCTGTGCCACTTCACTGCTGCTGTGTGTCCATACTTTATCCCCTCAGACTCATGGAACAAAAATATACATGGGTCTGTAACATTCCTGTCATTGTGTAAGAATACCGCCAGTACAACATCATACAACATAAGCTCCACAAAAGTATGTTGTGTACTCATGACACATGCCAGCATACAGTGTATGTTGGTGACCACTACAAGTGGCATGGTAAAACAATACTGCATTGCACAAGTGGATGTCAAGTAATATAGTCACCCTGTGCATCAGATACATACTGTAGCTTCATTCCCCTACATCGATGGGAAGGATAACAGGGATGTGGCACAGGTATCATCACTTGCACAGGGTGATGTGTGGGGTGCTGGAGGCCTAGGCTGGCCCAAATGGTTGACAGCATGTGTGTGAGTTAGGAAGGGCAGTGGGTTAGATGGGCCAGGTAGAGGTGCTGTGTTTATCTGTAGGTGACCTGCATGTGACAGTGGTGTGTGAGTGTGTGCTTGTACACAGTCAAGCTAAGTACTAGCTCTACACGTGTGTATGTTGGACAGCTGTGTACCATACATGGTAGAGTTGACAGTTCACCATCTCTGGCCCTGAATATGGGAACTGGCTCTGCCAGGAGTTGCACTGGCACCACCATGCCCAAGGTCAGATGTGGCACTAGTACCTGACTGTGACTGCTGTCTGCTGGGATTATGTCCACCACTGGACTGAACAGGACCATATGCTCATGGTCTGCCATGTCATGACATGAACAGCACTCTTCCTCTGTAGAGCTGGATGTACTGGCACTATAGGAGTTTAACTGTGCACGGCTGCTTGGACTATCAGCAGATGGTGTTGCTGACCTACGTCCAATGGTCTGACGCCCAACTCCAAACACACATTCTAACACAGACGATGTGCGGTCCAAGACAGACACTGTCTTAGCCCACCATCTGTCCACTGCTTCAGTGAACTGATCCAGGGTGTTCCTAATGCAGTGGAGGCAGTCAAGGACATCAGACTGTGTTGCATCCATAACCCTAAGCATATATCTGGTGTTCCATTCAGAATGCACCTGTGCCTCCATGATGGCCTGAAACATGCGCCAAGTGACCCGTGATGTGATACCTGCAACAGGTGGTGGATGGACAACTGTCCTCCTATGAGCACCCCTGTCAATCTGCCTGTGTGGGACCTCACCAGCTGTCTGACTATGGCCACTGTCTACACTCACTGAAGTGATAATTACCACACAGGCCTGTTCAATGTCTCCACCCTCTGACTGTCTCATATTTGAGGCCTGTGGAGACTCGGTATGCGTGAGCATACTGACTGTGTGGAGTGGCAATGGGGGCAGAAGAGGGATGTCAAACTCTGTGACAGATTCAGCCCTCAACAACCCCACCTGTGCCTCTCTGTGGCCACCATCATCATCATCACCATCATCATCAGAGTCCAAGGAGACAATGACATCAGGTTGTGTGGGGGGGACCTCAACTACCCTGGTCACCTGTGGAAACCAAGACAAAATCAGTACATTATTACCTGCGGTATTATGTATGGAAAATCCACAAAGAGCCATAATAATGAGGATCCATAACTGCATTACCACTTTCACATCTTCTCATCTCCACTTTAATGCACAACAGACTTCCTCACAACAAAATACACATTCAACTCAAGGCTTTTATAACAATCATGTCAGGTAAACCATGTGACACTTGGCCAGTACAATGTACCTTTTAGGTATGCAATATGACACTATACCTGATAAAACAGCATATAGAACCCAGTACACCTGTATATACAAATACAAGTTTCAATACCTAAGGTATGTACCATCAACCTTTCTGTATGTACAAGGCATGTCAGATTAATTGCCTCATGTATACCAGGAGGCTTATTCACTCTGAACCATAACTGGAAAAGTGTTTCTGCTCATTCAGCTACACACCTGTGATTAACCACTCTAGGAAATTTAGGTAACTGTTCCAAACTGGAGCATACAAACATTCTACTGTGGTTACACAGTTGCACACAACATTACCTGTATATAGGGAATTATCCTGGCCCTTACCCTTAATAGCATATGCATGCTCCATAACAAAACAGTATCAAGATTATCAGAAGCAGGACCATGTCCTTGGACAACTCCTGACTGACCTGTAAAAAGGTGAGGATGAGGTAATTTGAGTACCACCGCATGTTGCACCACAACAAGGTAATAACTGCATATATCTCACATGTACAGTCGCTCCTGTGTTACTTGATGTATTGCTGACATTCTGAGTACAAGTGTACAACTGAGCTAACTTCCCCCCATAACATATAAACCTGACACCCACGTAAAGGTATGTACAGCATGACAGAATGACTGCTACAGTATTACAATGGTGATCACAGTAAGTTTACCTGCATGCTCCTCTGCTGTGGACACTGAGGCACCCACCTCCATGATGTATGGTGTGATGGATGCCTGGGGAGCTGTTATGTGTCCTTAAGTTCACCAGGAATTCCTCAGTGGCTGTGAGTTCATAGGTTCATAGGTTGGTACTAGGCTATCAGCCCTAGGGTCTATACAAGCCTAGTCAAACAATTCCCCGGATATTTCTTCCCACAATATTTACTTCCCTGGACCCCTGTCTAGCAGGGCGACTGATGTGATCCACGGGGTAAATTTCCTATCTCCTATCCAATCATCAAGGTTCCTTTTGAAGAAGACCAAGGAGGTACTCTGCTTCACATGTATGGGCAGTCTGTTCCAGAGTATGGGGAGTCTCTGGGTCAGGAACCTATCCCTCCAGCATGTTTTCTTCATTGTGATGACAGGGTTTAGATCCCTGGAGTGTGTGGCTCTGAGGGATTGGGATTTCTTTAAGTGGAGCATGTCCAACAGCTCAGAGTTTGACATGGCCTTGTATGTTAAGCAGAGATCACCTCTGAGTAGACGATATGCCACAGAGTATAGCTGGAGTTTTTTAGACGGTCAGCATAGAGCATATGCTTTAGGCCTGTGATTCTTTTAGTGAGTTATTTCTGCGGCCTTTCCAGCTGTTGCAGATGTCTTGTGAGGCACATACCAAATGGGGTGTTGTACTCTATAATGGGTCTAATGAGTGATGAGTACAGTGGGACAATGACCTCCTTTTTTCTGGATGAAAAGCCCTTAGTGATGAGGTGTGCCACATAGAAGGATTTCCTGACTGTTATGGCAATGCTGCTATTGAAGGTGAGACCACTGTCCACCTGTGTCCCTAAGTCTCTCATCACACTTTCAGTGTTTAGTGTACTGCCACCTATGTGGTAATTCATGGATACATATTTTTTCCCAAAGGGGATAATAATACATTTCTTGGCATTAAGCTTGAGCCCATGGCTCTGGCACCAAGCATCTGTTTCTGTAAGGCCCTTTTGTAGAATATCCACATAATTTGGGGATTCAATAATGGCTCCCAGTTTGCAGTCATCTGCAAACTTTGTTAGCCAGAGTACCTTAGTGTTGGCTTGTACTTCAGAGAAGTAGATGCCAAACAAGAGCGGTCCCAGGACTGAACCCTGAGGTACTCCACTTGTCACTAGCCAGCCGGCTACCTTTACAGTCTGGGTTCTGTCAGTAAGTCAGTTGGCAACCCATTGAGTGACGTAGGGATTTATGCCCAGCTTAGTAAGTTTATCTATGATTCCAAAGTGGGGGATGGTGTCAAAGGCCTTGGCGAGGTCCAGATAAGCTGTGTGGACCATTTTACCCTCATCCACAGCTCTGTAGACTGATTCGAAGAAGTCAATCAGGTTCAGGAGATAAGATCTGCCCTTCCATGATAATGCGTTCCATGCCCTTGCAGATCAGGCTCATCAGACTGATGGGACGGTAGTTCCCGGGATCCAAAGTGGATCCCCCCTTGTGGAGTGGGATAACTGTAGCTGTGCACCACTCAGTGGGCATGGAGCCTGAACTGAGGCTATGATTAAACATGACACTTAGGTGAGGTGCCAGTTCATTTTGGAGTTCATGTAGTACACAGCCTGGGATGTTATCTGGTCCCATGGATGCTGTATTCTTAGCTTTGGAGAGTGTGGTTTCTACCTGTGTGGCCATGATTACCGGAATCTGGCAATCATTTGGTATTGAGATGGGCCCTTTAGGGGGAGGGAGGGGGTGAAGTTGGAATTGAATCAATCTGCCATTATATTGGCAATATCCTTGGGATCAGTGTATTTAATGCCATTCTATTGTAGCTCAGAGCAGATCTGAGCATTGCCATTTAGATTCTTCACATAACTATAGAATGCCTTGTGGTTGTCTTTGGAATCTTTGGCAATTTTATTTTTGTAACTAGCTTTGGAGGATTTTATGAGGGATCTCAGCTTCTTACTGAGGCTGGCAAGGGAGTTTTTTGCATCCTGGGATTTTCCTCTTTTCTGCAACAGTTTCTTCCTTCTGTTGTATAGTTTGTTTATTGTAGGGGACCACCAGATTTGCTTCCTTTTTTTGGAGGACAGTGTCTTGGTTCTATTTGGGATGGCATGATTCATGCATGAGTGGATATGCTCATACAGTGCCTTAGTGTAGGATTCAGTATTCAGACTTTCAGCTCACTTCTGCATGGGTGCCATGAAGTTTGTCACTTCTGACTTAAGTAGCATGAAGTTGGCTTTGGAGAAGATTTTTAGGGAGGTTTCCTTACTGAGGGGTAGTGATGGAATGTGGATGTCAAGGGTGATTTGCTTATGGTCAGACCTGACCAATGAGGGGGTGACCACTGGTGTGGAGCATCTCTCTCCCATGTTGGTAATGACCAGGTCTAGGATATTGGAGCCCCTGTTTGGAAAATGGATTAGTTGATCCGGGGTGTTGGAATTTATGAATTCCAAGAACCGTTGGGAAAAGGTGTTGGTAGCCAAGTAGTTTTCCCAGTTAATGGCAGGGTAGTTGAAATCACCCAGTATTAGGGTGTTTGGTTGTATCTTAATATTTTCTAGTATGTTTAGAAAGGTGTAGTGAGAATCTTGGGGCATGGTGGGAGATCTGCAGCAAGCTACAATTTGGATTGCAGTCTTACCTAGTGTAAGTTGCACCTGGAGAATTTCAGATGCATTGTGTTGGGCAACTAGCCTGGAGGTATGAATATCCTTGATGAATATGGACACTCCTCCACTTTTAGTGTTTCGGTCTTGGTTTGGTGGCCAAAAAGTGTGGTAAGAGTTGTAGCCTGGTATTGCAGGGGTGCTCTCTGTAGTCTTGAACCAGGTCTCAGTTACTGTACAGATATCGATGTTCTCCATTTTTAGGAGTGCCTTGAGAGAGTGCAATTTGAGGTTTAGACTTCTAGCATTGTGTAGCGTTACCTTCAGATTTTGCATGCTTGTATCTGTTACGGTGGTGGTTTTGTCCTTTGAACCTTGCCTAAAAAAGGCACTATAAGGGTGGGAAGAGCTTTAGCCAGTAACCTAAATCCCAGTGGTGACAGGTGCAGACCATCTCTGGCAAAGCAATGTGGTTTGTCGATCATGTTGTCCCAGGCATACAGATACTGTATCCCCTTTGAATGACATCAGAAGCTTAGCCAATTGTTGAAGTCAATCATTTTGTCCTTATACTGTGGTATCATTCTGGGCGAAGGCAGAATGCTACTCAGGGCTAGGGTCATACCTGCCTGGGCCACATGATCCAAGAGCTCTTCCATGTCTTTTTTCATGTAGTCCAGGGAGGTATGTCTCAAGTCATTCACTCAACATGGACAATTGTAAGAGTCATATTTGTACTTGTTGTGGAGTGACTTGAGTGCATGCATTATGTGGCAGATCCTGGCACCCGACAGGCAGCTGACTGTAATTTTCTCCTTGCTCAGTCTGATGAGTGGGACATCAGTGTGCCTGTCTATAGAGTCACCTATGACTAAAGTGTTGGGTATGTTGTCTTGCCTTAGGGGCTGTTGTTGGGTGGGACACTGGTGTTGTGAGCTATGTGTCACTTTGGTTGTCACTGGTGTTTGTTTGCGTTTCAGCTTTGGAGGTCCTTGTTGCTTGGGCAGGTTAATGTTAAGGGCCTCTGCATATGTGGGTTTAGTGTTGCTATGTGTGGGTGTTGATGATGTGGGTTTTGAAGGGCTATGTGTTGCTTGAGGTGTAGTGCAGGTGTTATCCTTCTCCTTTTGACTGTCTAGCACAATCTTGGCTGGAGAGAGCTTTGCTTCCAGTTTGGCTATGTAAGTGCATCTCTCACAGGCTGTAGTGTTGGGTGGTAGGAGGAGAGGGTTGTCGGTGTATATGAGGCAGTTGCTACATTGCCCAGGTATCCCCAGATTCACCAGGTGGACAGGAGAAATCACCGGAAGCTGACCCTTGGATATGCCTGTTTAGGTGCTTTTTTTGTAAAGTACAAGAGCTGTTTTCCCTTACCTTTGCAAGGTACTTTGCAATTATAGGCTGTTTAGTGTCTACGATTAATTTCTCCTAATTAACAAGGAGAGTTGAGTGCTTGTATCAGTTTAAGGCTTCCTAGTGCTTTCCAGCAGGTTCTAGAGCAAGTGCTAGTCACAGGGGTTCAGATTTTAGTTCTACTACTTAAAAATCAGCTAGTTAGTTCTAAGGGAAAATTTGAAGAACAGACTTTCTGGCACCTGGAATAGTTTAACCGTAGCCCCGCGGTGCTGCACGATGTGAAAAATGCACAAACACAAGAGTTTTTAAGCCAGGAAGTTGAAAGGGATAGAAATCAGCCAAAAATGGCTAATAAAATTACAATTAAGTGTTAGATAGGCAGTACAATGCTTTCCACTCACACTGGTAAGCAGTAGGACTTCCCTCTACCACAGCAAGGTCTGGATAGCTCTGAACACAGAAAATAAATTCCTGAAACCAGCAAAGCATGGGATCTGGACAATACTAGCTGGGAAAGGTGGGAAATGTGCAAACAAGATAGTATTCTTTTTTTTTTTGGTTAAAACAGGCTAAACAATGCAATAATACAGTAAATAAACAGAGAAAAGACTAGCGGACTTGAGTGTATTGCCCTAAACAGTAAATGAAATTAAAACTCTACAAAATTAGCAATTTAAAGCTTTTTGAATGAAGCAAGGCAAGTGCACAACTGAAAAACGATTTAAGAGGCAGTAATACAGTAGAATAAGTTGCTAGTCTACATATACAGAAAAGTCTATATATACAGAAAAGCAGCTAAAACACACTAAAACAATTCAGATGCAGTGCAACCTAGAGCACTTGAGTTGTAGCAATATTAAGGCAAATGCAGTTTTAATAAATGCACTAAAATATACTCTATATTTCCAAAATGTTTGAAAAGCACAGTCAGAACACAAGGAGATCCATGCAATTTTTTTTTTTGTAAGAAAGCGAGAAAGGAGGAATAGAAGGAAAGAAACTAAGTGGGTTGGCCTTCTCAGATGTTCTCTGTATTAGGTAGAATGAGCTAATTACCCTAAACTGGGAGGAGTGTCCCAGATCAAATTTACAGTAGGGAGGGGCAACTGCAAAGCCACCAAGTATCTAGTAGCCTACACTATTTTAGACAGTAAACACTACAGAAATGTTTATCGTAGCAGTGAGCCACAAATGAAAGCTTTTAAACAGATAAAGGAGCAAGGAGACTCTACAGAATGCTTTTAACTGCAAACAAATCAGTTATATGATACACTCCTTGGCAGGAAATCAGAACAAACAAATAGGTGCTTAGCAAATACAGAAAATACCTTTCACACAGTGAAACTAGCTATAAAGCTTTACAAACAGTGTGACAGTAAAAAAATGATTTGTCAGACCCTGTAAGGCAGACAATTTTAGTTTAACCATGCAGATTAGTTAATAGCAATAAAATACAGTAAAAAGTATGCAGCACGCTGTAAAAAGTGCTATATATAAATTGCTAGAAGCAATAACCAGTATAAATAAGCCAAAAAAAAAGGATACTTATTGTTATATATCTCAGATCAGAGTTGTAGTCAATGCCCTCCTTCACTCGGCTCAGTGTCTATAGAGTGGTTGTTCTGTTGCAGGGTTTCTGCCGGTGACAGCACGATCCCTGGCTACATCAACTGCCCTTCATTGCACAGCATTCACCATGTCTGTAGCGCGGTGTCAAACCTGCTCATATGTTTTGTCCCGGTGGCCAGTTTCATTCACATCCTGGACAAGGTCTGCCCACAATGCAGCCTGGTGTTCCCTGTTATGCCTCCCCCTGGATAGGAGGATGTGATGATGCTGCAGTAGTCCTTGAAGTATTAATTCATTCTCTGCATCTGAGAAGGAGGCATGGCTTTTGTGATACATTAGTCCTAAAACACACCAAAAGGGAAACGCATTACAGGATCAAATACATGGATGTCCACTATGCACAGATACAGCAAGAACAAAATGGCCATCACTACCCACTGCTTGCTCACACATGTCACACCCCACAGTGTGACAACATACCACGTGTGTGGATACAATTGAGATAGTATCATTACTGATGTAGTTCTCTGTGTGCCATGAGAGATTCTGCTGTATGATCATAACACCCAACACTCCAGTCAACTGTTGTGTGTCCCCTAAGGCCAGCCACCCAATAATATGTCATAAGACCAGTGCCAGACAAATAGCAGTGTACTATTATGACCACTATATAGGGACAGTCCAACAACACCAGTGTGCCACAATGACAAAAGACAATGCAACTGTGATATATTGTATGTCCCCTGTATGTGTAAGACAACAGGGTATCAATGACATATCATTACCACAGGTCTAAGACAGGCTTACTGCTGTACTCCCTATTCCCCATACCTCTAGCCTCCCATCTGCATCCTGTTATACACAAACAACAGTTACATACCAGGTGGAGCGCAGTACTCTGTTGAAATAGGCTACTAGTACTGTTTTGCAAAGGTGTGCTGTGTGTGAGGAAAGTCTCATACAGAATGTTTGCCCATAGCCAGCTGCTTGCATTTTAACATGCTTCTCATTAGCAGGTAATTTCCTTTAAATCAATCTGTGACTCTGATATGCTAATTGCATCCAAAACAGCCGAGTTGCACTATCATTAGCCAATGACATGCAACCACTGTGCAATATATGAAGCCTTCATGTAGAACAGGGCCTCTTTCTTAGCGGTGAGGAGACTACATCATCACAGAGGGTAGGTCTGTAGCAGAAACCTTTACATGGAGCTGTGTGTACCACAGGCTGCAGCTACCGCTGCAGGTAATAGATATAGGCAGTGAGTGTGAACACTATGGAGGAAAACAAGCTGTAGGTGTATCTTTGTCAGCTGTGTCAGCCTTGTTGTAGAGACAGAGCTAGGGTGAGAGTACCCTTTACACCTCAATTACGGCATGTGTTTAAGGTACATATGTTAGGCAACTGTGTCAATAACACAGTACTAAGCAACATATAGTAATGCTATACGGATATGTGATGTGTGTCCTTACTTGCAGGCCTGTGACTTCCAGCAGTGAAAAGCAGTTATTTACTTTGCAATGCTTTTTGTGGATAATGAGTGCATGAGTCATTCATTAATTGCTGTCTTCACAATAATGTAATTGAAATGCAACACAACACTGGATTTGAATCCAGGACTGTGTGTGGCAAAATGCACTGTATGCAAGGCATTTAACAGACTGAGCTACTGAGTCCTGCTATAGTGAGTGTATTTGCAAGATATATATGCACACATACAGGCAGTGACATACATTTACTGCATCCATCAGTATGTGCGTGGCTTTATATGGATGTATTTCTACACCAGAGTCCCACTTGAATATGTATTTTGCCATAAATGCCTTAGCAGGTGACTTTCTACATGTTACTAATAAAAGTGCACATTTACCTACTATCACAGGCCTCAGTTACATTCATTATCATGTCTTTGGCTGTCTAGTGGTGTACTATTGCACCAGAGTCCAAGGTACACTCCCATTTATTCAATTACTTTTTATTTCAGTTTGCACAGCTCAGCTGAAACATGCCTACTGACTGTAATTGGCAATTACTATGTTTTGCTCAAACTACCTGTTTTAATTAAGAGTGGGGTGGCGGGTTAATGTGGTGCGGTGCAGGTGTGATAGGCTTGGGTTTGAAACACGGCAGAGGTGTTTATTTTGTACATGTGTCTTACAATGTTAGAAACACATATAGTCATAATAGCTCTATTTAGCTGAGCTTAGCGAAACTGCACAACTCAGTGCATCCCACACCGCTGTGCTAAAAAAATATAAAGAAAAGAAAAAAGGGGAGATAGGAAAGTGGTGAAATGGGGGTAAGCAGGGAGAAAAGCATAGTGAAAGGTATGGAGGGATGTACAGGAAGGGTGTAGGAAAGAACCATAGCTATCCATTTCTTGTACAGGAACAACTGTGCACTTTAACAGATTTGTAGATGAATTTGGATTTTCAAACCCAGAGAGAGGGATGAGGACAATGTAACTGCATTCTCAAGCTAATTGGACCAAATTGTGTGTGTCCAGTGGACATGTGTACGAAATGGACAGCTATGAATGGGACAGTATTCTTTTGGGGACAGATGCCCTTTTGTTTTTTTAAAGTGAGAGTGGAATGTTGGGAAAGGGACATAGGTACATGTGGGTGAGGTAAGTTGGGTAGGTGAGGATGCATTTGCAAATAGACAAGACAGACAAGACAGCAGACAGGGGTGTTGTGTGACACATGAGGGGGGTGAACACCTTGGATAGGGAGGGTGTTGTGGAATCCGAGTCACATGTGCCTCCAGATGGCAGCAGTGTGAATCACGTCCCCACCCATGGGACTGTTGACACTGCTCCATCACTGCCCTGAGGGTGGCTGTGCTGGAGGCTGGGCACCAGGGTAAGGCTGCCCCACCAGGGTGGCCAGCATGCCCTCAATCCAGTGCAGGCAGCAGTCATAGCCATGGTGGACTATGTTGCACACCAAGACTGGCAGCTCCACATGGGTGACAACACCCCCCCCAGCACAGCTCCCAAAGAGGGGCAGGCCATGTCCCCTGAGGTGGTACTACCCAATGCCACAGGTAGTGCAGGGGCAGTAGAAGGACACCACTGGTCTGGGTCCCAGACTTGCTGAGACTCAGTGCCACGGCTGGTTGAGGCAAGGTAGGGATCAGCCACAACTGGCCTACCTTGACATACTGTGGTAAATGAGGCATAGCAATAAGTTGTGGTTAGTAATAACCAAACCAATGTTAGTATTAACAGAATCAAACATCATATTTATTCATCCAAAGAGATATTAATGTATATTATGTACAACACAACATTAAGTAACATAACTGTTAGTATAACAGCATGCCAGTACAAAGTAAGCCATAGGGCCAACAAAACAGTTAGTTTAACAAATATGTTAATATTGCATCATAATAAAACATAACAATAATCAACCACATTTTCAAAATAGTTAGTTTAACAAAATATGTTATTATTAAATAATAATAAAATATATAAATAATGAAAAACATTTTTCCAAAATATAGTTAAACAAAATATGTTAATATTAAATTATAATAATAAATAACAGTAATAAATAAATGAAGATAAGAGGTGAGGAGTTAGAGAGAGAAAGAGAGAAAGATTTCATTGCTGACATTGCAGATTAATATATACTCTGCAGGCATGTAGTGTCAGTTTTGAGTACAGTGACTACAAATCTCCTATAACTGATGAAGCATGTACATACTTCTCAAGCTGTTAGCATGGGTCAGTATGGACCAATCAGTAACAAATTCAGGTACACCACTACACAAACAGTCTTACATAATGTGGACTTATATAACTACCCAGGTGTTCTGTAAATAGATTTAGTAAAACATTGCATTTCAGGTAACAATTTATCTGCTTGAGGTACTGGGTGCCATAGATTGCACTCATTTTTACATCAAGTCACCACCTGGTGAGAAGGGTAGAATCTACATCAACCACAAGGGATACCACTCCATCAACTGCCAGGTCAGGTGCAATGGCCAGGGCATTATCATGAATGTGTGTGCTGGCAGCCCTGGCAGTTATCACAACTCCCATATCTGGCACACATCACAGTTATACCAGATGTTTGCTAGGGGGGGAGACATCTCACACGACCATTTACTGGGGGATGTAGGCTATGCACTGGAATGTGGATAATGACACCCATTAGAAATGCACATACACCCACTAAAGAATGCCATAATGAGGCACACACATAAACTAGGAACATCATAGAGCATGTGTTTGGGCTTCTGAAGTCACAGTTTCGGTGCCTCGATATATCTGGTGGAGTCCTGCAGTACTCTCCAGCCACATGTGCCATATGTTCACAGTATGTGCCATGCTACACAATATGATACTGCAGAAACAGCTGCAGCAGGATCAGCAAAGGGAAGGGATACACAGCCCCCCACCAATACCTACATTGCCACAGCCACAGAAGGACTCAGAGGAGGAACCCCCTGATGATGATCCTGTAGGCAGATGTAGGTGTGCCCAGTATGCCCTAGCTTTGGCTAAAGAGACAACGCATAGAACATTCACTGACAACCAAGGGGCCTAGGGACTGACACTTTACTCCTACTCACATACATATAGTAAAATTGTTGATGTCAGACAACACACACAACTTGTAACTATCCATGTATTGGTTGTGTACTGCTTGCATCACACAGAGTCAGCCCTGAACTACAGTCCTGTCAACTGGGGCATTCACAGGTAAGTCTCTAACCTACACACTACTTGTAAGGATTACTATAATATGATATTGTACATATATATCTACTGCATTTATGCAAGGAAATATAGTGGGCTATGTGGACAAAAGTAATATCCACATGGGACTACAGGTACCCAGTCCAGTAGTATATGTTCCCTAATAATCACTAGTCCTCATGGTTGGAATATGCACTACATCAGGCAGGGGAGTTGTTAAAGAGTGGGGTCACATAATATTTGTACTACTGCTTATCCCAGCAGATCATATGCTGTTGTTCCCCCAGACCCAACATAGCAGTGTCCCCATATAACTGCTTTAACAGTAAGTCAGCAATGGTATACCCACAGACCAGGCAATCTCAGGGCTGTAACATAGAATTTGATCACACTCTATCTGGCAGCCTGTGTGGCTCAGTGGACTAGGGAAGTTAGCATGGGTGATGGTGCTGATGCTTCTAATCTCGACATAGGCACATCTGTTGCATGTGAGGTATTATTATGCTGGTGTCTATTCAGACTGGTAGTCTGTATGTAGTGTAACATTATGAACCTCAGTCACATATTAAGCACAGCAGACAGCTGGGGAATGCTATGGGCAGTTGAAGTGATGTGCAGTACTGTGGAAACAGGGACAGATCTCAATGTCTGTAACATATGTCTCAAGCTCTTAGAGCAAGAAATCTGTTCAAAGCCCAACAAAATAGTGGGACAAAGGCCCAAAAATAGGGGCATATGTTAGATACCGCTCTCATAAACATAAACAGTTGCTAAAATAACAGACGGTGTGTTTCAAAAGACAATTTTCAGAAGGATTTGAAGTCAGATACTAAAAGCTATGTCACTATTTAGTGACTTCAGTCCTAAGATCACCCACGTGATTTGCCAGAAAACCACAAATTTTATGAGGAACAGACCATGAGCCAAAACTCTGGACATTCTGTGAAACTCTGGACAGTTGAGAGGTATAGTCTGTAACACACAAAATCCCAGGCTGGAGTACGGTAATTGTGGCCTGGAGTCACTGTATAAGTACTGACAATCACACTGGGCATGCCCAAACAGTTAAAATGAGCACAATTCTGTTACCCCCATCAGTAGACTTACCTGTTATGTATAGATATGTCTATACATACAGACATATATGTATACATATCTGTCTGTCACTACCTCTCTCTCACATACATAGTATATCTATCGCTATGTAGTGTCAAATAGATATACACCGATATATATAGTTATATATATCACATTGATATATAGCCTCTCTGCATATATCTACATAACTCATATACATATCATAGACACACACATAGCTACATTTATATATACATCCTGTTAATTACAGACATATGTGTGTGGATGTCTGCATTGTCCAACATACCCTAATAATGGTGAATAAATGTGTACTATCACACATCCATGCTGTTGCTCCATGATGATTGCTTCTACAGCCATATAGATATGGATACTCAGACAAAAAGGTGTACAGTTACGTCAGTCAGTGGATGCACCACCTCTGTGTAAGGGTATAACAGCTGCTGTTGTCCACTCAGCTGGTGTGCAGGCAGTAGTGTTTGTATGATTGCAAGGGTGTCCCAATAGTGTTAGTAATCCTTGTCAGATCACATGTGGGATGCAGCCTGGAATGTTAGCATGTGAGATAGATGCGGTATGTCTTCCACTGAGAGGCCAGTTACGAACTGCTCTGTAAATATGGAAGTTATGGGACAGGTTGTAGGAATGTCATATGCCACATGTGGTGGGGACAAGGGAGTGCATTTGAAGTGGACAGTGTGGGTGTACACGTCAGGTATGAGTCCAGACCCATTATATGAGGCACCATGATGTATGAGATCACTGACAATCTGGGCCTGTCCTTTGAGGTCACACATGTAAGTACACTGTGAGTTGTGGTTCTGCTTTGTGTGAGTGGCTACTTGTGTCACTTACTGTGTATACTCAACATCACAACAACAGTATGTGCCTCTTTTAGCTAAGGAGGTAGTGCCTCCATGTAAGGGAGGGCACCCTCATCCCAACTATCACACAGCATTGTCCACCAGTTACTGTACAGTCTGCTAATGGCAGTTGTCTACCAGTCAGGTTTGCTAAGCCATGATGAGACTGTGCCCCTCCTGTCACTTACAGCTGAATTCATGTCATTGTAATGCTGCTGACATAATGCATGGGTGTAGATTCCTGCATACCTGCCTGTACCATCTGAAGGGGGGGGGGCGCAGTCACACTATGTCAACCATCCCACAGGAGATGATAAATGACTGTCTTGACATATATGTCTGTATTATCTGCAAGTGGGGGGGTATGTACTCGTAGTTCTACGGAGACTGATCTGTGGCCAGATCCCACCAAGGGAGGACCTCATATTGGGGGGCTGAACTGGTCACTCATATTGGTAAACACATGATGCACTACATTGGTTCCCTGTGTGGGGATGTCACTGCAGTGCTGCAGGGCATTGTAGGTAAGGACCTGGACCATCCTTTGGGCAAGTGAGCAGCAGCATGACTAAGCAACACAGTTTGCACATATTACACTTCCCTAATGTGTTTATCTGTGCTCTGTACAGACACCTTGCATGACTCTCTTCCTGCAACATGCTAGAAGTAACTGCAACACTTACTTGCATGGAGGACAACTAGCAGGTAGTGCCAAGCAGTGTCCCCAGATCTCTGAGTCATGTCACCTGAAATGCCATGATAGCGGTTAGCATGGATACGAGCACTGACACTGTTGTACACCTAGTGACACTGGATGAAAAGCTGTTACACTTGCTCAAAGCCAGATCATGCCTACCAGCTTTAACCGGTGGAGCCCATTGAGTGTTACACTATGCAATGGATGCAATGGATGTTGGACATATGTCTCACTCTCACCTGACAAGGTGTATGACAATATTTGGCCAGCAGGCCTTGCTGGAAACAGTGACCATCATGTATTATGTCAGCTGATGGATAGGCAAGTGTTTTACAGTCATAATCTGGGAAGATAGCAGCAGGAGACCTGCTCTGCAATGTCACCAGTCACCCGTGAGGTTCACCATCCTCCATTACTGGCGTACCCCATCTACCTATTCCCTCTCTGCAGTCACAGCCAGTGCCAGTGACCTCTGACTGAATACATTAGCAGGTGATTGTGACAGCTTCCAATATGCAGACTCCCACCCAGAACCAACAGGTATCCAGCATGGCCTAAGACACAGTCAGTTGTACTTTGAGCCACTGACAAAGACTAACTGCCAACGACTGCACAATACTATCCTGTGGGACATCATCCACCCCTGCAAAATATTGTAGTGTCCACACACCTCACACAGTTGAGCCATTACACATGGAGTTATGGACACAGAGAGCAATGCATCCTTTGACTCTCACTGGTCAGTAAGATGTGGAGATGTATTCACTGTTGTACAGCCTACACAAACAGTTGTGGGATGTAAATCACAGACTGTCACTGCTATACTGAATGTGGCAGTCATCACAGCTATCATTGTCTGCAATGGCACCCTTGCTATGTCACTACACAGGCATATCGTACAACTGTAGCAGACACACAGGTTCCATGGTACACAAATACATGGCGTAGATAACATGTCCTATGGAGTCTGTGTCAAGACAGTACATGTGTAGTGTGTCCCCTACTTGCTTTGGAGGGGATGTTTCTGGCTCCATTCATGGAGGTGTCGGATCCCACAGTGTACCTCCCATGTATCCATGACAGGACTAACATGTCTCACCTGTTCTACATGCCTACAGCATCACTGTGGTATAAATAGTACATGCTGGAGAGACAGGTATGTAATACAGACAGTACACCCTACATGAAACAGGTCCCCTATGCATATGAAGCACACAGCTGCTGTAACACACATCACATGCAGGTTACACACTGGGTTGCAGAGCACGACAATCATAACTGGTGTTGGGAAACTGTCTGTACTGGACACAAGTTATTTGTAGATGGGTTATCACCATCACCCAGCTTGTAGATGTGTGAGTTTCCAAACCCTGGTGACACATATCAAGGGTAGCAGACCTGTTCACAGATTATGGATGCATGAGCATGCTGAATGCTGCCATTGTCCTTGTTAGCCTGTTATACACATATGAACCTATGGAGCCATGCACTTATAATGCTATACCTTGCTGAAGACATATTTCTGCTGTGCTGACATGCCATCCTATGCTGCTTCATTGCCACTGTGTTTCCATAGATTATCCCAACAGACCCCTGAAACAGAAACATAAACAGGTCCATGACACACCTGTCATCATGTAAGTATACAGCCATTGCAACATCATACAACATAAGGTACACTAAAGTATGTGGCATTCTTGTGACAAATGCCAGCATACAGTATTTTTCATTAACCACTGCAAGTGGCAAGGCAGAACAACACTGCATTGCACAAGTACATGTTAACTAATATAGTCACACTGTGCATCAGAGACATAGCTTCATTTCCTTGCATCAATGGCGAGGTTGACAGGGATGTAGCACAGGTGTCATCAATTGCACACAATGTTGTGTGGGGGTGCAGGAGGCCTAGGCTGACCCAAACAGTTGACAGCATGTGTGTCAGTCAGGAACAGAAGCAGGTAAGATGGACCATGGAAAGGTGCTGTGTGTGTCTGTAGGTGACCTGCATTTGACAGTGGTGTGTGAGTGTGTGTGTACACAGTCAAGCTCAGTGTTAGCCCTACATGTGTGTATGTTGGACAATTTTGGACTATATATGGTAGAGTTGACAGTTCAATGTCTCTGGCCCCGAACACTTGAACTGGCTCTGCCAGAAATTGCAGTGCACCTCCATATCCAAGGTCAGAAGTGGTGCTAGTACCTGACAGTGACTGCTGTCTGCTGGGACCATGTCCCCCACAGGAGCACCCATGACCATGAGCTTATGGCCTGCAATGTCATGGTGTGGACAGCACACTCACCTGTCTAACACTGGATGTATGGCCACTATGGGAGCATGATTGTGCATGGCCACATGGAGTCTCAGCAGATAGGGTTGTTGACCTATGTCCATGAGTCCGATGCTCAACTCCAACCACATGTTCCAGCACAGACAATGTGTGGTCCAAGACAGACGCTGTCTTAGCCCACCTTCTGTCCACTGCTTCAATGAACTGATCCAGGGTGTCCCCAATGCGGTGGCAGCAGTCACTGATGTCAGACTGTGCTGCATCCACAATCCTAAGCATATATCTGGTATTCCATTCAGAATGTACCTATGCCTCCATGATGGCCTGAAACATGCACTGAGTGACCTGTGATGTGACACCTGCAACAGGTGGTGGACGGACAACAGTCCTCCTATGAGCACCCCTGTCAATCTGGCTATGTGGGACCTCACCAGCTGTCTGGCTATGGCCACTGTCTACACCCACTGGAGTCATCGTTGCCACACTTTCCTGTTCAATGTCCCCACCCTCTGACTGTCCAATATCTGTGGCCTCCAGGGGCAGGATATGTGTGGGCATACTGACTGTGTGCAGTGACAATGGAGGTAAAAGAGAGATGTCTACCTCTGGGACAGATTCAGCTCCCAACACACCCACCTGTGCCTCACTGTGGCCACCATCATCATCAGAGTCCAAAGAGACACTGACATCAGGTTGTGCAGGGGACAGAGACCAACTCCCCTGGTCACCTGTGATAAGAAAGAAAAATGTGGTACATGAATACCTGCACTATTGTGTACTAAAAATCCACCAGTACTCATAATAACAAAGACCCACAACTGGATTAGTGATCAAATGTTTCCTCTCTGCTTTCATCCAAAATAGACTTCCTCAAAGCAAAATACAGATTCAGCTCAAGACCTTTATAACAATCACTTCAAGTAAATCAAGTAAAACATGACCAGTACAATTTACCTTTTAATTAAGCAATATAGCAGTATACTTGATAAATCGACACATAAAAACCCAGTACAACGATCTTGACAAATATACTGAAATGCACATTTCACTGCCTAATTTAATGTCCTTTCAACTTTTTGTGTTTTAAAGGGCATTTTAGAGTAAATGCCACATCTGGAGCCGTAGCTGCCACACTTTCCTGTTTAATGTCCCCATCCTCTTACTGTCCAATATCTGTGGCCTCCAGGGACAGGGTATGTGTGGGCATACTGACTGTGTGCAGTGACAATGGAGTTAGAAGAGGGATTTCTACCTCTGGGACAGATTAAGCTCCCAGCACCCCCACCTGTGCCTCACTGTGGCCACCGTCATTATCAGAGTCCAAAGAGATACTGACATCATGTTGTGCAGGGGGCAAAGACCAACCCCCCCTGGTCACCTATGATAAGAAAGAAAAAAGCAGTACATGAATACCTGCACTATTGTGTACAAAAAAATCCACCAATACTCATAATAACAAAGACTCACAACTGGATTAGTGATCAAATGTTTCTTCTCTGCTTTTGTCCAAAATAGACTTCCTCAGAACAAAATACGTATTCAGCTGAAGACCTTTATAACAATCACTTCAAGTAAATCTAGTAAAACATGACTAGTACAATTTACCTTTTAATTAAGTGATATGGCAGTATACTTGATAAATTGACACATAAAAACCCAGTACACCTCTCTTAACAAATGTATTGAAATACATGTTTCACTGCCTAATTTAATGTCCTTTCAACTTTTTGTGTTTTAAAAGGCATTTTAGAGTAAATGACACATTTAATCAGGAGGCTTATATTTTCTTAACTGTCACTACAAAGGTGTTTCTATTTGTTCAGCTACACCCCTGTGACTACTCCCTTTGAGATCCTTATGTATCTATTAAAGAATGCAAAACAAAAACATTCTACCCTATTTACACATGACATTATGTTGAAATAAGGCATTAACTTTAATAGAATATAAATATTCCTTAACAAAATGGTGTAATGCTTACCAAAAACAGGACCACGGCCTTGGCCACTACCTGACGGACCTGTGAAAAGTTGAAGGTGAGGTAATGTCAGTACCAATGCATGTTGCAACACAAGGTCCATATATCTCACATTTACAGTACCTACTGTGTTACTTGTTGTATTGGTCACATTCTGAGTATTACAGTAAAACAGAGGTAAAACCCTCGCCCCAAAGACCTAAGACTGGACACCTACGTAAAGTATGTAGAGACTGACACACTGACTGTTACAGTATTACAATGCTGAACGCAGTAAACCTACCTGCATGCTTCTCTGCTCTGGAAACAATGGCACCCACCTCCACAATGTCTGATGTGATAGATGCCTGGCAGCTGTCATGTGTGCCTAGGTTCACCAGGAATTCCTCACTGGCCATGAGTGGTTGTTCTGCTGCAGGCCCTCCACCAGTGATGGCACAATTCCTGGCTACATCTGCTGCCCTTTGTCATGCAGCATTCATAATGTCTGTTGCACAGTGTTGAACCTGCCCATATGTCCTGCCCTGTTGGCCCATGTCCTTCAAATCATGGACAAGATCTTCCCACAGTGCAGCCAGCTGTTACCTGTTTTACCTTCCCCTGGACAGTAGGATATGATGATGTTGCCTTAGTCCTTCAAGTATAATTTCATTTTCTGCATCAGAGAAGGGTGCATGGCATCTATGATACATGATTCCTGAAAGACAAAAAAGGGACCACATTGCAGGATCACATACTTGGAAGTACACTGTGTAGAGATACAGCAAGGACAACATGGCTGGCACTATCCATTGCTTGCTCACACATGTCATACTCCACAGTGTTGAGACATATTGAGTATGTAGATACAACTGAGACAGTAGCAATAATCAGGTATTCCCGTCTGTGCCATGACAGATATTGCTGTATGATCATGCATCCAACACTTGGGTCTACTGTGGTCTGTCCCCTATGGGGAACCCGATAATACATCATAGGAACAGTGATACACAATTAGCAGTGTGCTATTACAACCACCATAAAGGGGCAGCCCAACAAGACCAGTGTGCCACAATGACAACAGACAATTCACCCTTGATGTATAGTACATCCTGTGTATGTGTAAGACAGCAAAGGATCAAGGACATGTCATTATCACAGGTCTACAACAGGCTTAATGCTGTATTCACTATTCCCTGTACATCTATTCACTCATCTGCATCCTGTTGTACACAAAATGAGTTACATACCTGTGGTGATAAATGTGGTGATAGTAAAGCTTTCACAAAGGTGTGCTCTGTTTGAGGAAAGTCTCATACAGACTGGTTCCCCATAGCCAGCTGCTTGCCTTTTAAACATGCTTCTCATCAGCAGGTGATTGCCTCTAAACCAATCTGTGGGTCTGAAATGCTTATTGCAGCCAACACAGCTGATTTCCATTATCATCTGCCAATGACATGCAACCACCGTACAATATATAACATCTTCATGTAGATTAGGGCCCCTTTCTGATATGTTGTGCTGCACATTACTTGGGTGAGGAGACTGCATCATCACAGAGGGTAGGTCTGTAGCAGAAACCTTACCATAGTGATGTGTGTGTGCTACAGGCTGCAGCTGCTGCTGCTGGTAATAGACATAGGCAGAGAGCCTGAACACTTCAGAGGACAACAACCTATAGGAGTAACTGTGGGAGCTGTGTCAGCCTTGTTGTAGAGGTAGAGCCAGATTGAGCCTACTCTTTCCACTCCAAATAAGGCATGTGTTTACGGTAAGTATGTTAGGCAATGGTATCACTAACAGAGTACTAGGCAACATGTTTGGTGTGTCCTTGGGTAAGATGGGGTATAAATATAAGAATATGTCCACCATTTGGGCAACTGTGAGGCCATGTGTTACAGTCTGGTAGTAATTTGCAGCATGTATAAGGGAAGTCCTTGTTACAAGCAAGGATTTCCAATGTATATGTTAGCTGTGCAGCTGTCATTATCTGCACAGTGACTTTGGAAGGATTGTGTGGTACACTCTGATATTAGTGGCCCTCATATGCAGTACCTGCATTGACATTCTTTGTAAATGCATATTAATGAAAGACATGACATTTTTTGCACATATACATTTTGCTATAGGGATATGTGAAGTGTGTTCCTACCTGCAGGCCTGTGACCTCCATCAGTGAAAAGCAGACATGTCATTTGAAATGCATTGTGTGGATAAAGAGTGCATGACTCATTCATTAATTGCTGCCTTCACAATACTGTAAATTCCCTTCTACACACTACTGTATTTGAACCCAGGACTGTGTATGGCAAAATGTACCATTTGCAAGACAATTAACAGACTGAGCTACCGAGTTACTGCCGCAGCATCTGTATTTGCAAGATATATGTGCACACATACAGGCTGTGACATACATTTTCTACATCTATCAGTATGTGTGTGGCTTTATATGGATGTACGTGTGCACCAGGGTCTCACTTGAACATGTATTTTGCCATTAATGCCTTAGCAGGTATCTTTCTACATGTTGCTGCTGAAGGGCACATTTACCTGCTATCACAGGCCTCACTTACATCCATTATTCTGTGTTTGGCTTTCTAGTGGTATACTATTCCACCAAAGTCCAAGGTACACTCCCATTTGTAATCTTTTTACTTTAATTACATTTTAATCAAGTTTGTGAGGTGTGGCATGGCACTCAGCTTGCTGAAATATGCTTAATGACTGTAACTGGCAATTACTATGTTTTATTTAACCAACTGTTTTAAGTAAGAGTCATGTGGTGTGGCAGGTTAATGCAGTGATCTGCAGGTGTGATGGTCTTGGGTTCGAACTATAGGACTGGTATTTATTTTTTAAGTGCATATTACAAGTTTATAAGCATATATATTTAATATAGCTCTATTTAACTGAGCTCGGAGAAGCTGTATGACATGGCACACTACACAGCGATGCGCTAAAAATATAAAGAAAGAAAAATGGGGAGATAGGAAAGAGGTGAAATAGGGTGCAAGCAGGGGAAAAAACATAGTGAAAGGCAGGTAGGGATGTGTAGGAAGGGTGCAGGACAGAACTATAGCTATCCATTTCTTGTGCAGCAACAACTGTGCACTTTGACAGAATTTTTACATAACTTTGAACTCTCAAAGCCAGAGAGAGGGGTGAGGACAACATAACTGTGTTATCAAGCCAATTGGACCAAATTATGTGTGTCCAGTGGATACATGTGCAAAATGGAGAGCCATGTATGAGACAATATTTTGGGGGGGTGGGGGATGGATGGCCATTTTTTATTTTAAGGCAAGAGTAAAATGTTGGGGATGGGACATAGGTACATATGAGGGAGGTAAGCTGGGTAGGTGAGGATGCATTTGCAGACAGACAAGACAAACAAGACAGCAGACAGAGGAGGTGTGTGACACATGAGGGGGTGAGCACCTTGGATGGGGAGGGTGTTGTTGAAGCCAAGTCCCATGTGCTTCCAGATGGCAGCAGCATGACTCACATCCCCAGCCATGGGACTGTTGGCAGTGCTCCTTCACTGACCTGAGGGTGGCAGTGCTGGAGGCTGGGCGCCGGGCTGAGGCTTCCCCACCAGGTCAGTCAGCATGCCCTCAATTTGGTGTAGGCAGCAGTCAAACCCATGGTAGAAATCCTGCGCACCTAGACTAGCAGCTCATCTCAGGAGACGACACCCCCTCCACCACCACTCCCAGAGGGGGGCTGGGCCCCATCCCATGGTGTGGCACTATCTGGCACTGTAGGTAGTGCAGGGGCAGCAGAGGGGGCACCACTGGTTTGGGTCCCAGATGTGCTGGGACCCTGTGCCATGGCCAGTTGAGGCAAGGTATGGGGATCAGCCGGAACCGGACTACCTTGATGAGCTTTGGTGATGGAGGTATAGCAATAGGTTAAGGTTAGTAATAATCAAACCATTGTTAATATTAACAGAATGGAACATCATTTTAATTCATACAAATGCATATTAATATATAGCATGTGTAACACAGCAGTAAATAACATAACAGTCAGTATGGTAACAGCATGTCAGTAAGAAGTAAGCCATAAGGGCAACAAAATAGTTAGTTTAACAAAGTGTGTTAATAGTGAATCATAATACCACATAACAATATTACATCACATTTTGCAAAAATATAGTTAGTTTAACAGCATATGTTAATATTAAATCATAATAATGTAAAGTCTTTTGGATTTTCCCGGTTAGGGGTCGCCACAGTGGAACTCCGGTCCACTCATGATTAGCAGTGGATTTTTACAATGCCAAGTTGCCAGCCCGACACCCAACCTTCAAAGAAGGCATGCACATTCACGCTCGCACCTACCTGCATGTTTGTAGCATCACTCGACCACAGGGAGGACATGCAGACTCCACACAGGAGGCGCTTCAGCCGAGAATCAAATGGGGGAACCTCTTGCTGTGAGGAGATAACGCTAACTGCTGCAACACTGCGGCCATTATATTAAATTGTAATAATAAATAATAATAAATAAATGACGATAAGGGCTGGGGAGAGAGAGAGAGAAACAATCCATTACTGACAATGCAGTCTATATTCCTGAAAACGCTGTTACTAAATACTCTACAGGTGCTTAGTGCTAGTTTTGAGTACAGTGACTACAATTTTCCTATAGCTGGTGTAGCACATACATACTTCTGAAGCTGTTAGCATGGGTCAGTATGGGCCAAGCAATAACAAATGCAGGTACACCACTACACAGAACACGTTCACATAATGTGGACTTCTGTAACTACCAAGGTTTGGTAATACATTGCATTCCAGGTAATCATTTTTCTGTTAATCCTGTGACAGATGGATTAGGCAGTTTTAATTACATTACATGAAACTGTGACACTTGAGAGGCATGTTTGTGTACAATACATAATCTAGACATCTGTCATGACTTATTTGGCAGGCATGGGAATAGAAAACAATAGCTGTGACTGCAGGGGACATCTGCAAAAAAATTACTTTATTGGTATTGCTAATGACTGTCTGTGAAATGTTAGCACAATCATATCTGCTCATAACATGGGCTACCTCAACCATATACCATATACCTTTTGTTCCTGGACTGGGAGAAAAAAAGAGCATTATGTGACTGAATCGGTTTTGCATTCTATAACTATTACAGTGTTACACTTGACTGCATCAGCCTTACCATAGACAAGTAATGCATACAGCTCTACTGCAATAGTCATGACAACAGAATCCTACTGTACATCATTTTGCTTACTGTTATTGGCATTGTTTATTGTTTATTGCAATACAATTGTTATTGTCCATTTATTGCACTACAGCTTTACTTGCCCATTTATTGCACTACAGTTTTTATGATGCATACTTTATTGCAGTAAATGCTTTACTCTTTCTTGCTTATTGCACTACAGTTAGCATAATAAATCCGTACATACCACACTCAAAGCACAACCTGGCCAGGTGCCCGGCATGAGACTCAACACTGTGAGCCCTCTCAGCTGCAGCTGCTGAGAGAGAAGAATGCCATTATGCAGACCAGTTTTGCAGATGTTCAGATTGCATATAGGTAAAACAGAGGAAAAAATACTTACATATTTGTGGGAGATTCCCTGCTCTAGCTTCTAGGATCCAGGTGTCCAAGGTTCCCCTCTTTCTCCTCTTCAGATCTTCACAATGGTGACAACACTGCTCATCTGTGCAGGGGATATCAGTACAACTAGTGAGTTCCCTGGCCAACCAGTACCAGGCCTCCATCTTACACTATGTGTTCTGGAAATTACCCTGCAGCACCTTGGGTTTATGATTTTTAAACAGGAGCCCAACAAAGACCCTGGACTCCTGAATACCCCATCTCTGCACCCAAAAGCACCCACCTTTACCAGCACTGCCTGCCATATCCATAGTAGATAAGATTCCAAAGACTGTTGCAGAATTCCCTCCTATTGCACTTAATATAGGCTCTTTTTCCATCCTTACACATCACTGAACAACATTCAAAAAAAGCGCTGCATTGCTTAGCAGCATGCAAACCATCTAAATGCAGGTAAGCAGAGAACTTGAACAACCGAGGGTTTAGCTCAGCTTAGCACCATGCAAACAAAAGTAGCCATTAGCATGCTTAAGCAGCACTGAAAATATTTTACAATTTTGTTTTTAAAATTAAACATGTATCATAAATTAAATTACAGACATTTTATCACTACTACAGACTCAAACTCAGGACCTACTAAGCAGTAGATTGTATCTCTACCCATTTAGCTACTTGGATATTATGAAATCTAGTATACCTTCACATATACTACTGGGCTACCTGTTAGAATTGCTAGGCATTGTGGTGTGCATTGCAAACATACTTAAATAGAGCCAGATGTACATAATTAATTACATCTGGTTTCTAGTTTTAGATGTCTAGCAACTGTCAGCTATGTATCAGCACTGCTCAGCACCACACAAACAGGAATTAAAGAAAAACAGAAAAAAAATATTTAAAATTGCATAAATACATAATTATGATAATTAATGATGTCCAGTTTCTATTTTAGATGTCTGGCAGGTGTCAGCTGTCTATATGTTAGCACAGCTTGGCATTGCTGTGCTCCTGCCATACAAACATGCAAAAAATTGTGAAAAAAAATTAGATTTAAATATTACACATTTAACCCAATTCACAGCATTTCAACAGTAGCAGGGGGTGGTACAGGCCATCCACAACCACAAATGCCCTTTACATTTCTCCCTACACTGATTCAATAACCCTGTTCTTATGCTCTCCCTCAGCAGTGTGTCATCATTAATATACATGGCACACTGCTGAGGGGGAACCGTGGCCATGTACATGGATACATTCCATGTAGGTTCTTCACGGAACCTACATGGATTTTATTAAATCCTGGGGTATGTGTAAAACTCTACATCTTATGCTACTTCATTAATCAATCTTTGTGTGTGAACATGGACTAAAGATTCTCAACAAGTGAGCAGAACTTGACCAAGAATGGCTATAGTGTTTGTTGGTAATAACAAAAAGCAGACTGAAGAAAGAGTTCACATGTTGTGTGTGTTTAAACAAGTCATGGGGTACCAGATGTGGTACATTTCTTTCTTGCAAAAGACAGGAATAAACACCTTTCTTTTTGTTGCCTAAAATGGTGCTTCTTTTTTGAAGACCAGAGGCATCAGACTTAATACCAAACCTCTCAACCTCTTAGTATGAGAAATCTAGACAAAGCCAAAAATAACGGGGGTACAAAGGCACAAAAATAGGGACAAATGTTAAATATTGCTCTTATAAACTTTATAAGGTGTTAGAATAAATTGTTTTGTGTTACAATGCATTTTCTGAAGCATACAAAGTCTGAAACTGAAACATCTGCCTTTATTTAATGAATTAAGTCTCACAGAATTGCCAGAAAACCACAAATGCTATGAGGAACAGATCAAAAATATGAGGCAAAATTCTGGAGATTATGTGAAATTCCTGACAGTTGAGAGGTATTGTTAGTACTCAAGGTGTCTAATAGTAGGGAAGATTTTCCTGTTACAGACCTACTCCACTCCCTGATTTTTTTTAAAAGATTAGGAACCTTGTGCAAAAGGCCTGCAAACCTGCAGGCACTTGAAGTGTATGAAGTACTGTGAACTTACAGACAAAAAAAAAGATATTTTTACATTTATATTTTTACATTTATGTTTTTCTAATATGATCAATTTATACATGTATATATGTTTCTTTCTATTGTTGTCTAAGTTTCTCATATGTAACCTATATGTACTTACATATTTAAGTCATTCTGTTTCCTCTTAGGTTATCTACTTAAAGTGGTATCTATGATTAACTAGTTTTTAAATATTATTCTTTTATGTCATTTACTTTCAGATCTGTGTCTATGTGTATAATGCTGTAGTGGAGCTTTTCTCCCCGGGGCTCTATTGAAAATGGACATATTTCCAGTTAGACTAGCCCAGTCAACAAATGTAAAATAAAAATAAATAAATTCTTGTGAAATCTATTAAGTCCACATTAGCTGTAGCAAGTTAAATAGCTGGACATGTGGAGAATGTGAAAAAGGCCACAAAACATGGTTATCATGCATGCTTCATTATTTGTGTGACGGCCATGGGAGGGCATCTCATATAAGAGGAAAAGATAACAAATACACACAGTAAAGTACAATTTCCCTTAAGTGCACACAGAGATCACAGTCAGTCTGGGGCTGGTTGCTCCCTTGCTCCCCAGGTCCCCAATAAGACTCCCCACTGGCACAGCTATAGGGTCCAGATCTCAGCCTAGCTGGCAAGCTAACCTCCATTACCCTCTCTGTCCCACCAGTGCTTTGTGTTCCTGCCCAGGTAGCTGACACACCACACACACCTTGAGATAAGTATTTATACAACTTCACAGACACTCCTGGGAAAGGTTGACACAGATTCTCCAGCTGTGCCCCTTTACCCAGACTATACAGTAGTAATAACTGCCACCACCAGCTAATACATATCAGCTACCCAAAGGCCCTTAAAAAAGTGTCCAATTATTACTGTGCAATATTATTATCCAATTGGTAAGTGTGACTAATCAGTCTAAGGCTTATTAGAGTGGCCTTGTACAATAAACTCTATAAATATGCAATGTACTCTAGAGCTTAACTTAACTCTAAACAAACCAGCCACAGGTAAAAGGTTTTAAAAATATTTAATAATAAATAATAAAGACACAAGACAATACTCCTACAATACAATAATACTCAAGAGTTCAGAGATCACACAGAAACTTAAAACAATACAGTAGGAAAGTTCTGATATAACAGAAAAACACTTAAGTCTAATCTTTATAGTCCTAGCTATTCCTACAAGAAAACATACTTCTAAAGTAACTTACTTTCATAGAGCAAGGCAGTACTGAGGTTGGATATCAAGATAAAAAATGCTTCCAGTCTCTCTCTGGGCAATAGTTTTTAAAATCACTCAAAATTTCTGCTGGGCCCTCCCAGATTACATCATTTTGACACTTGGGTTTTCCCAGTATACACATTACATCATTTTGACACTTAGTCTGGAATTCCCAGGCCAACAGGCTACATTATTTTACAATCTAACACCTGCTCAGGAAACTACAACAATAAAAGACATTTCACATCTACACTCTAGTAATTATTCCTTAAGTTAAAACAATAGAAAGAATGTGTTCAGCTAGCCTCTTCAGCACCAATATCTAGATCAAAGGTTATGCAAGATATAATTTTAACTTCAAAAGAACAGATGTGAAATGCTTGTCTTAGTTTTCCTTACAGCAGATGGCAATGTTGCTACAATCTTGAAGTTCACATTTTACAGTGTTTTCTTTCTTTAAGAAACAAGCCTGTATTTTGCATTTATATTTACAAATGATAGAATTATGTATTAAATTATATTTGACTAGGCTGGCAGCCTTCACCCCTTCTCTGCCAGTCTTCACATCTCTCCCCCCTGGAGAACTCAGGCTAGTTTTTCAAGTGACCCTTGATAAACACCGCTTGAGAGGGTTAGGTCTATCTGAGGGTACCTCACCCCATTCTCTGTCTTGAGAGCCCATATGCATCAGCATTGCTAATCCCACTGTGGTGCTGCACACATATCATATGCTTGCAACCCCAGGCTCCATCTTAGCAATTTGGCATTTTGCTGACTGGCTCAATTTAACCATGTTAGAGGGTTGTGATCTGTCATAACACTGAATTTCCTTCCATACAGATAAGGCAGAAGTTTTTACAGTGCCCACACTATGGCTAGACTTTCCTTTTCTACAGCTGCATAACATTCCTCCCTGGGTTGGAGCCTATGACTGAGATAAACCACTGGGTGCTCTTCCCCCTCTGAAGAAATCTGGCTAAGTACAGCCCCCACCCCATAGTTCAAAGCATCCACTTGCACAACAAATGATTTGCTGTAATCTGGACTGACTAACACAGGGGGTCATCCCAAAGCTTCTTTAAGCTTCTGAAATGCCTGCTCACATGCTGGGGTCCACACTACCTTATCTGGCCTGTTCTTCCTTGTCAGGTCTGTGAGGGGAGCAGCTATGGTACTATAACTAGGGATGAACCTTCTGTAGTACCCTGCTGTCCCTAAGAATGCCCTCACCTGCTTTTTAGTAACAGGTGCAGGCCATGCCTGAATAGCTTCCACTTTGGCAGGTTCTGGCCTTATCTTACCACTCCCCACTCTATGTCCTAGGTAGGAGACCTCTGCCATATCCACCTGACATTTGCTCGACTTAATGGTCAACCCTGCCCTCTGTAGTCTTCCCAACACCTCCCTGACATGCTGAAGGTGCTCTGGCTAGGAATGGCTGTAGATGGCAATATCATCTAGGTAAGCAAGGGCAAACCCTCCTGCTCTTTCTAGGATATTATCCACCAGCCTCTGGAAAGTCACTGTGGCATTCTTCATCCCAAAGGGCATCTTAGTGAACTCGTACAAGCCAAAAGGAGTCACAAAGGCTGACTTCTCTCTAGCACTGCTAGTCAAGGGCACCTGCTAGTAACCCTTAGTAAGTTCAATGGTTGTAAGGTACTTATCCCCACCCAATTGCTCTAGGGCCTCCTCTGTCCTAGGCATGGGGTAAGCATCAGACTCTGTGTGACTATTTAATTTCTTGTAATCCACACAGAACCTGGTTCTGCCATTCTTCTTTGGCACCAGCACCACTGGGGAGGCCCAGGGACTGTTGGACTCTTGAATCACCCCTAGTTCCAACATCTCCTGTACCTCTTCTCTCAGAATCTGTCTGGCTCTCTCAGGCACCCTATAAGGGGCCTGCCTAATAGGCCTTTGGGGTCCTGTATCCACCTGGTGCTGCACCAGGTGGGTGCACCCTGGTTTCCCAGTGAACATGTCCCCAAATTCCTGCAACACTGCTCAGATTTCCCGAACCTGGGTAGGAGATAGCTGCTGGGACATTGCTACCCGTTCCACTGAGGTGTCAGCCCGAAACTCACTGAGGAGATCAGTCCACAGATCTCCCACAAACTTCTCCTGCAGTCAACTGCAAATGCTCAGCACAAGGGCCTCCCTATCATGGTAAGGTTTCATCATGTTAACATGGTACAATTTGTGCCCCGGCCAACTGCCTAACAGTTCCACCATGTAGTTAACATCCCTTACCTTTCTTACCACCTTGTAGGGACCCTCCCAAGCTGTTTGCAGCTTGTTGTGTCTGACAGGAATGAGAACCCTTACCTGCTGCCCCACAGCATACTCTCTAACTCAAGCATTCCTGTCATACCACACTTTTTTCTGTTGTTGAATTTGACATACAAATACCCAAATAGAGAAATAGAGTTTTTAGATGTAAAGGTTACAAGAGACACACTCAATTATGTTCATACCTCCATGTATAGGAAACCCGTTAGAAAGAACAATATCCTACATAGTAGTAGTATGCATCCTAACTACACTAAAACCAATGTGATCAAAGGAGAGATAGTTAGATGCATGAGGCTATATAATGATGATGATAGTTTGTCTCAGGCACTTACCCTGTTAAAACATGAATTTATTGAAAGGGGATATAAAGCTAGAGATATACGCTACGCTCGGGCTCGCTTCGCTCCCCTCCCTGCCCCCTTATCCCACACGCCCCCACTGTGTCTACATTTATAGCCACTAGGCCATACCCCTACTTCCTCTCCAACCTACACAACTTCCTCTCCAATTTCCTCCCCCCCACCACTTTACTGTTTAACCACTACTATTCCTCTGAAGCACATTGACCCCACCCATTGATGACATATAACATGTCTATAAATAATTATAAACTCCTTCCTCTTATCTTACCACTCTTAATTCTGCCATACTTTCATACTAGCTATGAAAATCTCACATTCGTAGGTTTCTCTTATCCAAAATGCCAAACCAAGACCCCCCTACCTCCACTGACTGCGGAACTTGCCCACTACTACACTACCCCAAAAATTATAAATTCCAACCACTTGCTTCTAAAAACACCACTCCAATCAACACCAAAATCCAAATATGAACTAAAACTACTATTCAAAGTTATTAGACTACTAGCGTATCTAAGAAAAAACATAACCAAAGATGGGGACATCCATCCTAATCCAGGCCCAACCTTAACTCAAAATCCTACCAGCCCACCACTCTCCCACCGACTGGTCAACTCCCTCCTAATATGCCACTTAAACATTAGAAGCCTAAACAATAAGATACATAGCCTGCATGCTGTACTAGCCACATACCTCCCCAACATAATGTGTCTATCTGAAACATGGCTCCGCCATCAACCAAAGACAATGAGATCCTGCCTCCTGGTTACAATATACTTAGGGCAGATAGAGTAAAGAAAAGAGGAGGTGGAATAGCCGTCTTATATAATAGCACACTTAACATCATAACTAACCCTATACAACCACCCCAGGTCTCTACCGCTGAAATACTAGCTCTAAAAATTCTACTAAATAATCATAAGGGCATTAACCTAATTGTCACCTATATTCCCCCTGGGAACAATGTAGAAACACTAGAGGTCATTCTACATTGGATAGCCAACAACTACCCTCAAGAAACCATTGTCCTGGGCGATGTTAATATTGACTGGAACCAATGCACAGCACAGTCCAACCCCATCCCTGTTAACCTACATGGATTCTCTCAGATAATATCATCTACCACACGTACAGGTAACAATAACCAAAAGAGAGTATACTAGACTGGATACTCACCAACAGTCATCCCCAGAACTATATGTCTGGAACTCTCCCTAATGATCTTAGTGATCACCTGCTCACATACATCATGAAAGACAAAATTAATTGTACAAGCTTACCTATTTATAGGTCTATCAGATCCAAGAAAAACTTTGACCCAACTAAATTGCAACTTGAACTCAAATCATGTAACTGGACAAAACTAAAGTTCCTTCCCCTTGATGAGGCAGTGTCATCATTTAACAATTCATTCCTTACTATACTTGACTCGCATGCCCCTAAACGCTCAATAAGAATTAAAACTCAACTAGCACCCTGGCTAACAACAGACACCAAAACCAAAATAACAACTAGAGACAAAGCGTGGGATAAATGGCGCACTACCAAACTACCCCTAGATCGTATCAAATTCCAACAACTTAGAAATGAGACTAAAAAAGCCATCATACTAGATAAGAACAATTACTTCTACAATCTGCAACATAAACATCAGAATAACCCTCAAAAGTACTGGGCAGGCATAAATAAACTTCTCCAACCAGGCAAATCCACTACTCCGACCCCAGGAACATTATCTAACAAGAGCCAAGAAGATATAGCCAATTCATTCAATACTTTCTTCACAGAAACCATCCAGTCATTAGCTAACCAACTTTCTCCTCCCCACACTTCTATAAACACTATACCCGACTCACCACTCTCTTTTAACTTCCAGCCAGTGTCCACATCCTTTATCAGATCCCTTTTGAAAAAACTGAAGCCAGCCACCCTTTCAGCCGATCTTCTGCCGGCTGAAAACCTGCAAATTGCTGCAGATGTCGTAGCCTACCCTATCTCAATCCTAATTAACAGAACCATAACCAAGGCCTCAATCCCCTCAATTTGGAAAATATCCTATGTTATTCCACTCCACAAAGGAGGTTCATCCACAGAACTATCCAACTATAGACCTATAGCCATACTATCACCACTTGCCAAAATTATGGAAAAGTGCATGCAAAACCAACTAATGCTCTATCTAACCCAAAATAAACTACTCACAGACTCTCAACATGGGTTCAGACCCCATCATAGTACAACCACTGCCCTCCTCTCTTTTACTGAAAACATTAATCTTAACCGGAATAATAAAAAATATCCTCCGCTCTCTTCCTGGACCTATCGAAGCCTTCGATATGGTAAACCATCAGTTACTTCTATATACTTTAAAACCCTGTATCTAGATACTCCAGCCCTTGACTGGTTTCAAGCTTACCTCACTGGGAGACAACAAGCAGTAATGTGGCAAAACAAGCTCTCCTGCCTACTACCAAATACCATAGGAGTTCCTCAAGGTTCCATATTAGGACCTCTCCTCTTTTCAGTCTTCATAAACGACATCCAAACAGTCATCCCTGAAGCCACCTGCATTCAATATGCAGATGACTCGACTATAATATGTTCCAATGCCTCTCTTGCAAATCTACTAACTACCACCCAACATAGCTTCACCAAAGTCGAAAACTGGCTTGCCAACCATCTTCTGATCTTAAATCCAAACAAAACCAAGTTACTTCTCTTCTACCCAACCAATAGATCTCCGACTGAAAACTTCACTATAAAATCCAATAATGGGACCATCATCTCCCCAGACACCTATACAAAGCTATTATGAGTAAACATTGACAATAAACTCAGATTTGATATACATATCAACCAAGCCATTAAGTCAGTCAACAAGAAACTTGGGACCCTATATAGAATTAAAGCCTTCCTTACCCCGAATGCCAGGGCAGCCACAGCCCGTTCACACCTTCTCTCTACCCTACTATATGCCTCTCCTGTCCTCAATCACCTTAACAAATCTGATCTGGCCAAGCTCTCATCCTGCTATAATCACATTGCCAGGTTCATTACAGGCCTACCCTACAGAACACACCACTGTACTAACCTAAAAAAGCTTGGATGGATAGAATTCCCACACCTTCTTCACCAGTCCCAACTCATAGAGGCCTTCAAAATCCTTAAACAACCTGAGAATACCCCAGCACTAAAAAACTTAATGACTCCCTACTCCAATCTAAGCTGCCTTCGCTCAGCAAACAGACTCCTTGTCCAAACAACTAAATCTCTCAACCCAGGTGGTGACGCGCTATTTGCCAACACCACTGGTAAAATATGGAACTCTCTCCCAAATAACATCACGCTTGCAACTTCTCTAAGTCAATTCAAAAATAGTCTAAAACTCCACTTCAAGTCACACTGGCTATGTCCTTGCTCAAACCCAGACTAGCTCTGTGCCATTAACTAAAACATAAACAACTAGCTAAGATGATAAGTACTTTGTATACTGTGATAAAGAAATATGTATCCTGTCTAACTCTATGTCATTATACTGCCTACCGTCCTTGCTAATATGTTATTAATGTTACATTTGTAGTAATCTCAGAAATAGTAATGGCAGTCTTGTACTTGTATGTAAATAGCCTATGTTTTTGTTAAGTTCTTTCAGCTCATTTACTGTACCTAATTATCAATGTAACTCTGTTGGAGCTTTTCTCCCCGGGCCTCCGCTGAAAAAGGACATGTATCCAGTCGGACCATCCCGGTTAACAAATGTAAAATAATAAAATAAAATAAATAAATATAGACAAACAAATTAAAGTGGCTTGGAATGAGAGAAGAGAGAGGTACAAGCCCTATTATGACAGGACGAGATTCAACCAGGATAACCAAAGTAACTATGCCACCAGTACCACAGTAACCAGGAACCTAGAGAATGATGTATTACGTATTCCATTAACATTTGCAAGTAATATCAGTACAGTCTGTGATATAATTAAAAATAATTGGGGCATATTGTTAAATGTGGATGAACTAGAAGGTGTTATAGGAGCCACACCATCTTTTACCTTTAAAAACAACATGTCATTAAAAAGACTGTTGTGCTACAAGAAGTTAGATGGAGACCACTATGCAAGGTCTCAAGGCTAGGTACCTTTCTGTGTAGAAGGTGTACAGCCTGCCCCTTCATATTTGGACGGGGGCAGTATACACACCTGACTAGAAAGTTCAGCATTGATACATGTTTTTATACAGACTGTCATAGTAAGATTGTCATAAATTTTGGTCTCTGTACAAAATGCCCAGCCTACTATGTAGGCAAAACTAATCGGCTGCTCAAAGATAGAGTCCTAGAACATGTAAAGGACATTAAAAATAAAAAAGAGACAAGTGCATTAGTGATGCATGTTATAAAGGAGGGAGCCACACACACCTTCACATTTCTAGTGTTACACATTATACAAGAAAATAAAAGAGGTGGGAACATGTACAATAAGACTGAAGCCTCAGAACAAGAATGGATAATTAGATTTCAGGCTGACAGACCACGTGGAGTAAATAGTAAGGTTTCACTGAAACCTTTTCTCAGGAACAGGGCTTTGAAACATTGATTATTATGTTTAGTCACATATTTTAACATCTATACATATATTCTACAGTTTTAACACTAACTCTAGAGCAAGTTTTTACAGTTTTTTAAATACATTTTTAGTCCATTATTTATATGATTTGATTGTGTATATAGTGTATGTCTTTTTAATTTTTATTTTCAAGATACTGTCAACTGATTGGATTTGACACAGATGTATAATTATTTAAACAAGAGCAGCAGCTACTGTAGTATGTCTGAGGAAGCAGAGAGGACTCTGTGAAAGCGCTCACATGTTTTATATATTTTTACTATTTTTTATTAAAGTGTTGTTTTGCCGTGTGTATTCCAACCAGTTGGTGGCTTTTTTGGAACATTATACTTTTATCGTTGGTTACTTTATCTAGATTCAGGGGATTTGTGTTTGATAGTTTCGTATTTTTACCCCTATCTGGACATGGCTAATGAATTTGAGGTGACAACCTATGCAGAGGCAGCCATGAATGTGGTGCTGAAGGATCGAAGGAATAGCCAGATGAAGCTGAATGAGAGACTGAACTCCATACTAAACCCTGCTGGTAATCCTTTACTGGCTGAAGGTATACTGCGACAAACTGACATTTACTCTAACAATGATAATAATCAATTTGAGAATTTTTTGAAGAGCTTTAGAAATCTTGAGAATAAGCTATATAGATATAAGCACCTTCAATGGCAACGTTTTCACTTAGAAGCATCGCTAAAGTTTAGAATTGCACCCAGAGGTCTTAGAGTGTTAACAATGCCCAGTTATGGACATGCATACCCTGACCTCCTTAAACCTAGAATGTAGTGCTAAGTATATGCAGCTTCTTATAGATTACTTCAAACCAGAAGAAGATGAGCTGCTTAAAGAAGTTAATATACTGCACAATGACATTTTTGATACATTTTCTAGTGAAATAATAGCTTACAAGATTGATCAGCTACATGAGCATATTAGCCAATATGAAAAACATCTCTCTAGTGCTAAAACCAAAAAAAAATACATCGAGATTTACATGATTTTGAACTGGGCAATGTGTTCTCCTGGAACAGAGAGGAATACACAGGAAACACTTAGACAACAACCAGGAAGTGGGCGTGACTACACCAGCAGTGAGCAGAGAGGAACAGCAGTGACAAGCACACTGCATATAGATGCTGAAAACTCCATTTTCAGTGTCCTACAGCCCAGAAAATCATCTTCAGATGCTGCAACTAGTGTTGGTGCTAGCACTTATAAGGCTACAACAAAAACAACAACTAGAAGTGATGAAATACCAGTTGTTAAACCAAAGAATACAGCACTGGCCTGTGATAGCTACAAAAACAACGCTAGTGATTCCAGCATTCAGGAATGCTCTTTCAAGAATACAAATGGGACTTTTTGTTAGAAAAACCTTTCCCAATATGAGGGAGGTTGCACAATCGCCCTCAGTATGGAAAGACACAGAGACCCTACAGTGTGGACGACCAGAACAAGCTCCTGAAGAAAAGCAAGCAGGTTTGATTTTTAATATTTCCTCCATTTCTTTGACTGAAACACAAAAAAACTTTATTGAACAGAGGTTTGAGTTTTGTTCCTGCCCAGAGAGCAGACTTGGTGAATGTGTTAAAAGAACTGAAGCTATTTGGCAGGACACTGACTTTAAAAACTATTTTTCAAGGTGGATCCAATGAATATAATGTTTTAAAAAAAACAGTACTTTTGTTCCTCCCAGCAATTCTGGGATTGATTTATTCCTTGATGTGTGTGAAAAACAACTAAGGAATGTGCTCAGTAATGAAGCTACTAATATTCTTTATAATTTATCTAAATGTGAACAGCAAGCGTTAAACGACTTAAAATGCTTTAAAAGTGCTGAAATACGCCCAGCAGATAAAGGTGGAGGAAATGATATTTTAGATAGAGACAAATATATTGCAAGTATGTTAGTACATTTAAGTAACACCAATACCTATTATAAGATTTCTGCAACTCATGTTAAAGCCATTACAGATAGACTGCAAGTTTTTTTGTTTGATATGTTAATAACAGGCATGATTTCTGAGCCACTTTTTAAATACTTCAATATAGAGTACCCAGTGACTCCAATTATGTATGGCCTACCAAAATACCATAAAAACATGGAAAGTCCACCCATGCGACCTATAGTATCTAGTCGGGGGTGGGCGACAGAACCACTGTCGATATATATTGAGGAAAAACCTGCATCCTATACTTAAGGAATGTACTACTTTCTTATTGGACAAGATTTTTGAGAGACCTAAGTGTACATTTGGAGGGTATAGATGACCAATGTTGGCTTGTTACTCTCGACATAGAGTCCCTTTTTACAGTTATTCCCCATTCTTGGGGTATAGATAATGTAAGGGAACTACTCAATAGAAAAGGGATGGAAAATACCAAAATTCGACTCGTGTACCCTACTTGAGATCATCCTAGAAAATAATATCTTTGTGTTTGGCGACAAGTTTTACATACAGAAGGTTGGCGTGGCTATGGGCACTGCCTGTGCCAATAGCTACGCCAACCAAGCACTTGTACAATGGGAAACTGAGAATATTTTGACAGGCAATGTTTTTGCTAAGTCTATTATATGGTACAAGCGTTTTGTTGACGATATTTTTCTGTTGTGGCATGATGAAGATAATTTGTAGCAATTTTTAAATTTCATTTCCCTTTTTGAATTTCATATACAAATACTCAAATAGAAAAATAGAGTTTTTAAATGTAAAGGTTACAAGAGACACACTTAATTATGTCCATACCTCCATGTATAGGAAACCCATTAGAAAGAGCAATATCCTACATAGTAGTAGTATGCATCCTAACTACAATAAAACCAATGTGATCAAAGGACAGATAGTTAGATGCATGAGGCTATATAATGATGATGATAGTTTGTCTCAGGCACTTACCATGTTAAAACATGAATTTATTGAAAGGGGATATAAAGCCAGAGATATAGACAAACAAATTAAAGTGGCTTGGAATGAAAGAAGAGAGAGGTACAAACCCTATTATGACAGGACAAGATTCAATCAGGATGACCAAAGTAACTATGCCACCAGTACCACAGTAACCAGGAACCCAGAGAATGATGTATTACATATTCCATAAACATTTGCAAGTAATATCAGTACAGTCTGTGATATAATTAAAAATAATTGGGGCATATTGTTAAATGTGGATGAACTAGAAGGTGTTATAGGGGCTAGACAATCTTTTACCTTTAAAAACAACATGTCATTAAAAAGACAGTTGTGCTACAATAAGTTAGGTGGAGACCACTATGCAAGGTCTGATAGGCTAGGTACCTTTCTGTGTAGAAGGTGTACAGCCTGCCCCTTCATATTTTGAGGGGGGAAGTATACACACCCGACTAGAAAGTTCAGCATTGATACACGCTTTTATACAGACTGTCATAGTAAGAATGTGGTATATTTTGGTCTCTGTACAAAATACCCAGCCCACTATGTAGGCAAAACTAATCGGCTGCTCAAAGATAGAGTCCTAAAACATGTAAGGGACATTAATAATAAAAAAGAGACAAGTGCATTTGCGATGCATGTTATAAAGGAGGGAGCCACACACACCTTCAAATTTCTAGTGTTACACATTATACAAGAAAATAAAAGAGGTGGGAAAATGAGCAATAAGACCAAAGCCTCAGAACAAGAATGGATAATTAGATTTCAGGCTGACAGACCACGTGGAGTAAATAGTAAGTTTTCACTGAAACCTTTTCTCAGGAACAGGGCTTTGAAACATTGATTATTATGTTTAGTCACATCTTTTAACATCTATACATATATTCTACAGTTTTAACACTAACTCTATAGAGCAAGCTTTTACAGTTTTTTACATACATTTTTAGTCCATTATTTATATGATTTAATTGTGTATATAGTGTATGTCTTTTTAATTTTTATTTTCAAGATACTGTCAACTGATTGGATTTGACACAGATGTATCATTAATTAAACAAGAACAGCAGTTTCTGTAGTATGTCTGAGGAAGCAGAGAGGACTCTGTGAAAGCGCTCACATGTTTTATATATTTTTACTATTTTTTTATTAAAGTGTTGTTTTGCCATGTGTATTCCAATGAGTTGGTGGCTTTTTTGGAACATTATACTTTTATCGTTGGTTACTTTATCCAGATTCAGGGGATTTGTGTTTGATACAAGCCCATGAGTTCCCTGAGCCTTGTCCTGAGGTTTAGGACATATGCCACAACAGACTCCTTGTGAGACTCACACTCACCTTCCCACTCATCTCGAATTAAATCTAGAGGTCCCCTCACCCTATGCCCATACAGCAACTCAAAGGGTGAAAAACCTGTGGATTCCCGGGGAACCTCTCTGTAAGCAAACAACAGATGGGGCAAATATTTGTCCCACTCCCTCTTAAACTGATCTGCAAATGCCCATAGCATGGACTTGATTGTAGAGTTTAACCTCTCAACAAGACCATTAGTTTGGTGATGGTAGGGGGTGGTCTTCATGTGCTTCACCCCACAGGACTTCCACAGACAAGCCATCAGGTCTGACATGAAATTGGCACCTCGGTCAGTCAGTATTTCTTTTTGGGAAACCTGCCCTGCTGAAAATGTCTAACAAAGTATTTTCCACCTTCTCTGCCTCAATGGAGGACAAAGCCACCGCTTCAGGGTATCGTGTAGCATAATCTACTACCACTAGGATATACCTTTTCCCTGTGGAACTTGGGGTACTCAGAGGACCTGCAATATCTATAGCTACCCTCTGGAATGGCTCATCAATCACAGGCAAAGCCGTCAAAGGAGCTCTCACCTTGTCTCCTGCCTTGCCTGCCTTTTGGCACTGCTCACAGGTCCTGCAGTACCCTGTTACATCTCTGGAAACTGCAGGCCAATAGAAGTTCTGCATAATATGCCTCTTTGTATGTTTTATGCCCATATGACATGCAAAGGGAATATCATGGGCTATGGCTAGAAGCACCAGATGGTAGGCTCCAGGCACTACAAACTGCTGTACTCTCTCACCTTCTAGCCCTCCCTCAGGGGTCCACTCTCTGTATAGTAACCCTTTGTCCCAGTATACAGATTCCCCCTTCCCTTGAGAATCAGGTGCCTCCCTAGCTACTTGCCTCAGGCCTTGCAATGTAGGGCCTGAGAGCTGAGCCTACCTCAACTCTCTCTTTGTAACCCTTCCCAGCTCCCCCTCCTCAGGAAATCTGGCATCCTCTGACAGTGGTGCCTCACTGTCACCCTGGGTACTACTACTCACCTCTACCTTTGCAGTTACCCTGTCTAAGGGAACATCAGTACCTACAAGCAGCTGTGGCTCACATTCAGTCCCACTGCTACAATGTAGCTCACTCCCTAAAGTAACCACCTCACCAGTCCTGGCTGCAAGCATGCAGTCTGTCTGGGTCTCCCCCAGGCTACCAGACCCACATGCTTGTCTCCTAGCCTCACTGCATGTAACTGCATAAGTACATGATACTGCCTCATCCAAATCCTTCCCTCTCAGGACATCTGCAAGATGGTAGTTTAGTACCCCTGTTGTCTCAAGACAACCTACTATTGGCATTTTGTCTTTCCCATTTATTGGCTCCCTCACCTTTGGTTCCCCACCTTGCCTCCATGGACACCTGCATGCCACATGGCCCCACTGGTTGCATTCAAAACATTTAACCCTAGGTCCTGGACATGTACCTGGACTAGTGGCTTCCCCTGCTACTGGCAGATTCTTTTGGGGCACTCTGTGCTGTCCACCATGGGTTCCTTTATACCCATGAGCAGTACTGGGGGTCCACTTCCTATGCAGGGCTGCTCTGCTTGCCAGGTATAGGTCTCCCTTCTTCCCCAACTCATCTGAAGTAGCACATTGTCTATCAGCTAACCAGATCCGGCAAAGTGCTAAGGGCTTGTTCCCTCACCTAAAGGTGTGCCAGCTCTTCAAAAGTGGTGACCTGACATCCACTCACCCAGCTATGAAAATAAGTGCTCAGTTCAGCAACATATTCATATACATTTTCATCTGCCTTGCGTCTATGCTCATGAATTTTTTTCCTATACATTTCAGGTGTTAGCTTAAAACATTCTAAAAGACATTTTTTTACAGCAATGTAATCAAAACAGACAGAGTCAGGCATTTGTGATATACAAGTTACAGCTTTCCCATGGAGTAAGGGGGTCAGGAACCATACCCAGAGCCTTTGGTCAACACTATACTGTTTGCATACCCTCTCAAACATATGAATGAAACTATCAAAATTATCACCCTCTTTAAATTGCGGCAGAAATTTACTGACCTGTTGTGCTTCTGGGGTTCAGTTACTCCCTTCCCCATTACCTCCATGACTCTGGTGAAGAGTCAGCATTTCCCTCTCATGCTTCCTCTGACACTCATTTTCTTTGGCTTCTATCTCCAAATGCCTGGCCAGCAACTCAAATCTCTTTAGCTCCAGCTGGATTTTTAAGTCCACTGCAAAAAGGTTGAGCTGTCCATTATTCAAGGATATTGTATTTCCACTGCCAGTCTGATTGCCCTTCGCAGAAAGGTTGAGTTGTCCATTCTCTGAGGATATTTCTACTGCCAGTCTGATTGTCCTCCTGGATGCTGTTTTCTGATGCAGCTGTAACCAAGGCTGCAATCAGGTCTGCCTTAGTCAGGTTTCCATGCACCAGTCCCTTAGTCTGGCACATCTCCACCAGCTGGCTCCTTGTCAGCTTTCCATACTCCTCTGCTGACATGCTGCCTGATCATCCTGACTAACTAAGCTAACAAAAGAAATAAAACAATTGTGATCTGAACTCTGAGTATTCACTGCGTGGCTGTTGTAGAGTACAAAACACCTTCAGAGATCACTGTACATAAGCTACAGGATTCACTCTACTTATACCACTACAAGCCAATTAGTATGTGAAGTGGATCCCATCACTGCAAACCACAATGTGACGGCCGTGCCCTGGCCCAGCAATCTAGGAGCCTCAATCCCTACCACTAATACCAGGGAAGGCATCTCATATAAGAGGAAAGGATAACAAATACACATAGTAAAGTACAATTTCCCTTAAGTGCACACAGAGATCACAGTCAGTCTGGGTCTGGTTGCTCCCTTGCTCCCTAGATCCCCAGTAAGACTCCCCACTGGCACAGCTATAGGGTCCAGATCTCAACCTAGCTGGCAGACTAACCTCCAGTACCCTCTCTGTCCCACTAGTGCTTCATGTCCCTGCCCAGGTAGCTGACACACCACACACACCTTGAGATAAGTATTTATATAACTTCACAGACACTCCTGGGAAAGGCTCACACAGATTCTCCAGCTGTGCCCCTTTACCCAGACTATACAGTAGTAATTACTGCCACCAGCAGCTAATACTTATCAGCTACCCAAAGGCTCTTAAAAGGGTGTCCAATTATTTTGTGCAATATTATTATCCAATTGGTAAGTGTGACTAATCAGTATAAGGCTTATTAGAGTGGTCTTGTACAATAAACTGTATAAATATGCAATGTACTCTAGGGCTTAACTTAACTCTACACAAACCAGCCACAGGTAAATGGTTTTAAAAATATTTAATAATAAATAATAAAGACACAAGACAATACTTGTACAATACAAAGCTACTCAAGAGTTCAGAGATCGCACAAAAACGTAAAACAATACAGTAGGAAAGTTCTGATATATAACCGAAAAACACAAGTCTAATCATTATAGTCCTAACTATTCCTACAAGAAAACATTCTTCTAAAGTAACTTACTTTCATAGAGCAAGGCAGTGCTGAGGTTGGATATCAAGATCAAAAATGCTTCCATTCTGTCTCTGGGCAATAGTTTTTAAAATCACTCAAACATTTCTGCTGGGCCCTCCCAGATTACATCATTTTGACATTTAGGTTTTCCTAGTATACACATTACATCATTTTGACACTTAGTCTGGAGTTCCCAGGCCAACAGGCTACATTATTTAACAATCTAACACCTGCTCAGGAAACTACAACAATAAAAGACATTTCATATGTACACTCTAGTAATTATTCCTTAAGTTAAAACAATAGAAAGAATGTGTTCAGCTAGCCTCTTCAGCACCACTACCTAGATCAAAAGGTATACAAGACATAATTTTAACTTCAAAAGAACAGATGTGAAATGCTTGGCTTAGTTTTCCTTACAGCAGATGGCAATGTTGCTACAATCTTGACGTTCACATTTTACAGTGTCTTCTTTCATTTAAGAAACAAACCTGCATTTTACATTTATATTTACAAATGATAGAATTATGTATCAAATTCTATTTGACTAGGCTGGCAGCCTTCACCCCTTCTCTATCAGTCTTCACATCTTGCAGCAAAGCATCATGGTACACCAAGACACAAACAAACAGATGCAACAAAGTCTGCAACAAATTATTACTAAAAAACAAGAGACTAACAAGACCTTGCTAACTATCATAGCAATGAAACAGGACTTAAAGGAAATATTTAAATCTGCATTCTTTGGAAAAGACAGAATGCTAATGGAATCTAGCATTTTAAAGGAAAAGGATAAGGAGGCAGGAGAAACTGCGGTGACTGAAGTCCAAGAACTACAAGTCATAAAGAGTCCATTGTAAAGAGGCAAAAGCATTTCAAAAGGAAATGGAGTGTTCCTACTTTAAACATAGAGAAGAAATAGCAGAGTTGAAAAAAAAAAACTTTTTGCACAGGCTTGAAGAAGACCATGGTGAACACAAGAGAAACCAAATAAAACTGACAAATGAAAGACCCAACTGATTAGGTTATAAGGTGGAAAATAGTGTTTTCTTGCCTCCTGGTAAGAAAACACCCCTATGATTACAGTATTAAAGATAATATCAAATGTTTTATTATTGTAACATATTTAAACCCCCAGAGAACATTTAAAACTCAACAGGATTGGTTATTATTGACTACTTTAAGCATCATATGAGTCAGATGGGGGGGTTGACTTCCTGATTTTAAAACAAATTCCACCAACCCAAAATGAAGTCACACATTTAACAAAGTACACAGCATTAATGCTAGTGACTCATATTTCTATGAATCAGATAAGGGGAAGGAGTTGAATTCCTGATTATAAAACAAATACCATCAACCCAAAAGAATTTCACACATTTAACAAAGTACACAGAATTGCTGCCAGTGTCTCATATTTAATAGGGTAGTCAATTTTTACATTGGTCACTTTATATTAATACCGTGCTATGGAAGTCAAAGGGATTACTAGACAAAATACTTGACTTTATGCAAAACAAATTAGATACTTAGGGTAGATGTAGATTCTAGTGTAACCTACCATCTTAATTTGTCAGCTTTGGCCAAACATTTACACAGATGGATATAGATGATACTAAAGGATCATGGGCTGTAATTGTAATTTTGATTTTTTCTTCAGTATCTCATTATTCATTTGCATATCTAAGGTTTATAAGTTACCAGATATACATATTCACATTTACTTTTCTTGGGTATTGTTGTTTACCCTGATGTGTCAAAAAATGTTGTCTTTGTATTATAAGACCACTGAAAATATTATCACTGAACATACTTATCTGGGGGACATGAATGGTTTATATTTAAGTGTATAGTTATCTCCTCACCTTAATTAAATTCAGTCACTGTAAAATATGTGTACATCAGCAGAGAGGGAGTGCAGTCCTGAAAATGCATGTTATACTGAGAGCTGCATTGACTGCAATAAATTTACAGTACAAAATGTTTATGTGTTTGTTTTTTGTTGTTGGTGTTTTCACAAAAAGAATTATCCTCCATTGGAATATTAGGAATGCAAATTAAGGAGAGTTAGAATTGGAAGATATGCTGTTGATTTACACTATGATAACATTGCCAGAGTCTATATTTTTGGTTAAACATTTAATATGTAGCACCCAGGAGCTCACTGCAGGTTCATATTCACTCAGCTACCGCTGTAGTAATGCAAAGCATGTAAATATAGAAAAATGTGCTCAGTTAATTTTAGGAACAACTCAGCAAATAAGCTCCATAAATCCAGTCAACGTCATATTAATCATATTCTGAAAAAATATTTACCAACAAATAATTCTTTCTTATCCCATTTAACACTGTTTTTTTATTTTTATTTATTTTATTTATACTCTGTTGCATGTTTAGCCCCAGTAGGTCAATAGCCTTTTTTCAGGGGAGACCCAAGCTGGTATTCATGGTGACTAGGGGGAAATATTAAATTTCCCCTACTCTTGGGTCATTCCCATTTTCCTGTGGCAAACTGGACAATGGCCTAGTCAGGAAATGGAGCACTACAGAGGCTAGTGTGGAGTAGAGTGTGAATTCAGATTTAATATTTTAGTGTTGGATGATGTAAATTTATCGATGAAGCAGTTGTTGAAAATGATGGAAGAGACTAAGTCCTCAGAATATGAGGCTGCTTTCTGGAGCCAAATTATGGATAAATGTGATACTACAGTATAAAATGTACTCGTTTTAGGAGAGAAGGAAATAACAGTGATGTCAGAAGTTAAAGGAAAGAAACGTGCAGTCATTCAGTTTTGTCCAGTATTGTGATTGAGAAGAGGGACTGTGTTCTTCTAAAATTTCACATGCATGTGCACTGCAAAAGAATATCATGCTGAGGCCATTACCAGAACAGATGGACATGAAATTGGCAGTGGTAAGACTTGTGGAAAAAAATGGGAATCAGCGAGACAGAGAGAGATATTCTGTGTGGTACACCATTATTATATACTTCAAGTAACTGTTAACAATAGTCACGCACTTATACATGTGGGGAAGGAGGAGCACTGTGATCTTACGTTTGAAAATGTCAACATCGCAGAAACGTTTCTGACAAGCTTGATTTGAGAAAGCTTTGCTTCTCTTATCCTAATTATGAACCAGTGGGACTTAATATTTTTACTAAACAATGATTTGTTTTGGGTTAAAAACTATAGAAGTGGACATATTATAATTGACTACTTTTTTGTTCTTATTGTCAATTTTTAATATTAAAAATTGTATGATTACCATGGTTTATGGAATGGAGATTGGGAAATGTGGTTACAGCGGAAAGTAAATAATGGATAGTTACAACATATTCTAATGTGAATGTGAATGAAAAAGAGCTTTGGTTATATATAAAGGACAAAAAGTCTTGCTATTTTTGTGGATCTATGTCACATTTAATTACCAGTGTGATAAGAAAAATGTTCACAATGTGGACAGGCAGGGCATTCTGTTCAAAACTTTACAGGGTTTTGTAAAAAAATGTAGACAGGTGAGACATTTTTGGTTAAATCGTCCTCAAATAAAGGAGTCTGATAGGCAGGGACACAATAATATGGTATTCACTAATTCTTCTAAAGTGGCTGAAGAACATTTGAACAACAACAGGAAATACAGAATAATGTAGAAGTTTTGTAGAAGGGAAGAGCTGAGGACATTACGTTGAGAGAGATAAGTGAGGTAGAAGGGAGTATTATGATAGCAATGAAATAATCTTAAGGGAGGGGTTAAATGCAAATATAAGTGATGTAAATATCAAGGCATCCACTGCTATAGGTAATAAAGTAGGAAATAGAAAGTTGAGACAGGAAACAAAGAAAAAAATGCAAAAAAAAAAAAAGGGGGAAAAGATAGTACTGCAATATGTTGTCCAAATGATAAAACTGGGGTGTCCACCCTTTTGGCTTGCTGGGGCCACACTGAGTGAACAGAAATGGTCTTGGGGCCGCATATAAAATATATCATATAGTTAACTCTTTTGTTGCTCCGAAAGATCACAGTCGACCTCCTGGCTGTACTGTAGGTGCATTTGAACAATTAATAAATGTAATAAATGCCTAATATTTGCCTTAAAAATTCTAATTCTCATTCTAATTCTAATTCTCTAATCTAACAGCTAACTCTAACATCTTAGTTAATATATATATATATATATATATATATATATATATATATATATATATATATATATATATATATATATATATATTTTTTTCTGTCTTACAAATAAACAGATATTCACTACAGCACTAGCATTTCCCACTGGAAAAACCATTCCAGCAGTCCAACTACGTAAAATGTCAACATCAGCAGTCCTGCAATACTATAATCCACAAAAATAACCCAACAAATTTGCAATAAAGTAAAGAATTCACATTACTGACTTAATAAAACAATTCTGAATAAGCTACAAGAGGGTCTCACCCAAACAAATAACTGGTGCCAGAAATATGGCCTCAAGCTAAATGCCAAAAAATGCATCATCATCCTCTTTGAGGAGAGTAATGTCCCCACAAATTATCACATTAATAACAATGTTGTAAGCACGCAATAAGTCTTATGGTACTTGGGCACCCAGGTTGATAGAAACCTGACTTTTGACCATCACGTTGTCCTGCCTTAAGAGACTTCCTCTACCTCAGAAATACTGGTTATACTTAAAACGCTCACTACAAAGACCACAGCCTTCACTGCAACATAAGCAAGCCACTTTTTATGGACAGGTTCTTGACACAAAAACCTTCAACTTCTGTAAAAAGCTCCTCTCATTATCAAACAATGTAGTTCAGTAACACGATGGCTGGATGGATAGCCATAAATGTAGTCCTTGGGTAAGTAGCATAGCCTTCATCAAACCAGATGGAAAATCCACATACTAACCTTTCCCAGCTGAATGGCTAAGATCTAATATTGGTTACTCAAGTCTAGTTGCCCAAGAAGAGGGTCATGTTTAACTAAGAATTCCATTTGCAAAATTATATTCAGTATACATATTAAATCTCTCTCTCTTACACACACACACACACACACACACACACACACACACACACACACACACACACACACACACACACAAAAAAGCCCCTACTTGTAAAATAGGCAACCTCAGTAATCACATGACACCCACTCACTGAATGAAATTGTCTGGAAGTCAAAATATCTGAAAAATAAATCATAATAGAGATGGATTCATCCATGTAATTTCCCACCATCAAAAGGACCATCAATAAATCAACAAACAACTGCTCGGCAAAAAGTAAATCAATAAGAAAACCATAAACTATAATGCTACATACTGGTGTAAACATATGACTTGTGTCAATCCCCAGGTTAATCCGTACCAAAAGATTGTTTCAGAGCTTCAGCTATGTACAAACAGCATTCTCCTAAAAACTTTACTCATTGATATTTGCCTTGCTGTAATTATAACTGTAAAAAAAAATGTTTTTAAGTTTATTCTGTACCTCAATGATTCTCACTGTTATGAGATGTAATCCCTGCCATATTGTATGAGTACTACATCCATAATTTGCTGTCTCTCTCTATGTATTGTATTATATTGTTTTGTGTTATTTTTGGAGCTTTTCTCCCCGGGCCTCTGCTGAAAATGGACCTGCGTCCAGTCGGACTTTCCCGGTAAACAAATGTAAAATAAAATAAAATAAATAAACACAAACTTCCCTCCAATCTAAAGCCATTTGACATTCAGACATTTTAATTTGTGCAGAAGTTACTCACAGACTGACAGTTTACTGAGCTGTAATGCTGACCTTCGCTTTTGAAAAAAAAAACTAATTCCCAGACTTTGTCAATAGCTCAAAGTGTAGAGAAGATTATTTATTTATTATATATTTATTTATTTTTGTAAAACATCTTTAAAACTGTTAAATTGATTACACACCCAGAAACACAGAAAAGTTATTATGATTATGTAAACCACAGACTGCTGCAAGAAATCAAAGTCACATTTGCACTCTATACTTATGTCCGAACAGATGAATCATACCTGTCAATTCCAAAAGAAGTAAAGTAGCTTAATAAGAAGGTTATTTGCAAGGTTACATGGCAGTTTATATTGGAAATAAGCAGAGATATTAAAAAGGCTGTGTTTTTCATAATTATGCTGAAAAGTCTTCCAAGGTAAATCCAGCTTCTGATTTAGTATGGAACCATACCTCTCAACCTTAGAGCAAGAAATCTGGACAAAGCGAAAAATAAAAGTGAGACACAGGCCCAAAAATAGTTATGCATCACAGACACCATTGAAACAACTGTAGCTGCAAACATTATACATAATTTATAATCTATCTATCCCATTACTGTCAGTTATACATTATATGGCTCATTCAGTCCTGCCTTCTTTTGCATCAAAGAAAACCATGCTTTGAAATGACAAATGCATTAAAAATAATAAATAAAACACATTGCATCAACATCCTGCAACTTCCTACCTGCAAGCAACCACAGAGCTTTTACTGAAACTAGGGCTGCTTGTTTCCCCAGAATGACAGCTCTCCCTAATTAAGTCTAATGGTATACAATCTACCAGTATCTGGACTACCTGAAATAAATTAAATTATGGCCTGTAAATTGAAAGTACACTTTGTTTAATTAAACTATATTTCTAAGCCCACTTACTATATTTTTCAGTAACATCCCAATATCCATTTCCAGGTCACTTTACAAGACATTGGCAGTGGTAGACTTGGCATCCTTCAGAACCCCACAGGCCTATGCTAATATATTGTCCATTAAATTTAAATATCCATCCACTGTAAATGGCAAGAAGCTATGTCTTAAAAAATCTACTTCTGGCATGCGTACCCAAGTATTAGGTTTTGAAACAAAGAAACATTCTCCACAGTCCGTAAGTCTCTGTCTTTAATAATCATCTACTGCTGCAGCCCTCCCAACACATAAGCACACACATACACACTAAAACCCCCAACATTTAAAAAATGACATTGTGCCCACTTGATTTGCCAGTATTGATGATCCACCAAAGCTATGCTTACTGTTGTCTAATCTACCACTGCTTAGAACCCACCAATAAAAAAACAGTACTAGGTGCTTTTTTGTTTGTCTGAAAAAAAATACAACTTTATATGCTACAGTCCCACATAGTCAGTCCACTACTGACCCATTAACCCTAGGCTGCTGTCTCATTCTTACTCCCTGGAACTGCATTACCTTGGATGACTACTTTTATTTCCTAAGCAAAAGACACAAATTGAAAGATGAGGCAAAAATCCAGACATTCCTTGAAAATCCATACAGTTAAGAGGTATGAGTTCATGTTCAATACAACACTCTCCCTGTCAGGAAAGCCGCAATTTAATGAAAGTGTACTCTTAATGTATGATATATTTGTGAGCTAACTTGTTTGTGTTCAGTAGGTAGACTGATCATTGTTAGCCTCTTTGTGCATGCATCTCTCTTTGTCATGCACACATACACACACACACACACACACACACACACACACACACACACACACACACACACACACACACACACACTCTTCTACTTTCATGCACACAATTCTGCTTTCATGCATGCACTTACTCCATACTTACCTATTAACACAGGTAATTGCTGTCCCTTTCAAAGGCAGCAGCGGCAAATCCATACATGAGTCCCTCTTCAGCGAAAACACACACACACACACACACACACACACACACACACACACACACACACATGCACACACACACACACACACACACTGATTGGTGCAAAATAATGGCGTAAACACACTGACCCTTTTTTGGCTCAAAAACAAAACTAGAAGGGTGCTTTGGTGCATGCGCACAATGACATTAGTGTTACAGGTTACGGGAGCGGAAAACACAAAACAAAAAAAGTGTTTTGGGGCATGCGTACATCGATGTTGCAGTTAGAGGTTGAGGGCCGCATGGAAGAGCTCTGAGGGCCGCATGCGGCCCGCAGGCCGCAGGTTGGACACGTCTAAGTTAGAGGATTAAATGTTCTAAGTTCCTGTAAAACCTTAAGAGTAGATCTGATAGCCTTGTTATATATTAGAAAATTAACTATATTCAAAATATACATTTGAGTTATTACGGGGCAATAAAGTGATGTGAGTATTTGGATGAGATACTTAGTGCGGTATTGCTTTGCTTCTACAAAAGGGATATCATATAATAGACAGTATAGTGAGTTTAATGTGACTTTTATGACAATATGACATTTTCTTACAAAAATATTTTGTTACAAACATTTAATGAATGGTTAGAAACTAGTATACAACAAGGAGAGGTATGTGATAGTATCATGAGGTTTGTTTAAAAAAAGGATGTAAAGAAGATATCACAAATATGAGATCCATAACACTCAATAATACTGATTCTGAGTTTTTTTATAGTTGTATACATTTGAGTAAGTACAGCAGTACAAAAAGTATATAGTCTTGGTGTATATGGTGTAAAAGACAAAGCTATTTGAGATATGTTATGTTAATAAGGGAAATAGAAAGCATGACAGTTAGAGATACCATGGCAATAATGGCAGTATATGATATAAATAAAGCATTTAATATTATTACTCCTACAGGATTATGGCATGCTTGATAGTTATAATATTAACAAAAGGTTAATTTATTAGATTAAAAGTAAATATCAGTAGTCAAGGACAAAACATTATGATAAATGGTTGGATAGGAAATAAAGAAAATGTTAGTGTGATTAATCAGGGGTACCCATTGAGTGGTTTATTATTTAGTTTGATAATGAATGCAGTGGTTGAAGAATGTTGTTAAACTTGTCAGAATGCAGATTGGGAGATTGGTCTGAAATTACAAGTACCTTTGTTTATGTCATATGCTTTGTTCCTTGATTGCAGATACTGTTGTTTATGTCATATGCTGATTATTTAAACATAGTAGTAGCTTCTGCCTCAGTTATAATTAGTTTTAAATAATATTGAATCCAAAGTGTTGGAGGTTAGGTTAAGTTTATATAAAGTAAAATGTCAGGGATATGGTAGACTAGTACAGACTAATGATATCTATATCTATCTATATCTATATAAATATATATATATATATATATATATATATATATATATATATATATAATGTTTATATGGATTCCCTTTAAACCCTCAAATTAACATCGACCGACTCACATAATAGTGAGATGACATCAGCAAAAGAGTGAAAAGTTTAAATGAAC
>NC_056725.1:1402495065-1402530065 GCF_019279795.1 Protopterus annectens
TCTTCAGAAGGCTTCACTAATGTTTTTATATTTTCTTTATTTAACCCAGACAGCATAAACTGCAAATTTATAGAACCCTTACCATCAAACATACTGAACAAATATTCATTAATAGCTTCTAATTTTCAGCTATTTTCAGATGTTCTTACTCAGTTACTATCAGTTAAACATTACATATTTAAAAATTTTCCCTTACATTCTAACAAAGGGCTAGATAAATCATTATAGGGTCTATATTAGAAGACCGACTGTTTAGGTGATCGAACACCTAAACATCGATCTTCTAATATCGAACCGCACAATGTCGAACGTCCCAGGGAAACACATCCCACAGCCACAACACAAAAAAATTACTTTACATCTAAATTAAGTGGGGAGAATGCCCCCCACATCCCCCTAACTAAATATACCAACTCCGAGATCGCTCAACAGTAGGGAAATAGCAAACTCCAGTGAACATTCAAGGGAAATCTTTCCCTGCATTAAACCGGCCGTTCACCGTTTTTTGCTTTCGATATTAGAATATCGATTTTTATTGTTCGATCACCTAAACATTCGCTCTTCTAGTATAGACCCATCATTATATACACCAACTGCCATCTTTCTTCAAAGTTAATATTAAGTTCACTTACCACTCTAATGGAAAAACTAGTATTTCCATAATCTCAAAACTTGCTGACTTTACAAATAATAATAGCCACACAATTGCTCAATTTGGTAAATTTTCCATACCTTCTTTATGTCTTAATTAACATTAAGTTCCAGTCTAAGCTGTTTCTTAGGAAATTATTTTTATATAACTCCTCTTTACCTAATCAGTAAATGGTTTCATATCAGAAATTGTATTATTAATATCCAGAGCCAATGCACCATCATTAATCTGTTTCTTCGCAATGTTTGTCAGTCTGTCTGCAATATTATCCTTCATCAGCACTCCTTTTAAAACAATCCTGTTATTTATATACTGTATCCATTATTTCAGCTACTCATAATTACTAAATCTCCATTACCCAGCAGCGTTCTTGGAAGTTCATCACTGGCAGTAACCGAATTAGATCCCTGCCTCAGTCTCAGGATGTCTCTTATCTGATCTACCATGTAGTCATCAAACATTCAGAGCCTATGAGCTGATCTTCTGGGTCATAGAGACTTCCTACTATTTCTATTTCATTATCATTTGTTTTTTTTCATCTCCATATCCACTTGTTCTGCTACTTATTGTCTGTAATGTTATCTTCTTGTCACTATTTATAGTCACACAAAATGAGAATGGAAATTTTAACACACACATACACTCATGTGCGCACACACACACACACACACACACACACACACACACACACACACACACACACGCACACACACACACACACACACACATGCACACACACAAACACTGTCCGAAGCAATGACTCTCTGTTTCATTTTTAGCAGTGTTAAAAGATAAAATAAGCAACAGGAAATGTAGATAATAGAGTAGTATTAAATAAAAGCAACAATACCAGAAAATAATGAAATAAAAAGGCAAGAAAAATGTATATTAAGCATACAAGTATTCTGGAATTTTTCTGGCCTACTTATATAGTAATAGTTCTCCTACTCAACAAAAAGTAGAGGAATCACTTAATGGAAAATAAATCATCTTATGCAGTCAAAAGTGCTAGCAAACTGTAACATTGTGAAAAAAAAGTTAGAGAAGATTGCAATGTGATTCTCCTATATTGCTTCCCTGTACGCACTTCTGTAAAGTGACACAGTCAATGATACAAAGACGCACTATCAGGGAATGACAGCAAGGTACAGATTTATTAGCCGACGTCATTCATAAGAGGGACCAGCAACAATGTGCTCACTAGTCCAGAGGACATCAAGGACAGATGGAAGGAGTGTTTTAAGAAAGTTCTGAATAAAAACAACCCCACAAAAGGTGTAGTATGCATGCATAGTCTACAATGAAAGAGGAAGAACCTAACTTATAAAAAGCACTAAATGCTCTATGGAAAATGAGGTTAGAGAAAATGGCAGTCTCAAATAAAGTCAAAGCAAATATAAACAAGATATTAGTTGTGTTAGAGAATGAATATATGGCTCTTTAGGGTACCTATTGCAGTATGGAGACAGAAGTGGTTCCCAGAAACTGGAGAATCAGCATGTTAGAGCCAGTGCACAGGAAAAGGGGTTATATTCACAACTATGGGCTGTACATATCAAATTATTGTCACACTGCATGAAAATGCTGGAAAAGAAGAATGATAAATAATTACACAATGCAACAGAAAGTAAGATGGAAGGTGAGCAATTCACATTCAAAACAGGATGCAGTATAACCAACCTGTTGTTTGAAGTGACACAGGTAGTAGGAAGAGAAGCTGGAGATGAGGAAAGAGTCTAAATGGGCATTTCTAGACACTGAAGAAGCTTATGACAAGGTGCCCAAGAAATCTGATTTAGGCATTCCTGTGATAACGGAATACCCCAAAGTGTTCCTGAAAAAGTAGTTAAGTTCCAGAAACATTGGTGGAATTAGTGGTAGCTACATACAAATACCTAATGATGCAATTATTAAGAGAAATAAGACTCACAGAGAGGTTCCTAGTGGAAGTGGATGGAGATCAAGGTTTGCTTCCGAGTCCTTTCCTGTTCATACTGGGGATGGACAATATCAGCAACCAGTTCAGCAGGGACAGATTGACAATGCTGATGTGGGCAGACAAAGTGGGACCTTAATAAGCAGATTCTTAACAGGACTCTGGACAGGAAGTTTAATAAGGGATAGAAGACTTGAATGGAAATTAAGGCAGATAAGAGGAAACTGAGTACAGACAAGTCAATGATTATGGCAGCATATGGGGAAATCAGAAGATGATGAAAACTGAAATAGAAGGGAAAACTGTGGAAGTGGCTGACAGCTTCAGGAATTTGAAATGTGCAGTTGAGAAGAATGGAAATCTAAATTAGGAGGTAAATGTGCTGCCCCTGACTAACACAAAGTGTCAGGGATAGTTTGTGACAGAACAATGTTGAAGCTGAAAAGTAAGGGATACAAAACAGAAACCTGGACGACGAAGGCAGAGCAGCTAAGGAAGCTTGAGCTGAGGGAGATGAAGTGCCTGGGACAGGTTACAGCACGCACGTTGTTAAACAGATGAAGAATTGACAAAATCAGAGCTGAAGCCAGAACTGTTCTAATTGCAGAGAAGGTCAGGGGAACAGATTATAGTGGTTGTGTCACATGTGCAGGAAAGCAGATGATGATTTGGTAAGGCAGATTTGTCAGAGACAGGAAGAAGGTGAGAGGATCTAGTTAACAAATAAATGGATTGTGTGAGAAAACCTGGCACAGACAGGAATGACAGTAAAAAAATATAGAAAAGTGGCACTGAAATGAGAAAGGTGGTGATAGTTGATGTGACACCATGACCCCATATGAACATGGGAAAAAGGGGATTGATGAATATTTTCCATAAATAAATAAATCAGCCAGTTACTTACATTTTAATAGTTGCAAGATACGGGGAAACACTTCTTGAATTCTAGCTTGCTTAATATAAAGCACCTTAATACAATAAAAAATGTAAACCTAAGACAAAATGAGATGATATAGAGATGAAACCAGATCCAAACCTGTGGATAACATACACAGAGTAGTTAAAAATAATCCACCAAGAGTGCAAATGCCTAAACATACTGTGCTTGCCTTCATTCTGAGTACAGAAGAGAAGCTATTTATAGTTTTCTTAAAATACACAGTCGGCCCGATTCCAAAAGACTTCCTCTCAGTGTAAATGACCTCTTACAGATTGAGGAGAGAAGGTGTTTTGGAATCTGGCCCCCATAGCAAGAATGTTTGTAGATAGGCCTTACAGTGACGTAAGTCACTTGCACTGAGAGCATGTTTTTGGAATCAGGGCAGACTTACACTGAGAGCAAGTCTTTTGTAATCTGGCCCAGAATGTTTGGACACTTTTTCTCATTATGGATTATTTTTAACAAAATCAGAACATATATATATATATATATATATATATATATATATATATATATATATATATATCGTATATAAAACTTCTGAGGCCCACTCAGTCCATGAAGAAAGTTAAGCCAGATAAATGACATAAAAAAAGGCCCAACTTCCCCCAGTATTGCAGTGTTTAGCCTTAAATGTGTTAGCATGTAGCAATGCATAAGTACTTGCATACAATCATCATTATCATTGCCAAACCCTTTTTCCCATTTTTGACATGGGGTAAGGGTGTCGTGTAAACTGCTGGCATCTCTCTTCATTCAATACCACTTTCTTCCCCTCTACGACAGTCATACCTGACTGTTGCAGATCTTCTCTCACACGATCCATAGGTCCCTAGGTGATTGCTAGGCTAATGGGACAAGACCCTTTACCAGCCATTTAATAATACCCAGGATATGACAATATTATATTTTGATTCCCCAGATATGGGATGGGGTAGTATCTGGGTAGTGGGTCTTTGGATTTTGGAACCCTCAGTTATTTTACAAACTGCCTCTGTCCATAAGGGATATGGGCTGTACCCTGGAAGTGAATATATGGTTCCCCATCCATTTATCCAAATTCTTTTTGAAGAGAGTGAGGGATAGGCTTTGTTTTACGAAGATGGGAAGTTTGTTCCATAGATAAGGTAGTGTTTGGGATACGAATCTGTCTCTCCAGCAAGTTCTGTTAGAATCACAAATAAGGTTCAGGTCCACGGAACAAATAACCCTCATACAATTTTTCTTTATAATTAACATTTTTATCAGAGTTGTATCAGAGAATGCCTTGTAGGTCAAGTATAAGTTTGAACTGAACTTGTTGGCCAGCAGGTTTTCTGTAGTTTCAAGCTAGATGTAAATGTTGTTATTCATTATTAACTCAGCATGTTACTGAGCAATCCTGTTTGCTGGATGCCCTTGTACCCTCTTTCCTTCTTCCTTTCTGTCCCAAATCTTCTTCACCAGATTGTCTTCTGTCATCTGCTTTTCTGCAGACATGCCTGAACCACTGTATGCTTTCTGAAGGGTGTCTGACTATCTTCTTTATCTTTCGATCTTTGCCTTGCAGTCTATTAGAGTTTCTTTGTGCCATCTACTGAGTCACTTTTCAGAAACAGATAAGAGTGCATCTGATGCCTTGTTGTTTGTTATTGCAAATCATCTCTTAGTCTGTTATTCATTCCTAACCTTGTCCATATTTTCTATCACTCACTTCTTCCAGCACTCCTTCTTTCTTTTGATGACTTCCTGGACTTCTGCATTCCACCACCAGATTTCCTTATGTACCTTATTTCCACGTCTGGCTCAGCCACATATATGTTCTAGAGTCCTCACAAATGCTATTTTGAGGCATTGCCATTGTTCTTCAAATCTAGCCACTCCCTCTTCTTCTTGTGGTGCTAGAGCCCTAAGTAATTCCTTGAATTCCTATGCTTTCACTCCAGTAAACTTCCAGGTCTTCAGCCTAGTCTATGTTGATCATAGATTCTTCTCTGACCACTGTTTGCAGCAGATTGTGGCAACCAGTGGTTTATACTCTAGGTCAACTATTTCACCAGGGATGTCTTTGCAATCACTGAGTTTACCCCAGTGCCCTTTTTTACCAACAGGAAGTCTACATGGGTTGCATGTTGGCTACTCTTGTATGTGATCTTTTGATTGTCTCTCTTGCTGAACCATGTGTTGGCCACCATCAAGTCATTTGCCAGACAGGTGTGCATAATGGCCTCTCCATTTTTATTCCTGTTGCCCACCCATGTGGACCCAGGCTGTCCTCATATGCTGTTCTGCTTGCCCTGATATGCGCATTCAGATCACCGATTCCTGTTATCCTGCTTTATCTAGTATGTCCTGCAACTGCTGCCCGAATGCACTATTTTCCTTATTAACACAACCCTGCTGTGAGACACAGGCCGAGATTATGAATACTGCCCTATCCTTACACTGGAGTCTGATTGCCACAAGTCTATCACTAATTCTGATGACATGCCTCACTGTCATCTGAAGCCTCTCCCTCACCACAATTCCCACACCATTTCTAGTCTGTCTTTCTTCTGAGTAGTAAACTCTGGATCCCAAGCCAAGTGGCTTTGCTGCACTAGCCTTCCATCTTATCTCCTGCATACATAGGATGTCCAGTCTCTTCCTTACCATCATGTCATCTACTTTCTAGCTGCATCCTGTCAGTGAACCTACATTGAGTTTTGCAATTTTTAGTTCATGTTTGTCAGGTTGATTGGTTTTATGCCCAACATTCACTAAACAGAGCTATCTTGGGTAATCCAGGTTGGGCAACTGCACAGCAACCAGCCAGCAGCTTATCGACACAGGGCTGCTGGGCTTTATGGCAGTATACACCCCTCTCTCCATTAACAAGGGTACCAGGCATAGGTTGGAGTAGGTTGAGTCTCAATCCACTTATCACCTGCAAATACCCATGCCCATTTTTAGTGACATTAGTCAACACAACTGAAACACCTAGAGCCAGTTTTTACACAGTTGAGTGCTATAGCCCTGACATTATTATAAAACCCACTCCACAAAAGGGAATCGTGACAATAATGTATATTGTTCATATATCAAAAACAATACTGTATAATGGACAACAAGAAGCATCATACAGAGCCAACCTTGATGAAGAGTGTTGTAAGACATACTGAAATATATATGATTTAGCTAACCATCCCAAAGTGCTTCAAAAAGACTGAAGCAATTTAACTTCTAACTCTATGGGAACTAGCTTGTACAACAAAGTCATCAAGAAGACAGGCAAAGTTTGAACTGACACTATTTTCTCTTTTTTTTTGAATGACATGACAATATTTTTATTTTACAGAAATAGCATGCATATTTCTAAGCAGTCCTGCTAATTAAATAATGCATCATTGTCCTTGCTTTAGGATAGTATGCAAATTTTAACTGCTTCAGTAAAAATAAAAAGGGTTACACCCTGACCATGTCCACTGAAAATCGCAATCACACCAGCTCTGACATTTTCTGATAGTTAACCTGCTTTTCATTGTTTTTGTTTCATTAAGATTCAGCAAAAATAGCTGCTTTTACTATCTATGGCAGTGTCTCAGTGATAGTGATGTGTGTTTTTAGTGGAGTTTTTCACTTTTCCCTACTGTTGTGAGACAATGGAATTGGTATATAAATAAATGTTTTAAGGATGGGTCACCATATACTCACCACATAAGTGGGCAGTGGACTTGTCCCTTGCAAAAATCTTTTTTTAAGTGTTTTGCTATCTATAAGTTATGTTTTGTTTTCAGAAAAATCAGGAAACCAGAAGTCATTTTAGATTATTTCAAATTAGCAAAGATAAACCATCTCTGAACAGTATAATCCAACAAGAAGCCACAAGCACTCAAGATGTGGCTAAGAAGTAGATATTATCAGCATAAAAAGAGATGCATACATAGGAGTATTAATGTCTGCTGCTAGAATGTGCAAAGCAATGCAGGTTTCATTACTATACCCCAAAATAATTTAAATATAATTATAACAAGTGTATAGTAAGAGGACAGCCTCATTTGATACAACAGCCTTGTCCCCAACCAGCCATTAATATAAGGAATGACAGCCTATACTGGTGATATAGAAGGACACAGCCTTGTGACCCATGTTCAGATAGAAGCTCAGGTGCTTGATTGCACAGGTAGGGAGAAGTGGCATGCCCATACCGGTGAAGATGTGCACATGCCCATGGTCACATGCTCCTTGGCTGGATTTTCCTGGTGAAGATAGGGGAATCCCCCAGTATTGCCTTCTGTGGATGGGTGGCACATCCTGCTGACATCATCCCTTTGCAGAAATGTGTTGCCTGTTGCATGTTCAACCCACTTGCTTTCACTGTGTGCATGTATGGCATGGGGGTTAGGACTTAAAAAAAGATACAAAAATCTAAACCTGCCTTAATGATGGTCACTCCCAGTCAACCTTCACTCAGATGATAGGACATAAATGAGTCGATTGTCTGAGGAAAATGATGATGACTAGCAGATAGTGGGGGAAAAATGTGCCAAAACATATAAGGAATAACTTTTCATCCATTAAGTCAACTTATTTAATGGAAAAATCTGGAATTCCACATACGGAATGCACCATTAGCAAAATAGTGTCATCAATGCAATCAAAGGCATTAAGAATATTTTGTGGCAAAATACAGTGTCTGCCATCCTTTTATCATTTGCAGCATCCAACAGAATCTCCAGAGTAGACTACAGACATCTGCTTTTGTAACATTCTGTTGTTTAGCTTTATGCTATTTTTAGAAGCATGATATCTCTCTAATTTTCTCATTACAACATTTACTGTAAACATTCTAAAAAACTTAGAGGTAACCTCTTCCTTTCCACCCATCTTATATCACCAAATGTAAAGCATTCTACAAAGCCAGAATGTCCTACTTAGCATCTACTAATACATTCTGTAAAGAGCACCATCAAGCTCAGGAATGTGGCACTTTTTGATTTTTTTTAACCACTTAATGAACACATTATACAGAACATAAAAACATCACATTCATATTAAAACTCCACAATACAAACAAATCACACCATGAAACCTCTAACTTAACAATCCAACCATTATGCAACTAAAGCAAAAAAAGAAGAGGACGATAATTAATAGGACATAGATGGAAAATATCAACTGTAATTATTCATATAACAAAAAAAAAAGATATCCCAGTAATTTTTAAAATTAGATTGATGTATACTGTTCCTATAACAGTGCCACAGTTTATGTTCCTATATAGACAGTAACATTTCATTGTTTGTAGGGCCTGTCTTACATGATCTGAAATAATGGAACTAAAAACCAAAACAACTAGACTCAACCATGACCACTCTGTGCTACTTGAAGGGAATGCCTGCTCTTTAATATCTAAAATACAAAATCAGTCCAAATAATAGAGAGTAGATTCCTAGCCAAAGGCCACTTCAGGACTTCCAGAGATGCTGCTTATACCTGCAGCATATGCAGATAAATCACCTCAGCCGATGCACATCTCCAACATGGCAGTGCCTGTGTACTGAACCCAGGCTGAAAGTCATTTGGAGTGGTATGTCACATCTGTATAATTTTAAAATGAGTAAAGGCCACTGCTGGAGCATGGTTAAAGTCCTTCCATGAGATAAGACTTCTCATCCATTGAGAACTTCCAAGATGGCTGCACACTGAGTAACAGCTTAATTTCAGCTCTCCCAGTGTGAAAACAGAAATGCAGAAAATAGAGCCAGTGAATTTCTTTTTGGATAAATTTCAGTTACTAGCTAGTAAGTGTACTCCTGGATACCAGCAAAAATGAAATTCAGAGAACCTGAAAGAAAATTGGTCACAAAGATGAGGAGAAAATACTGACTGTGAAGAATCTTGCAGTTGAGTTGTTCAGCAAAAAGCAGTTCAAGCTCAAGCTTTGGTACAAGACAAGATTTCAGTAACCTAGAGGAAAAAATATGTCAAATGTACTCAGAGCTGATTAAAATAAACACTGAAGCAGTATATCAACTCAAATAATAAAAGTCTGGAAAGCATGAAAGAGGCTTTAAAAAGATATGCAGATAAGCTATTAAAACTAAAAAAGTCAGAGTATGGAATGAAGAAAAGGCTGGCCGAGTATGAAACTGCTGAAGAAGAGAGATTTCAAAAAATGGTAGCATTAGAGGTCAGAGCACGTAGGAAAAACTTGAGATTTTCTGCTATATCAGAAAAATTGGAAGGAACAGACTGGATTAATTTTATGAAACCACAAGGAAGTAACTGGACTGGTATTCCACAGCAGCATCTGTTAATTGGAAGGGCACATCATATGTATGCTTCAAACCTGGCCACCAGAAATCAGCCCAGACTTTAATAGTACTAATGCAATTCTGACAAAACTGTAGCATGAGGATAAAATACTAAAATTGAGAAATAATAGTCTTTGTGGAAAATGATACTCACTGTATACCAAGCTGAAGTGTATTAAATTTATCCCAACAATCATGGAATGTTGAGAAGTAGGTATGAGATTCAAGCTGCTGTATCCAGCTATTTTCAGGATATTTTTTCCTTGAGGGTCAGAGTAACTTTTTGATGCAGAACATGCTAAGGAGAAAGTACAAAAGTTTGTTCAACAAAAAGTGAGCTATAAAACAGAAGGGGATTCTCTTCTTATTCTTCTGATAATAAAGACTATAAGAGACTATGCAAGTGAGACCTTTTCCAGTGTTCCAAAGGAAAATGCTTGAGAGACAGAAAAATATAAGAGCTAACTAGAAGAACCAGGAGTATGTTGGAAATTAATCAACAACTGAATTTGGGAGATTGAGATCAACAGAAAGAAAACCAGCAACTCAGAAACTGATTAATAAATGTAAGATTACAAAGCATTTAACTACATTTGTAAAGTATGGCGGAACAAGAACACCTGGAAATATTGGACTTTTTTTACTTTGTTGAACTTGTACAAGGCTCCAAAGCAAATGCCCTACTTCATGTCATTAACATGTAAAAAAACATTAAAGAGAGGGGAAGAGGAAGGAAAGAGTTAAATGTGAGTAAAACAAATTTTTATTCTTAACAGTATTTTTATAACACATGACACATGCTGCATGCTATAAAGTAAAGCTTTTTCAGTTATTTTTGTGTGTAATGGGGATAGTGACCCTTTTGTCTTCCTTCTTCTTTCTTTCTTCTTGTTCAGTTTTAAGAATTGTAGGCATTGTAATGTAAAAAGTGAAGAAAGCATGGACAATAGAGCAGGATTGTAAGAAAAATTGATATGATTTTTCTTACTTTTGCACAGGGGAATGAATGGATTAAGGTCCTTCTTTTGATTCAACAAGTTTTAACAATAAGCAAATAAATAAAAAACACTGAATATAATGAAAATATATATGTGCAGTGCAATATGTGTTGTGGAAGGCAACTGTGTATCTGGTTCTCCTGTTTCAATGGGTTCAAACTGATAACTGGGCAATAAAATCAGAACACTTCTTTCTTTCAATAGCTAGGACATAATGTTTTCTGAAAGGATTCAAGTTGTTTTCTACATTTGGGAAAGGAATAAAGATAAGACAAAAACAGATAGCATTTAGTGGAAGTAGAAGCACATTCTGTATCATGCATCTTAGCATGGATAATCTTCATTAAAGGTCAATTCAGGTCTGTGTGTATGCCTGTCAGTCTGGGACAATTGTTCCTGTTAGGAGGGGTAAAATTCATTATATGAAGATGCACACAGTTTTGTATGTTTGTATTAAGTTAATAGGTTATGGGGGTATTCTTGGGATTTTTTTTGAGGGTTTCATTAAAACAAAAAGTTGTATCAGGTGTGACATAGGTTCAATTGGACATGACAAGAAACCACATACAAAAGATCAACCTGTCAAACATTAGTGTATGCATTTAACACAAAAGCTGAAACTAGACATATTTAAAAAGCTGTTATACATAACAGGTGGGAATAATAACTTCTTATCATAATGACACGTTCCATATTATGTTTAAATATGAATGGTCTCACAGAATTATACAAAAAAGAAAGAGTAAACTGTATCAAAAATGCAGAGTGCAAATAGTTATGCTACAGGAGACTCATCTGGAAAGAACTGAACATGTGGATTTGATAAAGAAAGGATTTCATGATAAATATTTAGTGGAATATCTGTGACAAAGAAAAAGGGGATTACTTATATTAATTGTGAGAGGAGCTCCAATAGTGCTAAATGAGGAAAAAATATAATAATGGTAGATTTGTAGTACTAAGGGGCTACAGTCAAAGGAGGAGGATTAAGTTGGCATGTATTTATATTTCACCTAAAACTGCTACAGTGGAACATAAGAAAATTCTGGCAGAAATAATCTGCTTTCAGCAGGGAATATTACTTGTAGATGGGGACTGGAATTTGATTTGCAACATACCTCTCAACTGTCCAGATTTTCACATAATGTCCAGAATTTTGCCTCATATCTGTGGTGTGCTCCTCATAAAATCTGTGGTTTTCTGGCAAATCACTGGGATGATCTGAGAACTGAAGTCACTAAATAATGAAATACATTTGAGTTTTAGACTTCATATCATTCAGAAATGCATGTTAACATAAAGCCTGTTACTCTGGCAACTTTCTAAGTTTATAAGAGCAATAGTTAAAATCTGTCCCTATTTTTGGGTCTTTGTCCCCCCCATTTTCTCAGGCTATGTCCAGATTTCTTGCACTAAAAGGTTGAGAGGTATAACAACAGTAAGGAAGTATCGGGGGCCTAGTAGGGAAAATATAACAAAAGAGGGTAGATTTTTGAAGGATTTCATGAAAATATTTGGTATGGAAAATGTAAATTTTGTTGTGGGAGTTCAGAGAGAATTTACATATTATTCCCCAAGGTACAAACTCTGGGCTAGGCTAGATATATATTATATCTCCCAGGAACATGTGCATTTAATTGAAAGTTTTGATATGTATCCAATAACTATTTCAGCTCTTGTGCCAATAATAACTGAAAAAAAATGCAGGGAAATGAAATAAAAAACAAAACACTGGCATTTCCATACCTATCTGTTAAAAAAGAGGAATTTAAGGAACAGGTAGTAGAAATTATTCGGGAGTTATTAGAGAAGATATCATTTTTTTCTAAATATATCTAGGGAGTGGGATAACATTAAAATGGAGTTTAAAAATAGGGTGGAAATAAAAGAAAAAGAGATGTGGTTAAGAAGTAACAAGAATTAGAGTTACTGACAAAGGCTAAAATATTGCAGAATAAGGGGAATCTGACAGAAAAGGAAGAGGTGCAATTGCAGAATGCTAAACAGAAAATAAGAGACTACCTCAATAATACACCTGTGTTTAGAACGATTGCTATTAAGCAATTGGTTTGAATAATAACTACAAGGCACAAAAACTCATAGTACAACAACTCAGGCAACAGAAAGTAGAAAGGATTGTTGCCATGCTTGGGGAACCTATAACAAGGAAAATGACCAGAGATCCTGTAGAGGTATTAGAAATATTTCAGAAGTTTTATGAACATTTGTGTAAAAAAGAGAAATGTTGAAAGCAAGAAAAAGTACAAATGGAAATATTTATGGAAGAAGTAAATATGCCAAGGTTAGATGTAGATGAGGCTCAATTGCTAACAGGATAGAAGGGGATGAGATAAAAATGGTGACATATAGCGAATCTATAGGAAAGTCCCCAGAAATGCATGGTATTTTGTGGAAGTTTTCAAGCTAGGAGGGAAGAAAGTTAGAAAGCTCTGGAAAGTTTTGTTTAACAATATTTTAAAAGGAGGTGCAGCACCAACATCCCTGAAGAAAGCAGTGGTGGCTGTAAAACCTAAAGATGGCAAAGATCCATCAGATACAGCTTCATATAGGCCCATATCAATCCTAAACCACAATTATGAAGTATTTATGTTTATAATGGCTAAATGAATGGCAAAAGTGATGCCAAAATTGATAAATATGGATCAGTGTGGTTTTGTGGAGGGAAACAAACATTTGAAAACATTAACAGAAAATGATGAGCCAGAGGGAAGCAGAATGTAAGAAAAAAAAACACTGTTGTTGGTGGGTCTTAAGGTAGAGAAAGCATTCAACAGAGAACGCTGGGATCTTATGAGTAGGGTAATGGAAGCATTTGCATTACCTAATAAAATTATAAGGTTAATTAGGAAGATATATGAGGGATCAGATGCAAATATGAATGTGGGGGGGGGGTGGTTCCTCTCTAAGTTCTGCTTGAGCAGAGGAACCAGGCAGGGGTGACCTCTTTCTCCTTCATTATTTGAATTATATTTAGAACCATTAGCAAAGAAAATAAGGGACTCAGAAATTCAAGGATATAATTGTTATGATAATCAAGAAAAGGTGGCTTTATTTGCAGATGATATTATTTTATAGCTAATAAAACTAGAAAAAGACATTTCAGTGCTTTGGAACATTCTGAAACAGTTTCATGTCTTTTCAGGATTTAAAATGAATGAAGATAAAAGAAATGAACCCAACAATCAAGGTACTGGCAAGGCTGTCCCAAGGAAAACATCACTTCCATAGACCAGTGGTTAACAAACCATTTAATCCAATTTAAAAAAAGGCAACACAAAGTTAAACACTTTTGATCTCTTACACATTAGGACTTCATCAGAACAATGGTGCCTTAACCATTAAGATTAATAAATACACAGTTTTGAACAGTCACATGTAATGAAATGGCTTATATTATTAGAACCTCAGTTAATTAAGGTAATTAGGGTGTTTAGATTCTTGTTTGAAGTTTTACTACATGAGCTTACATGTATTACAAGAAACTTAGAAATCACCACAGTTAAAATACATAAACCTAATAAACAACAAGGAAGTAATCAAGTTCTGTATCCTAAAAAAGATAAAAATAATAACATTTTTCCTTTCACTAAGTTAGTGTTTTCACTTAATTCTTGGGACAGCCTTGCCAATAACTTAATTGTTGGGTTCATAGTTGTGTTTTCATTGATTGCTCTTTGTTTTGTGGTTAAAGATCAAGATAAAACAAAGGCAATACCTATAAATTATGTACCTATACATGAACTGGTTCCGCAACACCTATATTTATGGGAACATGATAAAATTAAGTACTTAGGAGTATGAATTAAAAGGGTTCTGTTGTGGCAGCTAAGGATATGTGGGAAGAGAAATTGGAAGCTCTGCGTTATGGATATGGATAGCAAGATACAAGCAGTGAAACTGTATTTAGTCCCTTTCATTTTATATACAGGTCAGGCATATTTTTATCAAGCAGTGGAGAAGTTGTGGATAGCAATTACTAAAAAGTTTCAAAATTTCATCTCGTAGGAGAGGAGGGCAAGAGTCAAATGGGATAAGTTGATCCTTCCCAATAGAACAAGATGGTTTGGGATTGATTTGAAGGGATATTTCAGAGCTACACAGTTAATGACATATACATAGCACAAGCAATAAGCTATAATTCAAAGTGGAAAGGTATGATGATGATGAATCAGGGGGAACCTCAAGAAACAAGGAGACGGAACGCGAACACTCTAAAGAGCGAAAATGCTGGACCTTAAAATCTTTATTGTGGGGGGCCATGCCCCCACATCCCCTACTAACTATATATTCCAACTCCGAGATCACACTACAGTGAGGAAAGGGCAAATATTCCAATCTTTACTGTACTGCGATCTTAAAAAAACGCACTTTGAGGTCCAGCATTTTCGCTCTTTAGAGTGTTCACGATTTTAAACTTTCGGTCTTCTAAAATAGACCCCAAGGAGACACCTAGAGTTTAGATGCAGATCCTTAAGGAGAATAACAATAACCACACAGAATATATTATTTATAAAGTAGAAGAAAGTATTCTAAGAACTAAGCCAAGACAGGGATGGAGAAAACAGACTCTGCCCATAGGTATGACTGTAATTAGGGTACAGAAAATAGGCAAGAGGGGGCTGGAATTTACTGGAGAAAACTGGCAAAGAAATCAAGATATTGGAAACAAATAATTAGAGAGGAAATGGTAACAGAATGGGAAGAGGCCAAGAAATCATTTGGAATGCAGGCTAGAGATTGCATTCCCTATCAAGAATTAATATTAGATTACAGGCAAAGATAAAGAAATAGGGGGATCCTAAATGAAAGACCTGCACTGGTGGAGATTTTATTAATATCTAGAACAGAAACTGCTGTTAAAAAAGGGATATATCTATGGCAACAAAATAAACAATGGGGGATATATCTATGGCTCCCAAATATGCAACAAAGTATAGAAGATTTAGGATCTTTGCTTGGAAGTGTTTGCACAGGTCTTTTTATATCCCAAGCAGACTCCAAAGAATGTTTCCTTAGGTAGGTTGCAAATGCTGAAGGTGTGATTGGGAAGAAAGAGGTAACAGGGAACATATTTTTGGGAGTGTAATGTGTTAGCAGACTTTTAAAATTCCCTGCAGACTATTCTAACAGAAATACTGGGTGAGCAAATTGGTGTAACTAAAAAAAATATTTTTTGAGCTATGATACAGAATCAAAATTGCCTAGACATAATGCCTTGCTGCGTTTAATTCTTTTGGCTGCCTAAAAAAGCATTTATTAGAAAATGGAAATCAAAGTCTAAATGAATTGTACTAGAAGTAATGAATACAGTAATAAAGATAAAACAACTGGAAGTGGGATCTTTAGAAAAGGGAAGGAGCAAATTACACCCAAAAAATAAGGATTGTGGGAACAATGCATGCAGAATAATATTTTGGAGGAGGATTGATGTTTAAGGGAAGGCAGGAAATGAATGAGCTTTGTGATGTTTGATTGACAATGACTGGATAGATTATAAGTGATGTATAGTGTTTGCAACTGAAATATGTCAATATGGCTTGTTTTCATTTATATAAGTATGATTGCCTAAGTCATAAGTGATAATTTATTAAAGATGTTTCTTGTTTAAAAAAATCTCATCCATTGTTCTTCTGATAGAATACTTCCTATCATGCCTTCTCACATACATTTCAATGGGCAAAAAATGGAAGAAATTTTGTGTCTGTACCAAAACACTATTACCTTCATGGGAAAACTAATATATTTACTTAATCTGTCCAGCCAGTCCTCCTTACCACCCCTAGAATGCCTTTCCTCTTTGTGACAACTATGGTTGACTAATGACCTTAACTGTAGATATTGTCATGATTACAAGGTGACTTGATGTTCCTGCTCTAAACAGTTTGGAAATGTTATAGAGAACCTATACACAGTTCTGAGAAAAAATCCCTCCAAAATAGGAAGCCTTTGTCTATCCAGGAGTACCTACAGATCAGTTGCTGACCAACTTGCACCTTGGGTGATGCCCAAATCCTTCCCCACATCCACCATCTCTGTATGTCAGGAAGTAACTTTCTCAATTTGGCCCAGATTCTGGCCTCCTAAACCTCTGGGTCCCAAACCTTGTTGCTATCCCTATGACAAACTAAACCCTTTAGGTGGTGTATGACGTCAAGCTCTGGCAAAATCCAAATAGGTCTTGGAAGCGCTCTCACACAACCAAATATTGTGAGCTGTATCTCTTTAGCATAAGATAACAAGTCTGGCAGGTTGAGTTCTCTTTTTTCAGTGAATGCAAATATTTTTCATTTCTTGATAATCTAGGATGCTGACCTTGCCATAGGAAACAAGCAATCAATTTCTGTAATTTTGCTGAGTAGATTGAGTATATGATCTATGAGTAACGTGTTAAATATAAACTTTGGGAGACAGTGCATCCTGATTGCCTCTATCTTAGACATAAAAGGAGGCTTAAACTCAGACCAAGTATATGGTAGGGTCCTTATTGTTTTTAGGAAAAGGGATCATGTTTAGATCCAGATACAAGTACAAGGATACTTGTGTATTTTACTACATTTGTGATGGGGAAAGATGAGCCTGTCCATTGTTCTATTTGATGTTTACTTCCACCATTTAAGGGAAACAAGGCTAATTTCTTAATGTTCACATTAAGCACTAAGAGGTCACAATCTGTTCAGGAAACTGAGATGCCTTTGGAAGGAATGTTGCACATAAAGTTCAGCATCGCTGAACCAGACTGATGCAATGTCCATACTTGGACTGAAGGCAATAGCCCGCTGGGAGTGGTTGTCCCTCAGAAAGGTTGCTAAGGATTCAATGGCCAAAATGAACAACAAGGGAGGCAATGGGTGGTTATGTCTAGTCTGTTGTTGAAGCAAGAAAGGAGAGGAAAAAATTCTCTTTGCTGGCAGTTGGGCTAACTGTTCTGTGAACAGTACCTTTCATCATTGGAGGAAAGACCCTTTCAAACCATATGCACTTCCCATAAAAAGGCCCAGTTTAACAGTCGAAGGCCTTCTAAAGATTCAGAAAGAAAGACACCAACAGGAGCCTTTGAAGTTTAGTTCTGGTGAGTTGAACCATATTTAACCACAGATGAACCAACTCTGCGATGTGTAATCTCCCTTTTACAAAACCTTGCTGTAACAAATATAACAAACAGGGGAGTCAGCTACTAGCTAAAATTTGTCACACATTTTCATCTCCGTTTGCAGGAGTGTGATAGGATGGAAGTCTTGAGGTTATGTGTCAGACTTGGGCAACTTTGGTAGTAATTATTTTGGTCAGTCTAGAGGAATAGGATAGGTAGCCCCTCCATTCCTGCTAACTGAATAAATCCAGAAGGGGCTAAGTAGGATCTCCCTAAAGGATATATTGAATTCTGGTGGCAGGCCACCCATCCCTGACCTTATCCCATTGGGGTGAACTTTGATACAAGCATCAATTTCCTCTGTCATGATGGTCTGATTTAACACTTGTAGCTGCACTTCACTAACCTGGGGTAAATGAGCCTAGTGTATGAAAGACTCTCTCAGTGCAGCAGCTGATTTGTACCTTTTACACTTATCACATGCAATGATGTTGTACACACCCAAGTGCACTGTCCCATTAGCATTCTTCATGGAATTAATGGCAACTTCCCTTCTCCTTTCCTTCAGTCTGTTAGTAAGTAGTTTAGGGGGTGTAACACCTTTCTCCCAGTGCTAATGCTGCCATCTCTCCCACGTAGAATGAATCTGTTAGAATTGTATAACTTTAAATTCCTTCCTTAGTTCATTGACATGACCACTATGCCACCCTCTGTCTTTCTGTTTCCCTTTTATAAAATTCTTCCAAGTGTGTGATGTCAGCTTCCAGCTGTTTAATCTTGATAGCCTGAACACTTCTTCACTCCCAGCCTGTCCCTGCTGACCACTTGCATACCGATTCTTTAAAGGTTTCGCAAGTTCTAAATACATGTTTACCTCTACCTGTGCCCCATTCCCAGAAATCATGAATGATTTTCTTGAACACTGCTGTGTGTTGTGGGTCTTGCAAAATCTATATGTCACATTTTCAAGTTCCCAAAATGTTACCTGGACCTAGGTTGTAAATGTTAAAACCATGTAGCTATGGTCTGACAGAGGCAACATACAATGCACCACCTGCATAATACCTTGCAAAGCATGAGAACTGATAAAAAAACATAGTCCAGTCATTATAGCAATACTGTCTAGTCGACACATGCCTACTAACTGCAGATCCTTCACAAGGCTTCTGAAGCATTTAGAGGTTTTAATAGTCCTAAAATGCTTTTGTGATGATCTGTCCATGATGGGGTCTATGGTGTGTTAACCCCCCCCCCCCAACCAAAACTATTTGCATTAGACCACCCATGTTCAATAAAGCTATCAAAAATTGTTTCATAACTTGAGGATTGTCTTCATTGAGACTATAGTGGCAATGAAGAATAACAGGTCCCACCCCAGTCCTAACTTTGGCCACAGTTCACCTCTCTTCAGGCCCTTTATTGGTACTCAAGAGAGACTAGTATTATCTCTGGTGTACCAAAATCAAAATTCCTCTTTATGTTGAATGCCTACAGTTAGAGATGTCCTAGTTCATCTCTTGAGCAACAGCTGATTGTCCTTAAACTTCATCTTAGTTTCTTGAAGAGAAACTAAATCTAGCTTCATCTCATCCCAAAAACTTAGACATGATTGTGGTTTTACTTTAGGTGATAACCCCCTGCCATTCCATGAAATTCCTCTGACTCCCTTAAGGTGGAGATAATATATTACTCATACTATTATTTATTTTGTTAGAACATCTCTTATTTTATTGTATACTACAAATTTTATATACTTTGTAACATTTTGTTGGTGTGTTTGTCTAATTACTTTATCACTTGTTTAACCTTGTTGGAGCTTTTCTCTCCAAGACTCCATTGAAAACAGGCTCCTTCAGCCCAGTGGAATAGCCTGGTAAACAAACTGTAAAATAAAAACTAAATAAATATCTTGAGGCCCTGTGTGTTGTCTAAGTGTCCCTATTCATTAGAGTCACCAATACAAGCCATGTACTTGACAACAATAATAAATACAAGAAAATAGAGTAAATGACAAAAAACACTTGGAGAATATCAGCTGTTCATTACTGGACTAATACAATGCATAACTATTTACAAACAGTTCTAGCAACCATCTGTAGCAGTTACAAACCCTTATAAAAAGCAGGAACAGCTTCCTCTGGCTTGTCATTTTGAGATGCATGAAAGACATCCTGAAGTGAACCCCAAAAAGGAAAAGAAAAGCCTTCTCCAACCAGATGTACCTCCCAAAATAACAGGAGAAAGGTGTAGAAGCTATCCCTGCCTCACACAGACACCAAATAGGCTGTAAACTCTTGGAACCAATTGAATAAGATATAGCAAATGAACTTGCAGTCCTTCAGAAAGAGAGCGCTGGCTGAAAGACCCACAAGGTAGAGACCCCAATAACACTCACGACTCCAACAGTGTATATTGTCACAATGGCTGCTCTATATTCCCCAAAAAGAAAACAAAAAAAAAGGAACTCTGCTCTGTATTAATATTACAGTGCTTCTTCATGTTACAATGTTCCCATTAGCCAAGCTAGCCACTGCTTGGATGGCTTTGCATTTCTCCTGGGTCTTTTCAAGTTGCTCCTTCTCCTTCGGGGAGGGTAATAAAACCCTCATTTGTCAACTCTTCTGTGGTGATTCCAGTTAGAGGAGCAAACTTATTACTCATTGGAACTAGAACCTCTATCAAAGAATGGTGTGCTGAGCTTTTCTATTCTTCCACTTCTGTCCTGGATTTACCTACTGGAACAGCACACTGTATCTTCCATGGGGGTGATCTCCCCAGAGAGATAGGGGCAGACTGTTAGGATTTCTTCATCTCCTTTCATTTCTGACTTGTCTCCATGGCTGTGACACCTGTCTTACACCAGTACAATGAAGACTGGTGTAAGACTGGTGCCACAGCCATGGGGACAGGCTGTAACATCAGTCTGATATCAGTCTTACACCTGCCCAAGGAGGATTGCTGCCTAACAGTAACAAAGAAGGTGTCTGCCCCCTCAGATAAATCAGACATAGTGCAGCTGCTGAGAAATGAATTTGGCAAGTTTCTTCCATCTCCTTAAATCTTCTAATAAAGGGCACCATTTCTTTCATTTTCATGAAGAGGATATTGCTGTAATTCAGACACCCTTACAGAAACCCTGTTTTATATTGTTGCTCAGGTCCCTGCATTATATAGGACTATTTCTGTAGGATTGTAGTCCAGGAAATGGGCAATAAAATGTCTCAGGGTATTGGGTACTCTATTCCTGGCATTGATATTGTGTGTAGTGTGGACCACCACTGTCTGTGCCAGATTAAAGAGTGATAGAGGGTAGATGATTACTCCCCTCCTTACCTTCTGGTAAACCAATAAAGCATAGATTATTAAACCTGCTTCATGTCATCTTCTACTGTCTACATCATCTGTCTTCAACGCTAAATGGTGGGCTTTATTTTGTATCTCAATATTTGTTGAGAATGATTCACCAAAGTCACCTTTATGACTTTAAGTTCCAGTTACTGATGTTCCACTACATTTGATAGGCCCTGTAGTTTTAATTCCTGCTTTATGTAGGCTTCTATAAATTTGACAGTAGCAGTAAGTACCACCTGTATCATATTCATTTAGTTAACATGGCCTGTTGCTCCAGCAACTTGTCAGGAAATGACACCAGTTCAGATGCCATTGTGTCTGTCTATTAGGTCTAATTAACATTAATGTCAAAAATAAGCATGTTTAGCTCAAGATAAAGCAATGTTAATGTGGCAGTTACTCTGTGAATTTTTATGGCTGTAGTCTGTTTGGAGGCTATGGAGGGGATCATTGCAAGCAGTACAGGACTATTAAACCATTTATTACTTTTGGACAAGGAAACATTATGGAATAAATACATCTTGTTTCATCACATTTCTGTGGATACTCCCCTGGGACTTTTTGTTCCTCTTTTCTTTCTTTGTTTCTTTCTTTCCTTCTTTTTTTTAGACAAAATACAAAAATGCAATCTGATTCCTCTGTGTATAAAAGTTTATCCAAGGCAGCATAACAACATCCTGCAAACTAGTCCTGCTAGTAAAGTAATCTCCAACCAGTCACTAATATAGCAAGACCACATTCCACATGGATGACCCCATTATTCCAGTCCATATTTATTTACTTATTTTTTATTTTACATTTGTTTACCGGGATAGTCAGACTGGACACATGTCCTTTTTCAGCAGAGGCCCGAGGAGAAAAGCTCCACAGAGAAAAATACAATAAATACAGAAAAAATAACAGTAGTACAATACTCAAGTAACAATAAAAGCAAGAAGTATTGCTTGATTAGTCTTAGGAATAAGATAGAGAGGAAAGTATAGATAATGTAGATGGTAGGAATAGTCAATGAAACCAGAGAAAATAAAGGGACTTTTGGTTAAGCTGAAATAGTAACAGGCCTGGGATATTTATGACAGAATTAATCAGGGGTAGAACAGGGACACAACCACCTGGATAGAAGATGAGTTTTTGGAGTAGTTTTAAATTGAGTGGGGGATGTGGAGGTAATAATATTTATCAGTAGTGTATTCCAGGTTTTTCCTATGTGATTTGAGAAGAGGGAATAACCTGCATGATTTTTGGAGACATTGATTTGAATATGGTGTTTATTGGTGGAGTGTAATGATCTGTTATTGGGATAAGGTTGTGGTAGGGTTTTTAATGCGGATATTTTTTCAGGGTTTAAGAGAATTTTACAGGCCATAGTTAACTGAATGTACTGAAGGAGATGGGGAAATTCTAGCCATTTAAGTTGTTTGAGAGCAATATAATGGTGGGATCTGGTTGGGAAGTTCATAGTCTATCTGGCAATTTTATTGTGACAGGATTCAAGTTTTTGTATCTCTGATTTCTTTAGGTTTGTTAGAATGGGAGCTGCATACAGCAGGGTGGAAATTAGATGGGTATGGGCAATGGCAATCCTGGTATTCTTTGTTAAATAGTGTTTGTTCCTATAAAGTGTACCGATTTTTTATGTACTTTTTGGGAAATGTGTAAATTCAATTTAAGTTTGCAGTCAATTTCTTCTCCTAGAAGCTTGGAGTGAGAGGATGGAAATATGCTAGTGCTATTTAGTGAAAAGATCTGAAATGTGGAATTGGAGAAAACAGAGTTATTAGGTTGGCATACTAAAAGTTTGGGTTTATTGGGGTTTAAGATTAGCTGATAATTAGTGAGCCATGATTCTACTGAGTTAAAGGCTTTTTGAGTTAGAGTCAGAAGTTCAGGTAAGGGAGTAGAACAAGTTACTGTTGAGTCATCTGCATATTATATGAGGGAGACCTGGGGGACTGAGAAGTGGAAGTTATTGGTAAATATTGAAAAAAGAAGGTTATCTGTGGTGTTGCAGCGGTAGTGTTGTTGCCTCACAGCAAGAGGTTCTCCTGTTCTATTCTCAGTTAGTGTGCGGGGAGTGCTTTCTGTGTGGAGTCTGCATGTCCTCCCCACGGGTCGAGTGGCATTCCGAAAGACATGCGTGAATGGGTGTGCCTTCGTTGAAGGTTGGGCATCGAGCTGGCAACTCGGCACCGTGAAAATCTACTGCCAATCATTAGCGGACTGGAGTTCCACTGTGGCGACCCTTAACCAGGAAAAGCCAAAAGACAGCAACAACAACATTGAAAAAAGAAGTTGTCCTAAGATAGAGCCTTGAGGAACTCCAAGGGTTACAGGTAAAAGGGGAGATAAAGACTGTTGCCAAGAGACTGCTTGCTGGCGTCCAGTTAGGTAGTCTTGGAACCAAGCAATAGTAGGGTTAGAGAAGTATAGCTCAGAGAGAAAATGTAATAGTCTTCTATGTGAAACCATAACTGTTTGCTTTTGTTACTATAACTAAGTAAAGGACATGCAGCTTCCAGTTCATCACAACAGTTCCCAAATACTTCTCTTGCTGATGAGGAGAGAATGTTTCAAAATTTTCTGGTACAGAACAATAAGTAGGTTTGTAAGATAGCCAGGTATAGTGGGACAGAGATAAGATTTCTGTCTAATTGCTCCAAGTCCATGGTTCATTCCTGACATCATTTATAGTCTGTGTGGAGTCTGCCTGTTGTTGCTACTTCTGCAGGGGGTTTCATTTACTCTGGCTGCCCTCCAAAGACATGCTGATTGGAATTAATGTGTGTGTGTGTATGTATGTGTGTGTATGTATGTGTGTGTGTGTGTGTGTGTGTGTGTGTGTGTGTGTGTGTGTGTGTGTGTGTGTGTGTGCGCATCTGTGCGTGTGCGTGCGTGTGTGTTTGTGTGTGTGTGTGTGTGTGTGTGTGTGTGTGTATCTGTATGAAATCCTTGCCCACGTAACCCAGGTCTTCCTTGAAAAAGTCCAATAAGTTACTTTTAATAATAATAATAATAATAATAATAATAATAATAATAATATTATTATTATTATTATTATTATTATTATTATTATAGATAGTCAAGAAGTTGTTCAACTTTTCTTCAGATAAAAGTGTCAGGCTACACTGATCTTCTGCCTTACTAAACTTCTTGTTCTGTAATGAACAGAATCTGTGCATCTTAAACTGGAAAGTGCGCTTCTTGCTGTGCTGTTTATGATGCTCCTAATATAGGGAATGCATCTTGTCTGTATTTCTACAGCAGAGAATGCTTTCTCTATAATTCACTAAGAAGAAGGAGAAACAGATAAAAATGTAATGCTGTCTTATAATCATTCCATAAATTACGCTATAAATCCAAAAGTACCATATATGTAGCCATTTTATTATGAAATTTTAAGAATCCATAAATGCAGACTTTTTAGCAAACTTTTGAGCAGCTGTAAACTACAGTAGTTAGATGGACAAGACTAATATTTCAGAATATCTTATATATTCACAGAGATGGGAACAAATACACAGTCTCCACAGAGAGGGTGAGGTCCACATAAATAAATGTAACCAGCTTGACATGTAACATCAAAAGGGACCTGAATGTGTTTGGTTTTTCAGGTTTTAAGATGGGCAGGTGATTATTTAGCTTTCTCAGGTCTTAGGCTATGATGTTCAGGCAGAAGATTATGGAACGACATATTTTGTAACCGAGAGTCTGATGCTTTAATGTTTTTATTTGAGGCTGCTGAAATTCAAGGTGACTATATTCTGGTTGTGCAAGCTGAATTCCTTTCCCAATAAGCAATTGATTTAGTGTTTGTTTTTGTGATGTTGACTTGCAAATTGAGTAACTGGTCTAACCAGATGCCAAGATATTTGAAATAGGTTTTTGCTTCTGTAAATTCATTGTAGAAGCTATGTGCAAAGAGCTTGAGGAGTTGGAAAGTTTCTATATAGTTTCAAAGAGCATGGCTTTTTTACCTTTTTGTTTTTTGTTTGTTTGCTTGATTGTTTGTTTTAGGCAGAGCAGTTTGTTGCTGTTAATGTAGTTAATAAGTGTGAGTAGCTCTTCTTGCAGATGGAATGAATGTTGGGGAATAGGGACTTGATAGTGTTTAAGTCCATATAATCAGCATGTAAGTGGCAGGTGGGAGAGATCATCAGGAAGTTTTCTCATGAAGACTGAAACGATAATGGGGGCTGAAATGGAAACTTTAGGGATGCCTTTGACTAAGGTTGAGACTAGAGTGAAGGATGATACAGTTTTAACTCTATGAGAGCTGGAGGAAAAGTCTCGAAACCAGAGGGAGGTATCAGGACTTAAACCAAAGTGAAGCAAATGGTTTAGCAGTAGTAAGTGGTCAGTCAAGTCAAGTCAAACACCTTATTAAGGTCTGTGACCATTACTGGTGACATTACCCCTCTCCCTGTTAGTTAAAATGTCATTAGTTACTAACCAGATTGCATTCATTGTGCTATGACAAGCCCAAAATCTATGCTGTTTAAAGGACAACAATTGTATTGCTTGACCAAATCAGAGGGTTGGATATAAATTATTTTATTCAATATCTTAGAAGAAATCTTGCTGGGTCTCAGAGCCTGCTAAATACTGACCAACACACCTTGTGCATATGAAGCAATGGCATCCTCCTATCCTCCCTTAAGCAGTTCTCCTTTCTATATATACCCCTTTTTATTCTAGCTTATCTAAACCAGCATGCATGTCTTCAGCTGCCATTATTTGCCTCTCATCAGTCAGTAGAGTTTTCCTTAACTATTCATGCTTCAACCTCTGATTGATATGCAGTTGTTTCAGTAATTTTCTAGGCGTTTGTTTTCTTTTCTTATGGTAATGATCTTTATATGCTTTATTTTGCTTCTTGGTAGGGTTGCTACTTGCTCTTAACACTTCTGGATTGATTTTCTGTCCACTTCTTTCCAAAAAACTTCTGTTAATTGTATAAGGATGTCAGTTTATATTTATTTTCTTCTTAACTTACAACTTTCACTTTGGATCTGATATGTATGAAGTCTCACAATTGCAGGCCTATACTTACAGTCAATTTTATGGAGACCCAGTTCTCATTCAGTTTGAGGGGGTACATAATCTTGCCAAATACAGATTTTTATGTATCATTTGATTGCCATGAAAAGGTTTTAATCCAACATTTCTGGGACTAGGTAATCATACCTAAGCTGTAAATTAAGAAGGGAGAACAAGTTCATGTCTAACCTGGACTTCATTTCTAGATGTCAAAGCTGTTGTCAGTGTTCCTTTTTCTGCTTAATGGATTTCCTCCAGTTGTATTGCTGACCCTTCACCTATCCCCAGACATTTGTACAGTGCTTCTTCTTCCAGTTCGTCTAGCTTGCATTTGTTCTAAGGTTGGTATTTTCCTGATACTTCAGTTTTCCTTCCGTAAGTATTGTGCTCCACATATGTCAAGGTATCATGAAAATCTTATATCATCGGAAAAGGTTTTAACCATTTGTAGACGTACTTTTAATTGTTTATCAGTTGAGCTTAGACAGCTTTAGGTCATGAAAAGGAGGTGGGATGTCACTTGAAAAGACTGTTTTGTTGAAATCAAGTTCTATCCATATATAATCTGTTAAGTAAACACCTTAACATTACAAAGGCTGGAATTCATTGACATCTGATTAGAGAAGATGAGTTTTGCTGATTAGAATTAATGCAATTCAGAGTCATACATGCTGTGCATGGCTCTGAATCACATTAAGACCATATTTCCATGCCTAATAGTTGTTGGTCTAAGCAATTTAAACAACTTCTCATGTGAATGCTTTATAAGTTCACATTGCATTATAGTAGTGTAGTGACAGGAGCTGTGACATGGGAGATCTGAGTGCAGTTGTGATAATTTATTATTGCACTTTATAGCATTATAGCATAATATACAGACAGATACACACGCACACACACACACACACACACACACACACACACACACACATACACACAACGCACACATACACACTGTTTAGCAGTGTAGAAAGTGCCAACTGTTTTTTTTTTTTTACTTTAAGTAGCAACACAGTTTTATAGCTTTCAAAAATAGCTGTCAGATTAATTGTCAGATCATGATATTCAACAGCTAACTTGGCATTGCCTGACTGAAGCTGTGCATTTTTGCTTTGTAATTCATCATATGAGATGGCACCCTAATGTTGTATTCATCCTGTACTTCTCTGACTGGAGCCATGATTTTAGAGTCTGAGTGAAGCTATTACATTTTGCCATGTCACTTATTGTGAAGAAGAAGTAACACACACACACACACACACACACACACACACCACACACACATACACACATACACACACACATACACACATACACACACACACACACACACACAGATACACACATACAAACACACACACATATACACACTCACATACACACAAACATAAACAGACATACACACACATATATACACATACACACACACACACACACACACATATACACACATACAAACACACACACACACACACACACACACACACACACACACACACACACACACACACACACACACACACACACACACACACAACCACACACACATACAAACACACACACACACACACACACACACTAGCAGGGTGAAATTGCTTTATACTTTTCCATTAAAAGGCATAGGTGCAAGGCAACTAATAGCTTGTACATGGATCTTGTGTATTTATGGACTCATATGAATTTCTGTGCTGTGCAAGAATGCAGAGATAGGAGTGCACCTAGATGCTCAGGGTCCTAATTTATATAGACTGCACTTATGAGCTACCACATTTAGATGAAGCAACAAAATCCTCCGCTGGTCTGGAGAGAATTACAGTGCTACTAAATAAAAGTTACTGTGTGAATCACAACTTCTCTGCATACTATGCAAAGGCAGTCAGAAGGTTTAATATGTCTTTTCCACCCAGAGACTATGACCTTGAATGAGAGCACCCAAAATTTCATATGTTCATAGGTACTTAATAGACTATTGATCTGTGATGATCTTAAGAAACCTAGCCTTACATTCCCTTGGTAGTTAAAAGAAACAATCTGAGTCAACACATGAATGGCAGCTCACATTGTAGCACAAACTAGAGGCTCTTTTCTCAGCAGCTGAATATTTAAAGTACCATATGAATTGGGGGAAAAGTCTGTATAGATGAAGTTTAGGCTCTAAATGCATGCAAGCTGTTTGATTCTACTACGTGGACCAGTTGTGCCCAGTGCAACTTATTGTACAACTGTGGTCATCTATCCACACAACAGATATTGATAATCACTCTGACCAGTAGTGATATGAGGACATTAGGCAGTATAAGGAAAAATATTTCTCAAAATACCTTTGTTTTATAGCACCACAAAAATACCAACAATTTAAAACAAATTTAAAACAATTTGAAACAAAACAGAAAAGCTGAAAAAGCTGAAAATACTCAAACAGGCACACTGCCCAATAGCAAAATGATACATAGCATGGTTCTACAGCAATCAGAGGCCTGTGATAGCTAGGTTCTTTCTCTACTCTCATTAGAGTTAAACCAATGCAATTCTTATCCTGATTACAGAAAAATCACCAAAAGTTACATGTCTGCTACAGTAAAATTTAGTAACACAAAATATCCCAGGTCCTGTAGAGCTGTAATTTGTGTCAAATTTGGTGGAAAAACTGTCACAGTCAGTAGCCTTATAGCTAAGTGTGAAGCAGTTCTTAGTAAAATTGTTCAGGGCTGTGCAAATGTGAGCAATTTAAAACAGCACAGAAAAGCTGAAAATATTCAAATGAGCACAATGGGCAATTAGAACAACAAACTTTGAGATTCTAGACAATCAGAAGCCTAGAAATGACTAGTTTGTTTCTCTTTTCTTGCTAGAGTTAAACCAAAGCAATTTTTAGCTAGATTACAGGAAAATAAAAAAAAAGGTGCACAGTTATTACCGTAAACCTCAGTAAGAACACAAAATGTACTTATCCAAAGTCTTGCTGGACTGGTATTTTAGTCAAATCTGGCAAAAAAAATGTCACAGTCAATAGCAAATTAATTCATGGCTGTACAAATGTGGACAACTTAAAACAACACATAAAAGCTGAAAAAAAAAATAAAAATATTCAAATGAGCATACTGGCCAATAGTAAAAGGGTGCACTTCAATGTTCTATAGCAATCAAAGGCTGAGGAATGGTTGGTTCTTTCTCAATGCTCACTAAAGTTAAACAAAAACAATACTTAGATTCCAGAAAAATCACCAAAAAGTGCAATGCACAGCTATTACATTAAAACTGAATAAGAACACATAATGTACTTATCCCAAGTCTTCTAGGGATCATTCACTAAAAACAATTGTTAATTAACCCTACCCCTTTTCTGTCGCCCTTGAAGCTCATTATTATTAACTGTATGTTTTTTAATTATTAACTGGGTTAGCCCCACTAGCACTATAACCTTTTTCAGGGAAGACCCAAGGCAGTATTTAAAGTGCTTTAAGGGTAATTTTCATTTTGCCTTAGATGGTAAGGTGGAATGAAGGATTTATTGAGTGCCAAGTTACTATACTTGTGCTGTAGTTATTCCATCTTAGTAGTGAAAACTTGTGGGCTATTTCACTTGGAGGCCTTTTTTCAATGTCTGCAGCAGAATAGGATAAACACTCCAAGGTTATCAAATGCAAAAATCTTCCTCTTTATTTGTCCTGAAAACTCCTCATCGTTAATAGCACATGGGAATTAGACAACATATTTATAGCATCGGAAATAAAGGAGCAAAGACTTTGTCACCAAAACCTCCATAGCATAAGCAACATTGTTATCCAAAACTATATTAACTCCTTCTCCATTCTTCTTAAAGAACAAGGAACTACCAAATGGAAGTTTTACCCCAAAAGGGAAGTGAAGTGGAATTTTCCCAATGTCTTGCCCAACGTCCTCTTCATATAAAGCCTGAGCATTTAATTTTCAGTCTTTGTGAGGCTGATGATGGTGTTCGTATTGGTTGCCAGCAAACAATCACTCACATCACTGCTAGAGTTCAACACTGGCAGTATAAAATGTTTTGAGAGAAACACAATGCTTTTGTTTTTGTTTTAATGGGTAGAAGCATTTGACATCATGACAAAGAACATAATATTTGTCTGAATAGTGAACAGCTGTATGCATTTAGCAGAGTAGTGCCATTTTGTGAAAAAAAGGAGCAGTGCATATATTGTAGAGCTCCAAGAGTCTTGATTATAATAACATGTTACAGTATATGGAGGCCATCAGCTGGTAATATTAACGGTTATCAAACTTTATATGGCTGGATACAATTAAGTTACATACTTGCAATAAATAATATTATAACATCAAGTCATTTTAGCCTTCAAATGTCTGTCTCTGAATAACAGTTATTCAGGTCTTCTTTGGATTGCTTTAGTGTTTAATACCAGGCTGAGATTTTCTTGTAAAGCTTAATCATCTAACACATATTAATATAGTATTTGCAGGGATTATGTTAAATTTAACTACTGCAGCAAAGTGAAGGTTCATGTTCTACATTATTCTGGTTTGACTCTGTAACCAGGCAGTGAATATATAGTTCTATATTTTTACATCTTAGCAGAAGTTAATAATATATTATCTGCACTGTTTTGCTGTGTTCTTATTAGCAGCTGATGTCCTGCCAGTAAGAGGTACAACTCAAATTGCCCTTCATTTGCCTGAGATTATAAACTTGAAGTAAACTTGAAGCATGTAGCAGTAACGTGAGAAAAAGTCATTCGTTCTACAACGAATTAGAGAATATTGCAGAACAGATCGCTATGAGATTCTTTTGAAAAAAAGTTTCCTTTGTTTACTCACATGGCTAATGATCCATAAAACCATTATTTCTCCTTAATTTTACTTCCTTTGTTACAGATGTCACTGACCTGTATATAAGATACAGGGGCTTTAAGCCTTTTGCCTTACTGCATTCCTTTTATGGTTACTCTTAATGACTTTTGTGTAGAATTGCTTTGCTAATTAAGTAGATTTATAATGTGTTTTGAACTTCTTTAGAGCTGTTTCTGAATGTAGGTGTTTATTTCATTTTACAGATTGCTTGCCAGTTAAGGCTCTGTGAAGTATGATAAGTAACTGGGCTGCGTGATGGTGCAGGGTAGCACTAGTCCTCACAGCTCTTGGTTTTCCTTTTAGTTCTGTAATGCAGTCCCTTTTGTGTGTACTCTGCAGTTCCTCCCTGTGTCTGTCTGTCTGGCTGACTTTTTGCTGGGTGCACCACTTTCCCTCTGCATCTTAAAGAGATGCCATTGGGCTAATTGGTGATCCTTTTAACTACCTGCAGGTGTGCATATAGTGTTTGAGAGTGAGTGTGTGTCTGTGTATGTGTTTATGTGTGTGCATAAGTAATTGTGTGTGTTTGTGAATGTGTATGCATGTGCAAGTACGTGTGCATGTGTGCATGTGTTTGTGAGTGCATATGTGTCTGTGCCTGGGTGTGTGATTGTGTGTGTGCATGTGTGTATGAGTGTGCATGAATGTGTGTGTGCGCGCACGAGTGTGTGTGTTCATGTGCATGCACGTGTGCGTGTTTGTGTGTGTATTCATCCTTTGGTGGACTGGAATCCTACCCATGACTATTTTTCTGTCTTAGAGCCCCTGTTTGCAAGGATAGATTCTAATTCCCATATAACCCTGAATAGGATCAAGTCAACCCTGGATAATGAATGAATGAAAGATATATTTTGCAATGGAAAATAATTTTAGCTTTTAATGACCAAACTATAAGATGTAGGATAAAATATAGAAACAGATGTTTCTTCCGACTCTTTTACTGAAAACATAATGGACCTGAGAAACTCCTCTTGGAAGGGAAACCAGCAACTGACTGTATCTTGGTGCATTTGCCATTTTATCATTGTACTTTTGGAGAAGTACTGCCTTTACCAGCTGAAGTATTTAAGGTGTAGTCTAATGAGGAAATGGTATTTTCTGCTAACCACAGTTTAAATGTCACCTGCTATCTGTACATTTGTACACACATGCTACTGCTCTGAGCTTTGTTGTTTCAGATTGTCTGCATTTACTATTCTGATATCTTATATCAGGATTTGAAGATCAGTGAGTGTTTTCAGTACTACTTTCCTTGTATTGCTTAATTTGCATTTCACTATTTACAGTTACTAGCATGTCTTAACTCTGTCATTCACTCTTTCAAGTGGTATCAAAAGTTTTGTAACAGCTGCTTTGCACAATAGCAAGCCCATCCCTGAAGACTGAGGCTTGCATCCCAATGTCTCTTCTTTTCTGTGACATAAAACCATGTTCTCATGTTCTTTATATCCTGTTAGCTCACTGTTTTGGGCACAGTATAATATGCCAGATATCAAGCTTGTTTATTTACATTTATCATAGTCTGCACAGACTTTACTGATGCATTCAGGCCAATAAATTCAAATGCCCTACATGGCATATCTACAGATAGGAAGGCTTGGCTTTATTGGTCTAAATGCACCAATAAAGACTTAAAAAAGTAAAAGTAAAAAGTCATGGGCATTCAGAAGCCATGCAGCTGAAACACTGGTATGCCCTAAAGGGGCTACTTACACACATCTCAAGGGCTTCTACTATTTGAGGTTTAAGGTATTACATAGTAACTCTAACCCTACTACTGTGTACTTTTGGCAGTGGAATGTATAATGCAACCACCTGATGTGTAACTGGAACCACAATCAACCAAGCTTGTTTATCTAATGGATATTTCAAAAGTCAGGGACTGCTGTGGAAAAACATATGAAAAACTTTGTGCAATTGATGAATTCAGAAGATGTCATAACACCAGCTGATTAGTTTCTGTCCAGTTCATTTTATATGGTTGTGTTCAGCATGTATGTGAGGAGGAAAGGAATGTAGCATATGTGATATGTTAAGTACGTATTTCTGTAAATCCTTGAAGCTATTCAGAATGTAAAATGAAAAAGAAACAAAGCTCCCTTCCATGATACTGGTATTTTATCTGTTGTAGTGTCAACTGCTAGATACTAGAACGGTAAAACTTCTGTGGGCTAGTGGCAGTGCGCTTGAACATGAGTATTACTTTTGTTTTAGTAAATCTATACAAAATGTGGCCTACGTGAACATCTGCATGTGTGTGTGAGTGTGTGAGCGTGTGAGCGTGTGTGTGTGAGCGTGTGTGTGTGTGTGTGTGTGTGTGTGTGTGTGTGTGTGCGTGTGTGTGTGTGTGTGTGTGTGTGTGTGTGTGTGTGTGTGTGTGTGTGTGTGTGTGTGTGTGTGTGTCTAAGTGTGTGTGTGTTTTCCATTTTCAACAGCTACACAATAATGAGTACTTACTGCTTACTGCAAATCAAGTGGTCTCTAATTAATTAATTTATTTATTTGCTAATAGAGCAGCTGTACTGTCTGTAAAGCCCTTTTCCACCATGACCAGGACCCAATAATAAGCAATCAAGAATACAATGTAAAAATACATATAATTAGATGATACAGTGTCAGTCAATGGTGCCCCTGGGTTTGACCAAATGTATGTTTGTTTGATCACCCAGGGGATGTGATTTTATGTTGATGGTGAAGATGGCCAAATGGTGGATATGTTGAAGGTGCAGATGTCTGAACAGTAGATATGTTGACCATACAGAATGTTGATACAGGTAAGTGGGGTGGGGTGTGAGAGCATGTGTTTATGTGTTTATGTGTGTGTGTATGTGAGTTAAGGTTAAGGTCTGGTTGAGTGAACAATGGGTGACGTGTTTGTGTGTGAGTTTGTGTATTTTAGAGTAAGGGTAAGGGTTTGGTTGGGGATAGATGTAGTGTTGTTTGTGTGTGTTTGTAAAAGTTTATTGGTCTGAGTCTATCTTGTGTAGTGACAGTGTTACAGGAAGATTTTAATAACCTTAAGGTAGACAGTTATGGTTGGGGGAAGGGGCAGCACTAGGGTTAGTGTGTTAGCACCCATTACTAAGGTGGTGCAGGGGGCATATTTCAATCCACATACCTAGCTCCATAACTACATTTCCATTTTGAGAGTTGTGCAGTTGTGCTGTTTGTATGATGAGAGGAGGATTTGTCTACCAAAAGTGATGATACTACCTTTTTTACCATTTGGTTTGAGCCCATTTTTAGGACATCAAAAGTTTACTAAAGTGAGATCATTCTGAAAGCATTAGGTATTATACGGTGCCTTAACAATTGTCCCCAGTTTGCAATCATCTGCAAACTTTGTAAGTAAGAATTCTGGGATCTCTGCTTGAAGATCTGAGAAGTAAATGCCAAAAAGGATATGTGCCAGCACTGATCCCTGAGGGACACCTCTGGTCACTTTCATACTTTCTGATGAAACAACTGTGTCTTTCAGCCTGTTTGCCATCTTGCTTACTTCATATGGTATACCAGATATAGGATGGTTTCTAAGCTGTAGAAGTAATTTTGCTTGTTTTTAGGTAGCATATCTGATCTTTTTAAGCTCTGTACAGCACTATTTTGTTTGTTGTGAGGGGTTAGTTTTCCAGGTTTTTCATGCCATGAACAATCTGTCGTTACTTGTTTTGATTCCATATGTTCTTAGGTTCATGGATGATCACTAAGGCTAATGACTGCAAGATATCTTTTTAAGTCTAGCCATGCTTTCCAAATGTAGCTGACAAGTTCTGATACTCTAGGATTGTTTTAAGGGGTATATGTGGTTTTATGCATGGATGGTTAAACATTTACAGGCTGCCTATATCTCAAAGA
>NC_056725.1:1402535065-1402712565 GCF_019279795.1 Protopterus annectens
GTGTCCTGCATAATAACTGTAATTAAGGAAAATGTCCTGTGATTTAGGGCAAAGACTACCTATATTGTCTGTAGTAGTAGCATAAAACAATTATGTTCCTCTGAAACACCTAAATGTTATAGGTAACAGTATAAGCAACTATAATGCTACAAGAGTAATGATTTATTGAGGCGAAACAGTGAAGTAGACCCCTTTCTACTGGCTGTGGGTGTGTTACCCTGCAAAGTCTGACATCTGTACATACAGGTCCTATAGGGCTGGCACCTTTCCAAATGGCCAGAGTGGGACATATTCTGTAGAAATGTCAGACATTCCAGGACTAAACATACCTACAGCCGTGCATAGTACAGGATTACACTTATTTGCACAAATAGAAGCTTAATCTAGTTGCATTTAAATTACTTATGCTACTTCACATAACATATAGAAGTGTCACATATAAAATAACTGTTGTATGCAATCATTAATGAAATGTAGAATATAATAATGTCCTGTAATCTGGACATGTGCTATGTCTTGATTATTTTCGCACTGTCCCTCGCAAAATGGGACAGGTGGTAACACTAAAGTCCTACCTTGGCCAATTGAGAAGGTGGCAAACCTATAATAGGTATGCGGTAGCATGACCCATCCAACAGATGTGGCTACCACAGCCCAACTACTCATTTGTAATGCAGGGTCTTGGTTGCCATGTATCAGCCAGACAGGAGCAAAGTGTATGCGAAACACACAAATATGATTAATTCACTGGACAGGCTGCTGATTCCGTACAGTCGAACACCATGCCGTTGCCTAATGGGCAGCTATTCCCGATACTGTAGTCATGTAGTCCGATGTGATAGGCATTACAAGGTGGGAGCAGATTGTAAGAGGAATACACAATTATGAATGATTCATCGGACAGGCCGCTGATTCCATACATTTGAACGCCATGCGGTCGCCTAATGGGCAGCCATTCCTGATACTGTAGTCAGGAGTAGCCTTAGGTCAACTAGTGCCCTAGGCAGAGGGCACAATGGCACCCCCCACCACACCACTCAGTGCCCCCATCCTGGTCTACCAACACCAAATAAATACTAGTAAAGTGCACCCACTAAAGCGGTGCCCTAGGCGGCTGATTAGTTGGCCTTTGCCTAAGGCTGGCTATGACTGTAGTCATGTAGTCCGATGTGATAGGCATCACAAGGTATGCCTAAGAGGAACACACAAATATGAATGAATCACCGGACAAGCCGCTGATTACATACAGATGAACACCATGCCGTCGCCTAATAGGCAGCCGTTTCTGATACTGTATTCATGTATTCCGATGTAATAGGCATCATAAGGTGGGAGCACATTGTATGAGGTTCACACAAATATGATTGTGTCACTGGACAGGCCGCAGATTCCGTACAGCCGAACACGATGCCATCGCCTAATGGGTGGCCAATCCCGATACTGAAGTCATGTAGTATGATGTAATAGGCATCACAAGGTAATATTGTGGTTCTTGCTCACACCCAGGGGTGCGAGTGACAGATGCAAGCACCAATGCCGGTGCATTAGCAAGTGCGGGAACGAGCGGGTGTAAGCGTGTTTGGCTACCAGTATGCGAGTATTGCATTGGTTAAGCAATGTAGAGGCTAATCGAGCATAAGAGGCTGCAACCAAAGGATATCAAACAGCACGGTCATTCAACAGTATAGGAATGTATCCCATCATGTAGAAGTTTACGTGAGTGTTTATGTCCAGCATATAGGTACATACATATATAGAGATATATCTGGGACATGCCATGTGGCAACAAAGTATTACAAACAAAAGAAATGGGAAACACCAGCGATGCCTGTATTATGTAGTGGTGTTGCTCTATGTGATCACAAGACCCCCTCAAACAGACAATAGTTGTACATTGGCCGTATAGATCACTCTGTGCATGTAATGTACATTAACACAACAGTACTTGTCCAATCATTATGTGTGAACAGTACTCCTGCAATGTGCAACATCATCATCATGATAAAGGTAAATGGGGTAACAATAGAGGGACCGGTAGTGTTTTGTGTACAATGGGGTCATCCTCCTCACGTGTACCTGAACCATGTAAGAATGATGTGCATACCAGGACCGTGTGCCTGAGGGACAGTGGTGAGGATAACAGTAGTATGTTATGATGCATAATACAAGGGTTCATGTGTCCAGTGGGCAAGTGTGTGTAATGGACAGCTATGTATAGGGCAGATGGTGTCCTAGGAGCCGAATGGCCTTATGTGCCCATAGGTGAGGATCAGATGTTGGGGAAGGAGTGTAGGTATGGCCATGGAGGATAGGTAGGAGCACAGAAATGACAGCATACAGGGTTGGTATATGACACATGTCAGGGGGGGATACACCCTGGATGGTGATGAGTCTTCGGCATTCAAAAGCCCATGGGAATAGTGGGATGGAGGTCTCCAGCCATGGGCAACTGCCACTGCACCTACACAGCTGCAAAGGAGACAGTGCTGGGGGCTGTCCAGGACAGGCAGCATCACCCTGTAAATGTGATACTCCGCCCTTAAACTGGCGTATCTGGCTTCGTAATTCCTTAGGGAGCCACCTATGAAACATGTCCGGGACCGCACAACAGCAGATATGTACCTGTCTTGTCCCGCTCCCAAGGGGGACATACTCCATCCTCAGTGGTGGAGCTACCAAAAAGTGGTGCATAGCCAACAGAGGTTGATGTTAATGACTGGGCCCCAGATGTACTAGTGCTCGGTGCCATGGTCAGCTGAAGTGGGACAGGAGGATCTGCTGGGACCTACCAACCCATTCGGCCTAGGGCGTTGCGTTTTATACCCACATATGGCTTAGTGATAGACAACAGCATACAGGATTACCTACAACAGTATGCATAGATATCACCAGCAACCCAACAAATTGTATAGATTTGCAGAGGGAGCACAACACATGCATATATACCGCATGGCAACTGTACAATGTGTAGTAGACGTGTGACCGCAACTATGAACAGTTGCCCATCATTGGCTTGTCACTGGGAATCTCACACAGTGTCAGTCATACCACTGTCTCATGTGACACATGTCCAGTCAGGGATGCAATGGCAGTAACACATCCGTATCATCATGTACTGTCTGTAATCCTCACACCATACTTCTGCTGTGCACAGTAGTGTGTTCAGTGTGTAACACAGGAAACAAATGGTTGTACGCTCTGACCTGTTCACAGATGGCCCTACAGATAGAGTTCCCTCATGAACAGAGTACTGTCATGTCTGTATTTTAACATGCAGAATAGCCATTACCACACACGTGTTAAACAGGCAGTAGTCTCAATGCAGCATAGCTACACTTACATGCTGTAGTTGTGTGGCACATTACCCTCTTGTCATTAGGCTATTTCCCACTGTTGAAAATGATTGAGGTACATCCAGATATCATCTGCGATGCCGTGTCAAAACACCACATCCAGGTACCACTCACAGCGACTGTCCTGGCCAGATAATAACATCTTTCCCTAGATAGTGTACTGTGTTTATCATGCGGATGGCTATGGGAACACCATCACAGCTGTACCACATGCAATCAGCTAGAGGAGGACTGCAATAGATGCAGAGTCCATCACCTGACCATTTCCATCTGTTACAATACACATGTTGCTGCTGTGCAGGTGTACACCTTCACATCCACCAGAGAGAGTGTGTGTGTGGGACAGGCAATGTACACCAGGGAAGGGCTTGGAGACTTCACCATAATCTGCCACATGCTGAATAGTACAGGGTCAAACCCCTGACTACTCATTACTATTAGATGTGTATGACGTTAATACATGTGCCACAGAGGCGGCATGTTGCAGTGCTGTAAGAACATGTGTGTAGGTGAGTGAGTGGCATCTGCAACAGATATAGTAGACATACATTAGGTGTGGCACACATGTCAGTCCATGTGAACGGATGCCATTGTCACCACAACCACACTCTAATGGACACGCTTTGACACCTTTGCCAGGTTGGCAAATACACAATGTAACTACTTAGTTTGCCACACCGCAGTAATGCACAGGACCACATGCACCACAGGGGATATCTGGCAGTTCAATGGGCTAGGCCATGTGACAGTGCTTGACAACTGTTGGTATGCCAATGAGGTTTATACTGGGAGTGACTGTGGTTAGGAGCATCACAACCCACACGCAGACACAGGGTGCCAGTACTGTCATGCAGGTATGCATTGCTCCATGGGTGTGCAGTGTTTGGCCGTGCAAGATGGCTGTACAAGGCTGGGTGAGGGGTAATCCTTGCCATTGCATCACCCATCAATGGTGTGCCGTGCAGGGGTGCAGTGTCTGCAATGTCCCACACAGATGAGTACTGCAATATCTGGCCTGACATCCTGGTTACCAATGTGTAGGGCCATAGCTTTGCAATGCATGCCATGTCTGCATTTGATAGTCCTTCACATGGACATTGCCTGGGATGTGCATGTCCCACAATACTGTACAGTGACATGTACAGGTGTACCTGGGTTGGCAGACACATGTAGTGTACACAGCTTGTTATACCCCGATATGCCAATACTGGCCTGGTGTGGCAAAACCTGCTTACAGTGAGCAGGTCGGCCCTGCACCTGCATGTATAGAATGGACAGGTATTCCGTGGTGTCAGTGACATGGGTCCATACAGGACACATGTGTACAGCATTGTCTGGCCTTAATGGATCACATATGATGGCACCACATATGTTGCAGCCATTCAGTGTAGAACATAGTGAAGGCACAATGTCTGCATATATGTGCCAATTGTACCGCTGTACAGGGTGCCATGTCCTCTGCAGGCCATTGCAGTCACACCATGCCTACTATCTGTCCTCAATGTGCATGTTACTAGCAACATAGTGGGATATCCTAGGCAAGGTTTTATGTGCATGGCACATGGATGCGGGACATATACCGAGTACTAGTAGGGTTGCTTACTTAGTTCAGCAGCCCTTTTGCCAGATGTATGGGTATGGCTTGCCAACACAGTGCCATGGCTGACTGACAGCTGTACGCCTTGTGAGGTGGCCAATGTGTCATAAGACAGATACTATATAGGAAAACTACAAAACCCACTCCAAAACATGTCCAATGGTAAGACAATCACGGCCACCTCTACACAGGCTCTGACAGGCAAACACACACTTGCCAGGTCCTGTATACAAACTCCTACTGTATCACACTGCAGCAACACGTGTTTAGGGCACATGCTACAGCGAATACTACAAAGCACTGTACTTGTCTCATGCAGGCAGACACGCACACACACACACACACACACACACACACACACACACACACACACACACACACTTGGCATGTTTGGGATTACAACACTGACCTAACTACTTTACTACACTACAGCATTACGCAGTTACAGAATGTGCTACCGAGATTACTGGGACATAGCACTCTCCGTGGTGTATTTGTGGATGGGTGACATCATTGGCCTTGCTAACGGTGGGTATAAGAAATGTATGGAGTGTGAGCAGTATAAAGGTATTACTCAGTCCTCAGGCAAACGGGGAGATACACACACACACACACACACACACACACACACACACACACACACACACACACACGGCAAGTGTGGGACTAGAACACTGACCTAACTACTTTATTACACTACAGCATTACGTAGTTACAAAATGCACTACTGAGATTACTGGGACACAGCACTCCCAGAGGTGTATTATTTGTAGATGGGTAACATCATCGGCCTTGCTAACGGTGGGTATAAGAAATGTATGGAGTGTGAGCAGTATAAAGCTATTACTCAGTCCTCAGGCAAATGGGGAGACACACACACACACACACACACACACACACACACACACACACACACACACACACACACACACACACACACACACACACACACACACACACACACACACACGGCAAGAGTGGAATTAGGACACAGACCTAACTACTTTATTACACTACAGCATTACACAGTTACAGAACACGCTACCGAGATTACTGGGACACAGCCCCCAGAGGTGTATTTGTAGATGGGTGACATCATCAGCCTTGCTAACAGTGGGTATAAGAAATGTATGGAGTGTGGCCAGTCTAAAAGCAATTTAGAGTCCACTGGCAAACGGGGACAGACATACACACACACGCCAGTGTCGGGTATGGAACACCTGCCTATTTACAGATTACTATTACAATATTACATATATACGAATCTCGCCACACAGACTACACATGTCAAGGCTGTCATTATGACCATCTGTGAATGCGGACATTAACAGGGATGCTGGCAGTTAAGATGTACATACCTGTGAACCTGTGTGTTTAAAGTATGAATCCATCCTGACCTGGAGTATGCCCATCTGTGGAATGGATGACTACTACCACTATACAGGGTTACAATGGCCATACCCATACACAGAGGCACATAACCAACACAAGGTGTCACTGGGCATGCTCACACACTTAGTAGCACAGGGCTGTTCGGAATGCACTGTGTCCATCTACACAAGGATATACTGGTCATGCTCATACACTTAGTAGCACAGGCTTGTTCGGAATGCACTATGTGTCCATCTACACAATGATATACTGGGCATGCTTATACACTTAGTAGCAGAGCGGGCATGCTCACACACTTAGTAGCACAGGGCTGGTCGGAATGCACTACTATGTGTCCATCTACACAAGGATATACTGGGCATCCTCATACTCCTAGTAGCACAGGGCTGACTGGGATGCACTATGATGCTAAACACGGAAGGCCACAGTGGCCATACTATTACAGGTAGATGTAAAGAACACATTGTAATGGGCTCTGGTGTTGGTATTTGTCATTGTTAGTGGGAACGCTGCTCTACATATATTTGACACTGGTCTTTTACAAATCAGCTGACATTCTGGGACGACATGGCTGACAGTAGACAGGCCTTTGTCACATATCACTTGCATCTATGATACAAGGGAGTGTGGATATTACCCAAGTTGCATCCACCCACACAGTGCCATTCCAAGGCAAATGTCCTAAACACAGGTTAACTCCCATACACCTACAGGACAACTGCATTGTTTTCTTATGCTAACCAGTGCTAGATGTGTAGCATCCATATTCACAGCTGGCCACTGTAGATCCAACAATGGGGAGTACTGACATCTGTGCAGTGAGGAACAACTGGCTGATGTCTCTGTAGTGCACAATAGCACTACCACCATATACCTCAGAACCTAGCACTACCACCATATACCTCAGAACCAGACATGTGGGCCATAAAACAGGTACGGACCGCTCCAGGTGGTGTAGCCACATACATAAAGGCCACTCACATGTACTGACCAGTCCCCCATGAAAGGCATCACAGATCAGCCATGTGCAAGACACAGTGTCACATGCTGCATTCTAGGATGTAAAGTGCAGACACCACCGTGACGTCGGACCACCACCACTCAACCATACATGTTGTATGACAGATGAGTACGCCACCATGTGACCCTTGACCTGTGTGCTATACTAAGCTCTACATCAACTGTAGACAGTATACATCTACTCACACAGTTGCATCATGTGTTATGCAATGCAATGATACCACTGTCTGTGACCAGGTCAGCTCTACACATACCAAGGGCCCTCAGTACTGTCCATCATTAGCAGATCTCTGTTGCTGTACACCAGTACACACCCTCATGTATGGATATGACATACATGTACCTGCCCTGGGTATGTACATGCCACATGCACAACATACCTGTAAATAGCATAACTGTTGTAGTCCTTTGTGCAATCAAGTGGCTACAGCCATTACACACATGCACATGGAATGTAGGTCCATGGCTGCTGAACGCTAACAGTACATAAGGTGTGATATCAATGTTGACCGAGTTAACATCTCCTCTGTATTGGTCACCCATCATATCATACAACAGTCCATGTGTAATGTATGTTATTACACATATCCGCTAATTGCAATGCTTACAAACATGACCAAATATCAGGATTGTAGGACCTACACACCTGTACACGTAGTGTTGTGCATTCAGATAACATGCTTGTGCAGTTGCTGATGTATGCAGGTGGCGTGTATCCTAGTACATCATGCAGCTGCAATGCAGCCTCAACATTGCCAACTGTATATGGTGATATGCTGAATGTACAGAAAGATGTACCACAGGTATGGACAAATGTGTTGAAATAACTAAGTGGTGGGGCATCTTTGCAAATGGATGTTTGCTGTGGACAGCTCACAGGTGTGTCACAAGCAGTCCTACAATACCCTCTGTAACTGGTAAGCAATGGTTTTATTAATTGAAGGACATAACACACAACTTAGACAGCGGTCAGGGTGATAGTGAAGGTGAATCACTTGACACACGTCTGACATACATAACATGAGCTAGGCAGGTCTGAGATTCACAATACTGGCATGTGTGGTTGCTTGTGTCCATATTTGTCATGTATTTTGGGGAATATATCTCAATTGTTACTCAATCTCCTGTACACTAGTGTACACATCTGTACAGACTGCAATGTATAAAGCAGGACATAGGTAGGGGCATGTATCTCACACATGTGAGGTATCTGTATGTGCATGACATAGGTGTATTAATTACTGAATGCCACAGTGTGTGTATGTAGGGCTAACTGGTCCCTGGGGTGAGGATGTATGTTGCCATACTAAACTGATAGGACCCCTCCCACCATCCAGGCGATGCATTCAACTATCCGTGTTGATGTCCCCGATCTTAGGCTGTACTGTCTACCTGTACATGTGTATTCTCTGTGGTGCGTCATGTAGGTGCACAGTACTGTAATGATGATTTGCACATAGACAGGGGTCCTCATCCCACCAGTAGCAACTGTGTGCCAGTGTGTGTTACTGTGTTGGTGAAGCCGTGAGTGTGTGTTTGTGTGTGTGTGTGTGTGTGTGTGTGTGTGTGTGTGTGTGTGTGTGCGTGTGTGTGCGTGTGTGTGCGTGTGTGTGTGCATGTTACAGTGTCACTGAATACATGTGTGTCAATACCTGAGTGTGTGGGTGCAGTTGTGTGTTGGCATCCTGTCATGGGAACATGTATTACTGATTCCCATTGAGGCATCACACTTCCCAATTGCCTCTACTCTTGTAATCAGCTAGACCACTCTCTTACCTCACCACGCCATGTAACTGTACCTGTGATGTCACCCTTTATGGATGTCATGTCTGTGGCCACAGTAGCTTAATACACAGCTATCATGCTCTTGGAATGGTAGACGTGTTTGTAACGTGGGACATTCTCACTAGTATGTGGCAGCTGCATGGTGCATGCTGGTATATTCATACATACCTGTGAGTAGTCCACATTGACATATGGGACACTTAACTGCAAACACTGACATCCACCGGCACATGCAATTAGACCTGAAGAAGGACAGCAGAACAACATGACCAACATGCATTTACTGTTGTTACACAAGACACATATGGCTAACAGTATTGTACACCTGTACTACCTGGTATATGTGCTGCCTGTCAACAGTCCTCAACATTTGTAAGCTACACATATCATCCTAGTCTGTTCACCCTGTGCATCAGACCATATGAGCATGTCCCTGCACTGATGGTGTGGATGTCAGGGATGCAGCACAGGCATCATCATATGCACAGGGTGTTAATGTTTGCTGGAGGCCTAGGCTACACTGTTATTACACAAGACACATACTGTTAACAGTATTGTACACCTGTACTACACAGTAAATCTGCTGACTGTCAACAGTCCTCAACATTTGTAAACTACGCATATCATCCTAGTCTGTTCACCCTGTGCATCAGACCATATGAGTATGTCCCTGCACCGATGGTATGGGTGTCAGAGATGCGGCACAGGCATCATCATATGCACAGGGTGTTAATGTTTGCCAGAGGCCTAGGCTGCACCATTGGATGACATCATGTGTGTGGGTTTGGGCCTTTGATCTAATTGGGCGTGTGTGGATGTTATGCATGTGTGTGTTGCGATGCCCAACATATGTGTCCAGTGTGTGCATGTATGTCCGCACACAGTTATCCCATGTGTCTGGCCTACACAGGGGTATTATTGACAGCTGCAGACTGTACAGGTGAGGTTTTACAGTTCATGGTGTCCGGCCTCGAACATGTGACCTGCGCCTGCCAGGGGTTGCACGGGCACTACCAGACAGAGGTGCAGATTGGGTACTGTCTGATGTCACTAGTCCACTGGAACCATGTCCCTGTTGGGACCATCCCAGGCCATGTGCACGTGGCCTGCTGTGTCGTGATGTGGACAGCACAGCACCAGATGCACTGCTGCTGCTACCGCCACTATGAGAGCGGGCATGTGAGGGTAGCTCGTACATGTAGACCTGACACAGGTGATGTAGCAGGCCTACATCCACATGCCCGATGCCTCACCCCTACCAGATGTTCCAACACAGACAGCTCATGCTCGTGGATTGTCATGCCACGGTCAAGGACTTCAACCATGTCACCCAACCATCTATCCAAAGCATCAGCAATCTACTGTTGAGCATTTACCATTGCCTGGATGCTGTTGTTTAAAGAGCAGACAGCAGCCCTCTGTAGCCTCTGATCTTCTCTGTTGCACCATTCAGCATGTGCCTGTACCTCCATTACAGCCTGAAACATGTGTCTGGTGACACCAGCTGCTGTGCTCTGCTGTGCAGGAGCATGTTGGCCAGAGGTCCTCCTATGAGCAGCACTGGCCACGTGCCTGTGTGGGGCACCACCAGTAGTTTGGCTGACACCAAGGTGTGCAGGCACACATTCCATAGCCCCCACACTTTCCTGTTCCAAGCTACCACCCGCCAACTATTCTTCCTCTATGGCTACTGGTGATGAGGTATGTGCAGGTATGGGATATGTGCGCGGGGATGAGGTGGATATAGATGGAATGGCAACCAATGGCACAGTTTCAGCCCCTGACAACTCTGCCTGTGACCCAATCATACATTCATCATCACTGCTAGAGTCTGTGGGGACACTAACATCTGATGTACCGCAGGAGGGCAATGCACCTACATCACCTGTGAGGGCAGACAAGAACTGTACATTACAATCTATACAACACACACACACACACACACACACACACACACACACACACACACACACACACGTGATATGACAGAAGGCATGAAACATGCATGTGATACAGCAGACTGCATGCAGTGCAGACAATAATAGCGATAGTTATCATAGATCCCTAGGTTGCACACAACAGCATGCATGTGTGATAGCAGACAACATGCAAATTACACAATCATAGTGGTGGTTACCATACATCCCTGTGTTACACCATGTGGACCAGCACAGGTTAACAGTACACCTGGCTGATGTGTGGCATATGACCTTGATAATCACATGTATCATGACATGTGATCTGCTGATGCATGCAATGACATGCATACATATTTAACACAATGGTGTCCTGTTGAAAATACAGTGGGGCAATGGTGTACCAATTTAGTGTTGTCTGTCCACCCTATAGATATACTGCAAATTTAGCTGATGTGCATGGCCATTGCAGGGAATCATGAGGATTCTCTAGTGCTATACAGTGTGAGTTACACACAGGGTTCATAGCCATGACTGTGTTCAGATACAATGCATATATACTGTGGAATGTGACCCATGTCACTGAGGTGTATACACACTAAACCATGATGTGGAAGTTGTGACACAGGTCACTGATGGGTATATGGATGACACCCCTGCACATCTGCAACCATATTGCTGCAGCCTGACAACTATGGGCAGACATGGCGAACATGTCGGTACACCATGTCCCACATGACATCTGTGTACCACACACACACACACACGAGGAGCTAGTATGGCATTTATGTCCATCACCAGCAATGGGAATGCACTGTATCTGTGGCCTGATGCGGATACTGTACAGGTGACTGCTGTCATGTTGCAACACCCTCAAGATGTTCAACACATCCTATGTGGTGGATTAATGTTACGCCTACACAAGATGTGCACACGCCTGTAGGATGTCTAGTGTTCCACATCTACATTATGACCATTATACAAAGGCCACGGCCGAACCATGTGTAGCCATTGTACGACATGGTGTACACATAAGCACAACACTTCTACTGTGTGTGCTGCTCCATGTCTCTGGCCATCCGCCATAGCCATGTGTGTACATGTGTTGTCCAAATTATAGTGATGGGCATCTATTTCACATGTCTGTATTGTCCCATATGATATATATGCTCCACTGACAGCAGGGTTATGCAGATAAAGGGTGGTATGTGGAATATGTTTTCAGGTTAGGTAGGCAGTGTAGCAGCCAGGCCAATAGATGTCATGGACATGATAGCACATCACATTGTGTGACATTCATAGCAGGGTTATGATCCACACCAGTGAATCCTGTGTGCTGGCCATACTCCAGCCCACTGGGTAGTACTGTTTGTATTCACGACATCTGTAGATCAGATCTTTTGTACGTTCATAAAGTGAACAGCACCTCCACCATTGTATGCACAGCTGTCAACACATCTCACAATAAAGTTTGTGAGGATTCATGTTGGTGAGATGATTCACATAGTTTGCAAGTGTGGCACATGGATAGTCATTGTGATGCATTGCAAGTCCGACCTGTATATTGTGACAGGACCATACATTATGTATACATGTTGTGAATGGCCACATGGCAGATAGATTTGTGTATTACTGTTCCTGATAAATAATAACACTCTCACCTGCAACGGGCTGCTGTCACCGCGGAATGCCAGAAGTACTTAAATAGGAGTAACACAGCAGTATGAGCATAATCCACCCCTGTATAAAGGCTACAGGGAGCAATGTGCATAACACATACATCAGTACATTAGACTATACTATGGTGTATGCACATGTGCGCATACACAGAGTAGCATACTATAGAATGCGGCATGTGTGTATACATGAAACACCAGAGGCCAGCATATGCAGCAAAATCTTCTTTTATTAAAGTCTGGATTTCAGAAAGGCATTTTATGCCGCAAAATGTAACAAATCATACCAGTTTCGGCTATGTAGCCTTCATCAGTGAAAAAACATTAGACATCCCTAAATCTCATTACTATTTATAGATACCATCCACCAATAGTATTATGGTATGGTCCAACCCTAAGGCTGGTTTCCCATAACAGTGAATCAACGAGTATCATCACCACCTAAATATTACAGTCAAAAGTACTGACTTTTGTATTCCAACCATAGGATAAATAAATAAGATCTCTGTACATGATGTGTTTGATAGTAGACTTATAGATTATACACATAAATAGCTATCAAAACAGACAGCATTTTATGTCAGACAAACATCTCTTTCACTCAGAATTAGGATGGGTGAACATAAAAGTGACATAAAAAAACAAGAAGGAAACCAATGCTCTGTATAGACACACACTTAAACATCATAATGCTAAGTTTATGTTTATAGTCATTGATAAAATAATGGGGGACAGGAGTAACCAACAAGGGTGGCATAGTATCCTGAACCATAAAGAAAAATATTGGATTATTCATCTGGGTGCCCTATTTCCCCCTGGATTGAATGATCACTTATAATTTGCAAATTATCTAATACATAGAATATTATGGTTTGTACATTGTATATGTGTTTACATGATAATGAACATAAACTTGAAAATGTCTTTCAGACATAATATTAGTTTAAGTTCTATTGGACCAGGTATATTCTAAGTATGTTAATGGTACATATTATTGTAATTTGGACATGCTTTTGATTCATGTTTCTGGTCAAGAAATGGGCTGTATACAGGCAGGATACTGCCTTTGTGACTAGTTAGTTCGATATATGTAATGGTGTTAGCCTTAAAAAATGGCAACTTTGAATATTCAAAAAATATACTGGTCCATACGTATAATTACATTTTGTTTCTTCTATAACAGTCTGTTTTGATAGCTATTTATGTGTATAATCTATAAGTCTACTATCAAACACATCATGTACAGGGATCTTATTTATTTATCCTATGGTTGGAATATAAAAGTCAGTACTTTTGACTGTAATATTTAGGTGGTGATGATACTCGTTGATTCACTGTTATGGGAAACCAGCCTTAGGGTTGGACCATACCATAATACTATTGGTGGATGGTATCTATAAATAGTAATGAGATTTAGGGATGTCTAATGTTTTTTTACTGATGAAGGCTACATAGCCGAAACCGGTATGATTTGTTACATTTTGCGGCATTAAATGCCTTTTTGACATCCAGACTTTAATAAAAGAAGATTTAGCTGCATATGCTGGCCTCTGGTGTTTCATGAGTTTATGGTTCAGCTGAGCATACCCTACTTGCGAAGCATTTGGTTTGTCTACAGATTTGTGTATACATGCCTTGCATATGATGTTACATTACATATTGTACAGTGACACATGCAGCTATATGGAATATAGTTGTTATAAGTACAGTACTGACTTACCAGGCAACTCCAGGCTCAGTGGTTGAGAGACACCCACCTCCACAATATCGGCTAAGGCTTGTGGATGTGGTTCTGCAGGTGTCGCCAGGTTGGCCAGTAGCTCCTTGGTACATGTAAGTGGGGGCTGAGTCGGTGGTCCACCACCTGTTGCACCTTGTTCCCAGGTGATTGCATTTGCATGCTGTTTTGCCCATCTAATGAGGTCTGTACAGTGTCTGTGCACCTGCTGGTATGTGCATATGTGGCCACCCACATCATTAACCCTCCTGCGAAGTTCCATCCACAGAGCATCCCGCTGCTGTGCATCCTGTGGCACATGGCTGAACTGGATGTCATGATTATCGAGTAGGTATGGAATGAGGGCCTCATCCTTCAAGCGTGTAAAAGGGGGAAGCCTTGCATGCAGCATACCTGGAAGACATAATGATGGAGACAAGTCACAGTATCACAGAGACATACAGAGCTACAGCTGAACATACAGTTGTATCGCATTAATTCAGTTTAAATAGTTGTATTTGCAAACCTACATGACACTGACGTGTTTGTATCACATATGTGACACTCAATGTTGAGTGGATATTATCACCATATATGTGTGTGTGTGCGTGTCATCTGATTACATTGCTCATACTCCATGTGGTTGCTGTCTTGATTTGGGCATGTCTGTTTGCCTGTACTGGTGTTCCTACCTATCAGCACATGGCTGGATGTGTCCACATTAATGCAATTGACCTTGATGCAGTGTATATGTCACATATAAGGACTTACACTGCCTTAACAGACATGACCTGTGACCCTGCAAACATGCTCACATAAGGTTTTACATGTATGTGTTCTGCCATATACAGCTACATGGCACTGTACAGCAATTCAACATCCTGCCATGTATCACCTGTGTTGCACATGTGATACACATGGGACACTGGCTAGCTAGATAGTATTTGCGGGGATGGATATCAACTATGGCATGTACAGTCAAAGTCAACTAGTCGGCTATATGCCATGGGCCATGTATTCATCTAGGATGAAAGGTTACCTGGCAGTAGCCGACAGGCGTGTCTGTGGGGCAAGGTGGAGTAGTGCCACATTACTGATCCACAGGGTTAATGATACATATACCATGTGTTACCATGCGGTCATCACACCATGTCTGAGAGGGGAGTGATGTGCAGCTTTGGTGGACAGGAATGCACAGTATGGCAGGACTATGTCAAGTGTATGGGACAAGGATCTGTCCAGCATGTGGTAGGTGGATGTCCATGAAGTATGTGTTCGAGATCAGGATGAGTACGTGTAGCATGTCCGACATCACTGGGTTGGACATGGATTTATTCAGGGTATGCATCATGCTACATAGTGGAGATGGGGAATGGGAAGGCTGGTGTAGGCCATCTGCACATGGCCAATAGCCCTTAAAGGAAATATGTGATCTGATATGGGTCACTTCAGTGGTCTGTATGGCTGGACAATGATCTCTATAATCATAAATGGCACCCTATTATTACTAGGGTTGCCACATATGACTCCCTGACAGGTGTGGTGACGTAGCTATCACAGGAAGGACAACTGCCTAGCTGCATCCCTCACATGCAAGTGTCCATTATGATGACCACTGCCTAGGTGGTAGTTCATTAACCCATGGTTATTAACATAGGGGTGACAATGCGAGTCAGCTATTGCTCCTAAGTCATAGTCATTCACATACTTCAGTAGGCAGATGCCTTCTGTTTGTCTGTGAGGTATGGACTACAATGAGGGGGAACAGAATTCATTAACCCTGACATACTGTAGCTGCCACTGGTGTGATGATCATGTATTATTCAGACACCTTCTGTAGTGTTGTTTCTCCCAGCAGTCCTGTTGCAAAACACTCCCGTGACATAGGAATGTACATCTAGTATACCAAGTGTAGGTGGTACACAGTATTGGTGATTATGTCCTATGACCTGGCAAGGTTATGATATGCAGTGTGACGTCTACCATACTGTCATCTACATCTGTACTGCTGACATCACTTAAGTGATCAAGGTTCATGGCCTTCCAGACCAGACTCAGCAGGGTAGTAGTGCAGTACTTCACATTATCAGTGGTGTCTCCCCCTTTGTGGGTTGTGATACCTGTTGGTGTGCACCATTCAGTGTGTACAAAACCTGACATAGAGCTATGTTTTACATGATGTGTACGTGGAGAGCATGTTGTTTTGCCATATGTGTATGATACAACCTGTGATGTGGGCAGGTCCCATGCAGACTGAGTGCAGCTTGTACCTGCATAGCTGTGGGTACAGGGGCCCTGTGGTATACATGGATATATGTTTGTGTACCTGTTGGGGGGAGGGGGCCATGTTTTCATATTATCCAAGAACCTGTCTGGATTGCTTATTCATACTAAGCACTTGTTCAGGACTTGTAAACAGTACGTAAGCTAATAATTACTATAGCACTCAATCATCCACATCACCTACAGGTAAGGGTGAATTGGTTTTGTACATACTTTTCTCACTTGCGTAGAGTAATGTAGCTCTTGTACTCACTTTTCTCACTTATCTAGGTGAATGTAGTTCTATATTCAGCCATGTCCAAGAGTCAACTGCCAGTGTTCTCACCTGTCTATCTGATTAATCTGGACATCTTGAGGCAATGTAGACATTGTCTCATGTACACAGGCAAGCCTTTCCGCCTACCACCTGACACTACAACCTGTGAGAGATGCACTCATCTAGCCAAACTGGAGGTAAAGGTCTCTCCAACCAAGCCTGACCCTGACTGTCATGTGGAGAAGGTACACAGTCGCACAACACCACACTCATCACATAAGCCTCACTGCATCTACCCCACCATTAACTGGGAAAACTACTCGTGTACCAACACATTAGCTCAACAGTTTCTGGAATTCATAAACACCAATGCCCTGACTCAACATATCCACACACCCACCACGGGCAACAATATCCTAGACCTAGTCATTACCAACATGAGTGACTGGTGCTCCACACATGAAGCCAACTCCTCGTTGGTCCAATCAGACCATGTGCTGAACACCATTGATATCCACATCCCGCACCTACCCCCCATTAAGGGAACCACAGTATAATATGTCTACAAGGCCAACTGCATGCTTCTTAAGGCAGACGTGGTGGACGTCATGACACCCATGCAGATGGACAGTACTGTTACAACTGCTGAATCCTACACAAATGCACTCTATAAGCACTATAGCTTGTGCTATCCCAAACAGAACCAGGATGTTATACTCATAATTAACTAAACCAATCTGGTGGTCCCCTGCCATAAACATATTGTATTACCGGAGGAAGACACTGTTGCAAATGAGAGTAAAATACCATGAGTGGAGGAGATCCCTGGCCAGCCTCAGTAAGAAGGTGATATCCCTTATAAGATCCTGCAAAGCTAGCTACAAAAACTATAATGCAACTAATACCAACAACAACCACAAAGCCTCGATATCAACAACCAGATCTGCTCTGAGTTACAGCACAAAGGCACGAACATTACAGAAACAATTGATATTGGCAACATCCTGGCAGATCCCTCTCAAAGCTGGACACTCTAAAGGCAATATCACAGCATCCATGGGACCAGACAACATCCCAGGCTGCATTTTACATGAACTTTGGATCGTACTGTCTCCTCACCTATGCACCATGTTCAATAATAGAATGTAGTTCTATATTCAGCCATGTCCAAGAGTCAACTGCCAGTGTTCTCACCTGTCTATCTGATTAATCTGGACATCTTGAGGCAATGTTGACATTGTCTCATGTACACAGGCAAGCCTTTCCGCCTACCACCTGACAAGTGTACTCTTCACTTATCAGACCAATGATCGAGTACAATGCCCCATTCGGGATGTATCTCACCCGACACCTGCAGCAATTGGAGAGACCACAAAAGTTCCTCACCAAAAGGATAAAGGGACTCCAAAACCTGTCATATACTGCCAGACTCAAGAAACTCCAACTCTATTCAGTTGCATACCGTCTGCTCAGAGGTGACCTGTGCCTGACATACAAGGCCATGACCAACCCGGAATTAATGGACATGCTCCACCTCAAAAAATCCAAATCCACCAGAACCACTAGAGCAAGTGACTTAAACCTTAGCACGGATATAAATAGGATGTGCTGGAGGGATAGATTTATCACCCAGAGACTCCCCATGCTGTGGAATAAAATCCCGGTCCATGTGAGGCAGAGCACCTCGCTGGCTCTGTTCAAGAGAAATCTTGACCGGTGGATGGGAGATCGTAGGTTTACCCCGGGAATCATCTCTGTGTCACTGCTGGACAGAGGCACAACAAACTAATGGGCACATTATTTCTAACATAAGGGGTGGCATAAGCCACATAACTTTGGGCTAGGCTTATAAATGCCTTAGGGCAGATAGCCTAGTATAAACCTATGAACCTATGAACATCAGGCATAGTGCCCCCTGAATGGCGCACAGCAGCAGTTATCCCACTCCACAAAGGTGGTGCCACAATGGACCATGGGACCTATTTCCCTATAGGCCTGACTAGCCTGGTCTGCAAGGCTATGGTGCACATCATGAATCACTGTCACAGAGACATTGGATACCTCCCAACCTTTGACCCATCCCTGTTTGGCATTGTTAAGGCTGGACCATGCCTCCTAAACCTGGTGGGCTTCTTAGAGACAGTTACCAGGGCATTAGATGAAGGTCAGGAGGTCCACACAGCCTAACTAGATCTCTGATAGGCTTAAAACACCATTCCTCCTTCTGGTATTATCAACATACCCATCCACCTGAACATTAACCATTACGTCATGTGATGGTTTGCAAAGTGGCTCACGGACAAAACACACACAGTGGGAGTTCCATACCCTAGGTCCCCTCATGTTCGGTATATACTTCTCTGACGTACAGACAAGTACAGGAGGGCTTTGGCTGAAAAGGTTTGCAGATGACTGCAAACTAGGGGATATAATTGTTTCCCCAGCTGTTACAGACACCCTCTGGAAAGGTTGCACTGAGATGGATACCTGGTGCTAATATCATGGCATCAAGCTGAATGCCTAAAAGTGCATAGTCATCCCCCTTGGATATAACTAATTACCCACAGACAACCACATAGGTGCTGGTCCCCTACATACAAAAAAGGTAGTTCGGGATCCGGAAACACCAGTAGATTGCAATCTCTCCTTCGATACCCATAATGACAAGGTGCTTAGACTATCCTTCTACATGGCTCCCCTAATCTCTAATGGGTTCATATCCAGATTAGAGGGGACATTGTGACTCTACACATGTCATATCAGACCCATTAAAGGATACAACACCCCATTTGGGATATACCTTACAAGACAACTGCAACAGCTTGGAAGATCACACCAGTACCACACCAAGAGGATTACTGACCTCAAACAGATGACCTATGCAGCCCAACCTACAAAACTCCAGCTGTACTCAGTTGCATACCGCATATTCACAGGTGATCTCTGCTTGACATACAAGGCCCATGTCCAACCCTGTATTGCTGGATATGCTCCACTTAAACAGATACCCCTGAGAGCCACATGCTCTAGGGATATACACCTAACCACAACGATGAGTAGGACGTGCTGAATGGATAGATTCCTGACCCAGACACTCCCTATGCTTTGGAACATAATTCCAATGTACATCAGGCAGGGCCCCTCATGGGCACACTTCAAGGGAAACCTTGACGTGTGGATGGGAGACAGACATGTACCCAGGGATCACTGCAGTGGCTCTGCTGGACAGAGGCACAGGGAACTATTGGCTCTGCCGTTCAGAGGCACAGGGAACCAACCTATGGGGGCGGTGAAAGCCAACACACTCTAGCTAGGCTTACAGATACCCTTGGTAAAACAGCCTAGTACCTACCTTTGCACATATTACATGTCTTATGTGCATAGATAGTTAAATAGCTCTTCCATTTTACTTTGCTATCATGCTGATAAACTGTTGGCTCACTAAAAGACATATGTATCCTGTTATTGTGTATTGTAAATGCTAATTGACATAACTAACGTTTGCCTACCATTACAGTAATGCCATGTAGCTTGTAACACATATTTGCCTACAATACTGTACATTACACAGTTATTGGTACAATATCCCACAATGCAAAACATACTTGCACAATGGCCCAACCTTCCACATGTTATTCTCTGTATTACACCCATACATATGGCTACAGTTACAATATATCAGCATATTCCATATCGGTAACATTATGGTATCCTGTCCACCAATTGCTGTTCCAAAGTAGTTAATTGGATGCACATCATCTGTGCAGCTACTCCATTAGCCGATACCATGGCAACAGTAGTGTATAAGTGAGTTCTCCTTTTGGGCATTGTCCGTTTGCCTTACTTTCGAGGGAGATGGCCTAGATGTGTTATTGCGATATATTTCAACAGCTATATGGAGACACACACAGATATATTAGCTTCATGACTCCCCTGGACTGTGTGTAATCGCTGGATGATTTAGTTCTACATGTGAGTACAGCTGTTATATTTTGGAACAGTGCTAGTTATGCAGGGTTTGTTTGTACCTGATACTTCTGCAGATGTTTAAGTCTGGCAAGGATGTTTGGCCAGTTTAAGGCCGTATGGCTATGCATGAACTGTTATGTGGTATACAGTGTGCTCACCAAACATCCTTGATTTGGTGTACAAGTGTAGCATACTGTGCTGTTACTCACTAATTGCTAACACATTCTGGTGTACGCACAACCCTCTGAAACGGGATTAGTGCAAACAAACCCTATTACATCAGCAGCTGTTCCATTGTATAACAGCCACTATTTCACATAGGGCCATGTTAGTGTGTCTCTGCCAAGGTATGTTAAGGCTTCTGCAGATGTCGTACAGTGTGTGAATGATTTGTGATGTTATTAGTTTGCATTGTAATATGTTTGGGTGTAGGGGTGATGTTGGTGGGTGTGCTTAGCAAATGCAGGTGTATAGGAACTGCTTTTATACATAATCGCTATGTGCGTGAGGGTTCCCTCCCTATTTAAACACCTATCCTTTTGTGGACTAATACAATGGTATTTGCAGGCTGATTCATTGAGGCACTGTTATGTGGTTCCTGTATAGCATGCAGGTGATGTTAGTCCTTGAATCCCTTCGGTAATACATCCGAATGTAATAACGTGTTGCTACATGATAGCTGTGTATTTCTGTCATAGGTATTTGCAGTCATCATAGTTGTGTTGGTGACTGACCCTCTTTGGCTAGGGTTGCCACCTTTTCATATGTCCATAGTGAGTCCTTTTCGGGATACACATCTGATTTTACAGGCCGACACAAACCCACGGTCAGTACAAGGGCTAGAACTTTCCTTTCTTGCCTAATTATAAGCTTATTCTTGTAGCAGTTTAGTTGCTTATCCTGTTTCCTGTAACATGTAGGTATTTTAGATACAGAAATAACTATTGTATGCAACTATTACAGTACATATGGGACATAATTATGTCCTACAATCCCAGGACATTTGCCACATTTAATATATTTGGTCAGGACACAACTGCCCAAAGAGGGAGTGTCCCTCGCAAAGTGGAACAGGTATTAACACTATCGTTGGCTCATGTCCATAGCACATATTTGTAATGGTGTATAGGCATATGCTCTCCATATCCTTTGTTCATAAATGTTAGTAGTGGCAGAATGTGTGATTGCTATGGTCTATGTTATACACATATGTGAACACTTCAACCGCTGTATACAGGAGACTTACGGAATCCCGGAACCACAGTGTTCCGATGCACACAGTCCCGGGAACAGACTCTCATACCCCACATAAACGACATCGACAGTAATTTGCGAAGGTGACACGAACATGGAACACACACATGCACACACACAGACACACTGCTACCCAACACATCCAAACAAACCATCCTACACTATGTATGAGCAGGTGGCCAAACCCCCCTACACACCCCATGTAGGTGTTTGCGCCCCACACACCACCCCCTACTTTAATATTCTACATCCTAGGTCATGCAAACAGACGTACAAAGCTAACCCACAACCACACATTACAGTCCCCCAAGAACACACACCACACACAGAACACACACTTACACACACTACAGCCCTAAGAAACACACGTACACACAATAACCTACCCAAACTGCAACACCAGAAGCACTGACTAACTGTCCATTAACATTGTGAGATTACACCTAGTGCATCTGGTGTTTCGGTACTGTGTTCTTTCGGACCTTAAGCCTCGGGATTATGTGCGTCAGTATGTAAAGCAGTCAGTATGTGGTAGGTATCCCATTTATATGTACCTCCATGGTTATGTAGATGTTGTTAACCTATCTATATATCTACATATATATGTATATCCCCATATCGACATATCTCTCTTTCTCTCTCCCTCTCTCTCTCTCTCTCTCTATATATATATATATATATATATATATATGTGATTATGTGTATATATATATATATATATATATATATATATATATATATATATATATACATATATATATATATATATATATATATATATATATATATACATATATATATATATATTTATATATAAAACATACACCTTTCATTGTGTATATGCTGGTTTGCCCTATTTCAACACATTCCTACCTTTTGTGTTTTATCCTGTCAGTATACACGACTGCCATTCATCTCAGGTAGTTTAGTAATATGTTATTGTGATGAATGCGTATATGGTTGCATGTTCTAATCCTGGCAGTGATATATTACCTCTTAGAGCAGGTACTGGTAGTGCACGGGTGATGAACACACATTTCAGCGGTTGTGTGTTCCACATGTTTATTATTCTGTGGAGAACTACCTATATATGCGAGCTGTGTTTAAGGTATACTATGTAACATGTACACATCTGTGAAGATTCCATTCAGGGATACTCCCCATTATTTGGAACTACATCCCTGATTACATTATACAAAACCCCTCACTAACACTCCGGGAAATCCTTGCAGAGTGGGTGGTGAACTGTAGCTACACCCCAGGGATCCCGCAAGTGGCTCTGCTCCAGAGAGGGACAGTTAGTTGATCAATAGGGTGGTGACAGCAGACACGTTTTGCCTATGCTTATGAGTGGCCTCTGCGGTTGGGCATGTACCTACCTATGTATCTATGAACCTGTACATACAGTATGAACACATGCTGATAGCTTAATATATGGTTCAGGTATTGACTTACATTGTGCCAATGGCAGTTGTGTGTACAATAGTTGAGGGCTACCTATGTAGGATGCACACAGTAGACCACCTATACATGACAATTTACAGGTGGTCGTGTGTGTGTGTGTGCCATCCATGTTTGCTGTGTGAGCAGGTGGAGAAGGGTGTCAGTCCATGAGTGCCTACACTGTCAGTGTGTGTGCTATACGTTCCCTCTTTGTCAAGACATGGGCATACTGGGCACACCTCCTTCTACCTACTGGGGCTAGCACAGGGTGTTCGTGGTCTGAGCCCCCCCTGTGCCTATGGGTCCCTTGGCAATAGTGGTGGACTGTGAAGCCCTTCACCATTCTGTCCCTGCTGCAGCTGTTTCCGCAGGATCATATTGTGTAGCATGGCACATACTATGAAGATGTGGGCACACATTCCTGGAGAGTACTGCAAGGCTCCACCAGATATGTCCAAGCAACGGAACCATGATTTCAGCATCCCAAACACACACTCTATGATGATTCTGGTTTCTGCGTGTGCCTCATTATGGCATTCTTGCGTGGCTGTGTGTGCATTTCCGATGGGTGTCATCATCCATGGTTCCAGTGCATAGCCAGCATCCCCACCAGGTGGCCATATGGGATGTCCCTCCTGGCAAATACCTGATACAGCTGTGAGGCATGCCAGATGTGGGAGTCGTAATAGCTTCCAGGATTGCCAGCACACACATTCAGGATAATGCCCTGGGCATTGCACATGACCTGGCAGGTGATGGAGGGGAATCCCTTGTGGTTTATGTAGCGCCTATCCTGCTCACCAGGTGGTGACTTGATGTGTATGTGCATGCAATCTATTGCACCCAGTACCTCTGGGTAGTCCGCCACACGGTGGAAGAGATGCATATTTCTGGCCAACTCCTCCTGCGTTCGGGGGAAGTGTATGTGCTCATTGGCATGTGGTAACATGGCATCCAGGAACTGGTAGAGTACCCTGGATGCTGATGCCTGTGAGATCCCCATGATATCCCCAGTTGACCTTTGGAAGGTACCTGCAGCTAGTATTCTCAAGCTTACACAAACCTTTGTGTCCACTGGGATGGGTTCCCCTCTGTTACTTCTGGCTATGAGGCGTGGTCAGCACAGTTCAACAAGTTGCTGTATGATGTCCCTGTCCACCCTATAATGCTCTACTATCTCCAGATCATGTAGCCCCTGGTAGGTTACCCAGGGTCTGAACACTCGTCTCCTCCTCCGGTGCCTGAGATGGTTGTCAGCATCATCCTCCACACCACCGTCAGTCTTCAACACATGCTGGTGAATCAAAGCTATGGCAGCCCCTAACATATACATATTAAAAGTTCCCCGTCTGTATACACCAATGGTGCAGAGTGTCTGGGAATACACAAGTGTATGTGTGGGGCTTTCACACCTTATACTATTGTGCAATGGATGATGCTGGTGTAATTGGGTGTGTTTGTGCTATTCCAGTTGCAGGGCATCTTAATTATTGGTCTTACAGCAGGTACTGCTATTGTGGGGCCTTTGGTGTTGACTTACGCTTGTCTGCCGTGATTCATCTATTGCCCTTTACTTCTATTTTCAACCCGATTCACCTCCCATTGTCAGGCATGCATCCAGCTGCCACCTTTCTTGTTTTGTGCTTCCACAACCCAGGACTGCATTGGGAAATGTCTTATGTAGCTAATCTACAGCAAGTTTGCTTTGTTCTGCTGTGACAGTTCTCTTTTCTAAGCTGTACGGCACCTCCCCTTTCCTGTTCTGCAGGTAGCTGCTAGCAGCCTTGTTAGCTGTTGTCTATGGCCCACTGTAAGTTTCTAGGTGTTAATTACTCATTTGTACTCCAATTACCATGCTACAGCATTTCCTTATTGTCTTCCCGTATCCTTCCTGTTTCAGCTGTGGTGCGCACCGCGCACATCTGTTTACCGGGTTTCGTACGTATTTTCATCCATGTTCATATGAACTTTCAGTTACCTTGTGTGCTCTCAGCTAAGCAAAGCTATGGCTACTTCCACACCCTATCTTGCGGCTTTGCTTAGCAACACCCAACATGGATTAGCAATGATCCAATGTGCCTACAGATATAGTGGTGTGCCCCTCTCTTGATGCCATGTTTACCTCCAGGCCACTCCTCGGTGTTGTAATGCTATGCCGCGTGGTACATCCTTATGGTGGCGGGATGTTTGCGATTCAGTATTACTTGACTCATTTGCATGGCATTGACTGCTAATTCCTAGTTACCACACGGAACACTGTCACAGACCCTTAGCAACTCTTGCGCCATGGTTGTGGTGTAGCATGCGTGCCATTAACTATTATGGGGATATCATGAATTGCATTACATTACAGTTTTATGACATCTAAATATATTTTCATTATGATCCTGTCTGCGCAACGATGCACTACGGTTTTACTTTGCATTGGTCTGGCCATGAAATTAAATGTTATTTTTTATATGTTGTGCATGTTGTTTTGTGCCATTAGCTATATATTTAGCCAGTGGCATATATTAACATTATAATATGTAAGTTTGGTCCGCTTTCATGGCTCCAATTTTATGTTTGACAACATGTAAACTGTTTTTTTTTTTTTTTGGTTTACCATTTCTACATGCTTACACTACACCTGCACAACTTCATGAATCACTATACACCTTCATTTGCATGCTACACTGCTGTGCATGGGGTAATTAGCATACATGCGCTGGGAGCTGTGCAGCTGTGGCATACGCTGGTAGTGCACGTGGAAACAGCTCTTACCTGAATCGCTCGATGGCCATATTTGGCACTAGATCGGTGACGCTACTCCGGCTCATGGTGCAAGCTTCATGAATCCCGGGGTAGGTGTATATTTTCTATTTCCTATCCACTGGTCCATGTTACACTTGAACTGGGTTAGGGAAGAACTCTGCTTCATGTGGATGGTAAGTCTGTTCCACAGAAGGGGTAGTCTCTGAGACATTCACCTACTCCTCCAACATGTCTTCTTTGTATTGCAAACAAGGTTTAGGTCCCTAGATTGGTTAATTCCGATGCTATTTGTTTTGTAGATGTGCAACAGGGCCATCAAAGCAGGATCAGAGGATGCTTTGTAGGCTAGGAATAGATCTCCTCCCTGCACTCCGTAGGAGACTGAGTACAAGGATAAGGCTTTGAAGTGGTCTGTGTAGGATATGCTGTTTATGTCTTATATTGTTTTTGTGAGGCACCTTTGTGAATCGAATGAACCACAGCTAAAACAACTCCACAAATCCACAGGAAGCAAAGACGAGCCAAAGTGTGCCAAAAATATATTTATTCCAACTGAGTGCTTTCATCCGAATAGTAAACACACTTCTTCAGGATGTACAAAAATATCAACACACACAAGTTCATATAATTCATGTAATTAATCACATGACTACACACACCCACACAATTGCACATAAAAATTGTAACTGCATTTAAATACTAAATAACTACATAAAACTTCACAATTTAGTGAAAATATAAAAACTTTTTTAAGATCTTGTAACGAAATCTAAACCTGATAAGACTTCAGTTTTAAAATACTGCCTATAGAAATCTGCTCATTAAGCCCAGGAGAGAATTAGCTTTTAATCTGAGTTGCCAAAGCAACTCACATTGTTTCAAAAGAGCATCCCAAGGGCCCCCTAGGATTTTTTTAAAACACAATCCATTCCAAAAAATAAAAAATGGTGAGATGGATTATTATTAATGTGTTTAACTGAGGTACTGGTACTTTTATTTTTTCTAATATCAAAAGTATGTCCATATATCTTCTCCCGTAGCTTTCTCTGGGTTTTTCCTATATAGAAACCAGTGCATCTTTGACAAAGGGCCGAGTAGATATATCCAGTAGTGTTACAATTACAAGCAAAGGTAGCTTTCAGAAGGTGCCCATTAACATTTATTTGATCAGCCAACAAAATGTACTTACACTGGGCACAACAACCACAACTCCTGGTACCAGTGTTTTTATTGGAATACATACCAGGGTATATTGCTCAATGTTCTAGTGTTTTTTTTATAGTTCTACCTTTTTTGTAAACAATAACCGGTCTGTCCCCCAATTTATCCAAAACACCATTGAACAAAGATAAAACTGACTAATTTTTAGTTAAAATATTTCTAATATCCCTATCTTCTACATAGTATTGCATCACAAACTTGAAGAAAAATCTGTCCTGGGGGCATTTCCTTTGTTGAATAATTATTTAACAGACATGGTATCAGATCTAATAAGTGGTACTATAGTACCTGTCTCTCTTCTTCCTATAATATCAGAACCAATTGACCTGATTAGATGGAAAGGGTATTGCCTAGCTCTAAACATACCTGCCAGGACCTCATATTCTGCATCAAGTAAGTTCGCTTCTGAAACCATTCTGGCTAGCCGAATATACTGTCCTTTTATGATTCCCCTCTTTTGAAGGTTAGAGTGGTAACTATAATAATGTAGTAGACTGTTGCAGTATGTTGATTTCCTGTGCATCTATATTATCTTGTTGAAAGACGACAATATCGAATGGCTAAAACATCGAAAATGCCGTACATCGAAACTGTTCTTGTGGGGGGCTGTGCCCCCCACACCCCCACTAATTATATATACCAACTCCGAGATCGCACTATAGTGAGGAAAGAGCAAATTTTCTCATCCCCACTGTACTATGATCCTGCAACAACACTTTCGATGTACGGCATTTTCGATGTTTTAGCTGTTCGATATTTTCAACATGCGATAACGTGAAGTAGACCCATTTCTGTATATAGTGCTTTCAATACTTTACTTTTCCACATTCTTAAACAAGGTGATATCTAAATAATTAATAGAACAAGTATTAAAGGTATAGGTAAATCTGAAAAAGGTGGTAGTAGAGTTCAAAAATTCCACAAAAGGAATAATGTCTGTTACTGCACCTTCCCAAGCAATAAAATGTCATCCAGGTATCTAGCATAAACTCTCCAAGGAACTACCTCAAAGTTATTGAATAAAAGAATATTTTCCCATTGTATCAATACAATATTAGCAAAAATGGGGGCATAAGAAGCACCCACTGCTACACCTTTAACTTGTTGAAAATACTGTCCTTCCAGAAAAACAAAGTTATTTTTCAGTACAATTTCCATAAATACCTTTCTGAATACTGCAATTGTTGCCTAGGCCTAGCCAGGTACATACTGAAGGGTGGTGGTGTTTTTAATGATTTGGCTGATGAGGGCCAGGTACAGAAGAACAATGACATCTTTGGACCTAGATGCCACACCCTTGCTTATAAGTTGCACAACATCAAATGATTTCCTTGCTCAGGCTGCTGCAGAGAGACTGACTTACTGCCAGCTGTTTGTTTATTCTCATTTTTGTCTGCATTTTGATTTAATATCTCTGTAATCTGTACAACTGTACTTCTTCTTCTTGTGTGTTATAACTGTATATCTTAGTGTTGACCTCAGTTGTAGTGAAATCCTTTGTCTGGAGGCCTTGTCTGTTTTCTTAGTGGCAGTAAGTTTTCAGAACTAGTTTCATCCAGCCAAAGTATTCCTACATCTGTATTGTTTGGTTTCTGTCCTGTGTTTTAAATCAGATATACCTGTTGCTTAGGCTGCTGCAGAGAGCTTGACCTACTGCCAGCTGTGATATTGAGAAAGATTAATATCTCTAATATGTACAACTGTACTTATTCTTCTTCTTGTTTGTCCCCACCCACCGTCCCTGTTCTTGTTAGTGCTGGTGGTTCTGACATTGCCCGCCCCTCCTGTAAGTCTGTATTTGAACACTTCTCCTGAGTCCATCTCATTTGCTCACTTAACCAAATACAGTGAGATCTTATTTTGAGTCTAGTGTTCACTCTACATAATACAGAGAGAAGATTTGAGAAGGCCAACCCACTTAGGTTCTTCCTTCCTCTCTCCTTGCACTTTACTAACATAAAAAGTAAAAAATTCATCTGCTTTTACTGTATTTGTGTTTCCTCCTACTTTATTTTGCTTTTGCCTCTTCTTAAAAGTGCTCAATTTTATTTATTCTGCTGCACTTATTGCTGCTTGGTAGTAGCCTGATTAAATTGTAACTGTTATTCTAAGTCTTTTGGTTTAAGCACTTGGGCTTCATACCAGTTGCTTTACATTAAGAAGGTTTGTGGTCTGCACTGTTGTGGCAGGACAGGTAGCTTACATCCTTCTAAGCTGGGAATTGCTGATTGAAAGCTCAGTCTCTGCTATTCTAAAAAGGTATTAGTTCTGGTTTAAGCACTTGGGCTTCAGGCCAGTTATTCTACATTGAGAAGGTTTGTGGTCTGCACACTTGTGGGAGGAGAGACTGGATTCTGCCCTTCTTAGCTGGGAATTTCTGGTCACAGGCGTATTGTGCCTGCTTATTCGAACTGTTTCTTTCTGAAATTGGTGCACCTTGTTGCTATAGCATAGGACCAGATTTAAGCCTGCTGAATCTAGCTTTGTTTGCATAACTTGAGCACTGATCCAGGCCATCTTTTTTGGAGAAGGTTCCCCTGCACCCTAGTAGTGGGAGTGTGCAGTTAGAACTTGTCTGACTGAAGACTGCTGGAACAGGGCTCAGTTTTGAGTTTTTTTCTGGTTAATTGGGTAACTTGTTTAAATCAGATTGTTCGTTTTCTATTGATGTTCTTCATACCACATTGCTGCAGTCCTAACACTTGGGTAGTCCGCTGTCCCAGTCGGCCCGAATACCAAAGTATATGGCTGACGTCGGTCAAGGCGCATTAGTCTGACGTCAGGACGTCAGGGTACAAATGCGCATGACCGACGTCATATCCCCAGTCTTTTTTGCCGCATGGTCCGATGCAGAAGCAGTTTTGCAAGTGCAGGTTGGCGTTCTGAGATTTTCCGAAGTCGGAGTTTCAGACCGAATCCAAGTTGGCTAAGTACCCCGTTGGGGATTATTTTGGTTTTTTCTTGCCTCAGTATTTTACCGGATGTCAGAAAAAGTGAATAACTGTATTTCTTGTGGGAAACAGATACCTCATAGGGATTACCATACCTTGTGTATACCTTCCTTAGGGCCTGAGCACGACGTTGTTGGCTGTCGCTCTTGTGCTAGATTTAACAAACGCACTATAAAGAGAAGATTAGATTGTGCCAGGTTAGTTTTTGGGAAGCGGTGTAATTATAAAATGCCGTCGGATGCTCCGACGCCCGCTTCGTCAAAAAAGCGCAAGGACAAAACAGCAAAGCCTAGGCTGGAAGAACCGTCCGTCCCGGACGTCGGTTCTTTAGAGGGGTCGGTGGAGCCAGGGTTCAGCCAGAAATTTCTTTGGAATCCCAGGGAGAGACTTTATTACTGCAAGATGTGACCTCTCAGGAGGTAGGCCAGGCGGAAGGGGCTTCTCAGGTAGCTGTTCTTCCCTCCCTTCCTAAGGTGGTTAGGCCCTCCTGCTGTTTCTAAGGCTTCTCCCAGGGGCAGGCCAGGTTTTGTTTCAGGAGTTACCCCTAGTTCTTCAGGGTCTGTACCTAAGAAGCATATGCTTAAGATGGCAGAAGATTTGATTACAATGATTAGAGGTTCTATGCCCCCTCCTGATAAGAGGCCTAGGGTGGAACCTGAGCTTGGGAGTTTTGAGCAGTGTTCGGATGCTTCTGAGTCTTCGGCTGAAGACTTGCAGGAGTATTCCCCTTACTCTGATTCTGATGTAGATGATTCTACTCCTTCTGCTTCTCCTCCTGAGGATTTTTCATTTTCAGAGACTCTTCATTCCATGAGGGAGCATTTTAAATGGGAAGGTCAGGATTTCTCTGATTCCAGGAAAAGGCTTAGGGAATTTTTGTTTCTACCCCAGCATAGGCCTTTAGCTATACCTCCTGTTCTAGATGTGGTAGAGGATGTTTTTGCAGAGGCTTCTCTGAACCCTAACCCTTTGCCTCCTGCTCCAGTTAAACCGGATAGATATTATAGGGTGCCTGAAGCTCATAAGTATCTTTTTAAGAGTCCTAGGGCAGACCCAGAAACTGTTTCACAGGGCCTAAAGGTGTTAAGGCTTCTGTTGTTAAAAATCCTGTTCCTCCAGATAAAGAGGCTAGGGCTTTGGATAGATGGGGAAAGAAAGTGTATACTTCTTCCACTTTGGCCATGAGAGCTTTGAATTGCCAGTTTCACATGTTGAAATACCAAAATTATCTCCTTTCACAATTAAAGTCTAAGGTAGATGCTTTGGCGGAAGGTATTGAGTGTAAAGAGTTGCAGGATTTAGTTCATGTTTGAACAGGTGGGTAAGCATTCTTTGCAATGTGGTTTTGATGCTGTGCAGGCCTCTTCGAGGGTGGCTGCCACTGGTTCGGTTCTTCGCAGGCACGCCTGGTTGAGGGATCAGAATTTAGCTGAGCATGTGAAAACAAGGATTTTAGATGCTCCTTTACAATCTGATGTGTTGTTTGGTTCGCCTGTGGAAGCAGTTCTAAAGAAAATGGAAGACAAGGCTAAGTCTATGCAGACTGTTAAAGATTTTTGCAGGTTCAGCCTCCAAGTTTAGTAGAAATTGGCCTACCAAAGGGTGGACATATCCTGCTTATGATTCCCAGTCTAGGGTAGGTCTAGACGTGGTAGAGGCAGAGCTCAAGGTTCTTTTAGGCCTAGAACAGGCAGTTCACCTGCTCAGTCTTCTGGTGAGGGCAGGGGTCAGTCCTTTCGTAAACAGACACAATGACCTGCCTTTTCAGCTGCCAGAATCTTCTCGTCTGGCAGCACCTTTGGGAGGAAGGTTGGCACTTTTCAAAGAAAACTGGAGTTTAATTACCCAAGACAGATGGGTATTGGATATCATTCACCACGGTTACAGGTTTTATTTCCATACCTTGCCTCCTTTCAAAGGCATGCCAGACATTCCTCCTCAACAAAGGAAAGAGGCTCACAAGCAAATTTCTCTGTTGCTCCAAATAGGGGCCATTCAGCCGGTTCCTGTGCCAGAAAGGGGCCTAGGATTTTATTCTCGCCTGTTCCTAGTACCAAAAAAGGGGAACACGTGGAGACCAATTTTGGATCTGTCTATCCTCAACACTTATCTGGACATTCCCAAGTTCAAAATGTTGACGTTACAACAGCTTTTACCTCTGCTGGGCAAAGATCACTGGATGGTAACTTTGGATCTCAAGGAAGCTTACCTTCATGTTCCTATCAGACTAATTTGCAGGAAGTATCTGCGGTTTCGAGCTGGGAATTCTCATTATCAGTTCTCTGCATTGCCCTTTGGCTTATCTACTGCACCCAGAGTATTCACAAAGGTTCTGGCTCCAGTGATAGCTTTCTTCAGGCTAAAAGGAATACAAATCTATCCTTATTTGGATGATTGCCTGATTCTGGCTCAAGGAAGGGACGTGCTTCTTCAGCATTTGGAATATGTGATAGCAGTGCTAAGATGCCTAGGGTATTCTGTGAACGAAATAAAGTCCAGTCTAGTACCCTCTCAAGATATGTGCTTTCTGGGTGTGAGACTGAATACAGCAACCCAGATGGCCTTTTTAACCCCGGACAAACAAAAGAATCTTTCTCTTTACTTCCATCAACTATCTCATCAGTCCGGGCTGACTGCAAGGACAGTCCTTCAAGCCTTAGGGTTCATGGCATCTTGTATTCTGGTACTTCCCAATGCCAAACTGCATATGAGGAAGCTACAATGGTATCTCAAAAATGTATGGACACAGCACTGCCAGGATTTGGACACTGTCATTCAAATAATACCTTGCATTCAAAAGGAATTTTTGTGGTGGGCTCAGGAATGTCACCTAAACAAGGGACTCTCTGTGACCCGGCCAGAGGCGAGTCAGATTCTAACGACAGATGCCTCAGACACAGCTTGGGGAGCTCATCTGAATGGAAAGTGGATACAAGACAAGTGGCCTGCCAGACTGCAGCATCTACATATCAACATGAAGGAGATGTTAGCAGTCCAGTTTGCATTACTGGCTTTCAAGGATTTACTTCTTCCAGGGCAGGTGTTGATTCTAACAGACAACACAACTGTCATGTGGTACATCAACAAACAAGGGGAACACATTCTTATCCTCTATGCAGGCAAGCAATGATTTTGTGGGAGACTGCGTTAAGCTTGCAGCTGAATCTTCAAGCAAGGTTTCTGCCAGGAGCACAGAACTCCTTAGCAGATGTGTTAAGCAGGCAAATCATGGATCCCCACGAGTGGAAACTGGATCTTCATGTATTTCAGACATTGACAGTGTCATGGGGAACTCCAGACATAGATCTGTTCGCTTCTCCACTAAACCACCAGCTGCCAAAGTTTTGCGAAAAGGTTTCATCACACAGCCTGGAAAGTGGATGCTCTTTCTTTCAGTTGGAAAAATCTTCATGTGTATGCCTTTCCACCTCTGCCTCTCCTCCCAAAGGTACTTCTAAAGGTCAGACAAGACAAGCCAAGGATGATTTTAATAGCTCCAGATTGGCCTCGGCAGCACTGGTACCCATTGCTGAGGAGTCTGGTAAGGAAGCCTCCATGGCCCTTACCTTCGATTCCACACCTATTGTCTCAGAAGGACGGGCATCTGCTCAATGTCAAGCTTCACTCTCTTCATCTAACAGCTTGGCATATTCTGTTTTGAACCATAGCAGGTCTCAGCTTCCTCAACAAGTTTTGAATGTGATTATGGAAGCCAGAAGACCTAGTACAAGGAAAGTGTACGCAGGAAAATGGAAGAGATTTTTATTTTGGTGTGCAGCAAAGGATTTGGATGTTTCTGAGCCAAATTTGAGTATGGCTCTTCAATATCTTACTGAGTTATTGGACAAAGGTTTGTCTTTCTCTTCCATTAAGATTCATGCTGCAGCAATTTCAGCTCACTATGATTGTGACCCACCATTGTTTTCTCATCCTTTGTTCAAGCAATTTCTTAGAGGGCAAAGAATATAAGACCCCACGTGAGCTCCTACTCCTGCTTGGGACCTCAATTTTGTGTTGGAGAAACTCACTCTACAACCTTTTGAGCCTGCAGCTACTGCTGAATTGAAATATTTGTCATGGAAGACTGCTTTTTTGTTAGCCATTACATCTGCAAGAAGGGTGTCTGAATTGCAGGCCCTTATGGCGGTTGAGCCTTTCCTGATTTTTCATAAGGATAGGGTATCTTTACGTACTAATCCTTCCTTTATGCCTAAAGTGGTTTCTAGTGTGGCTTTAAACCAAACTATTCATTTGCCTACCTTTTATGCAGATCCCCAAAATAAGGGGGAAAAGATTTTGCACACTTTAGATGTACACAGGCAGCTGCGTTATTATTTAAGCAGGACTAAGGATTTTAGGCAGTCTCAGCAGTTGTTTGTTTCTTTTGCTTTGCGTTCTCAGGGCAAGCCTGTGTCAAAACAAACTATTTCTAAGTGGATTGGGTTTTGCATTGCATTTTGTTATTCCCATCATGGCAAGGAGATTCCAGCTGGGATTAGGCCTCATTCCACTAGGGCTACTGCCACTTCAACAGCATTTCTAAGGGGGGTGGCAACTAAGGATATTTTGGAGGCAGCTACTTGGAGTTCAGTGCATACTTTCTCTAAGCATTACCACCTTCCTCTCTACTCTAAATCTAGGGCTGGTTTTGCCACGGCTATTTTGCAGGGCATGTTGCCAGCTCCTGCTTCCTTATGATTTGCCAGCCTCCCTTACCTCTGCTTTGGGATTCTACCCAAGTGTTAGGACTGCAGCAATGTGGTATGAAGAACATAGTACAGTTTTGTACCTACCATAAATGTAGATGTTCGAAGATCCACATTGCTGCAGTCCAATACCCTCCCTCCTTCCCTCTGTGTTTAGGGGTGGTTGTGTGGGGGAGGTTATACTGTTGTAAATTTGTATATATTGTATATATATTTGGTGCAGGAGTGTGTGGTGTTTTTGGTTTTAGCCTTATCTTTTAGGGTCTTCTGACATCTGGGGCAAGAAAAGACTGAGGATATGGCGCCGGTCATGCGCATTTGTACCCTGGCGTCCTGACGTCAGACTAATGCGCCTTGACCGACGTCAGCCATATACTTTGGTATTCGGGCCGACTGGGACAGCGGACTACCCAAGTGTTAGGACTGCAGCAATGTGGATCTTCGAACATCTACATTTATGGTAGGTACAAAACTGTACTTTTTATATATATATATATATATATATATATATATATATATATATATATATATATATATATATATATATATATATATAAATTAGCACTTTATTCATCTGCTTTAACTGTATTTGTGTTTCTTCTTATTTTATTACTAGGGGCATTGACTACAACTCTGAACTGAGATATATAACAATAAGCATATTTTTATGCACATTTCAAGTGTTTTTTGATTGTATCTGCTTTATTTTCTGAAAAAAATATACATATATACTTGTTTCCTGCCTTTCTAATCTAGTATAGTCCAGTTTTTAAGTTAGTACTGAATTCAGGGCTGTGTTACAAATCTCTGTGTTTGCCCATACCTTACTTGGATAGAAGGAAGTTTCTCTGTTCACCTGTGAGAGAGGGGAACTTTGAGAAGCCTATCTGTCCCTGGAGGAGTGGTTTTAGCCCAGAAAGTATTAGTTTATTGGCCATTTTGGGCTAATTTCTGTCTCTTTCATTTCCCTGCTATAAAAACCGCATTTGCCCAGTTTTGCTCGCTGGGCAGCACCGGTTAGCTAGGGTATAACTATTCTCGGCTCCACAAAGTGTCCTCTTCAATTTTTCCCTTGGAGCTAGACAAACTTTCAACTTAAGCACTCAAGCCATTCATTTCTCAGCCCGGCACTTGCTCAAAACTCATAGCAAGCACTTATAAACCCTAGCACTACAGAAGGACAAGGCTCTCTATTCATCCTTACCAACCATTCAGTAAAACAGTTTACTGTACCTATCCAGGCATGTCCAAAGGGCAGATTCCGGTGTACTCTCCAGTCCAACTGGTGAATCTGGGCATTTTGAGGCAATGTTACAACTGCTTCATGTACACAGACAACCCTCTCCTCCTACCACCAAACACTAATACATGAAAGAGATGCAACTATACAGCCAAACTGGAGGCTAAGCTCTATCAACCCAAGACTGGATCAGACAGTCAAGAGGAAAAGGGAAATACTGGCATCACACCACCAGTCTCACATAGACCCATTAAACCAGCACTGGCAAAAAAACACATAAATACACGAAAACATACTCAGAGGCTCTAAATAAAAATCTGCAAAAGCAACAGAGCCCTCCAAAGCAGACATCCAAGCAAACCCCCCCAACACAAACCATGAAACACATACTTCACAAAACCAGTGTGCTACGCAATCACAGCCCTCAAGGCAAAATAACATACCCAGCATACTAGTAATAGGTGACTCTATAGTCAGGCACATTGGCATCCCACTCACTAGGCTGAATAAGGAGAAGGTTACTGTTATCTGCCTGTCGGGTGCCAGGATCCGCCACATAACATAAGTACTCAGGTCACTCCAGAACAAGTACAAATATGACTCTGTCATTGTCCATGCTGGTGTGAATGACCTGAGCTGTGCCTCCCTGGACTACATGAAAAGAGACATGGAAGAGCTCTCTGATCATGTAGCCTAGGCCGGTATGACCCTGTCCCTGAGTAGCATCCTGCCTTCAACAAGAATGATACCACGGTATAAAGAAAAAATTATCAATTTCAACAATTGGCTAAGTTTCTGGTGTCATTCAAAGGGGATCCAGTGTCTGTCTGCCTGGGATGACATGGTCGACAAGCCACGCTGCTTCGCTAGAGATGGCTTGCACCTGTCACCCTCAGGCTTTCGAATACTGGCCAAGGCTCTTGCCACCCCCATAGTGCCTTTTTTAGGCAAGGCTCAAAAGACAACCCCACCACCGTAAATAGCACAAGTAACAAAAATCTAAGGGTAATACTACTCAATGCCAGAATTCTAAACCTCAAAATGCACGCACTCGAGGTACTTCTCAGTATGGAGAAAATTGATATATGTGCAGTAACAGAAACCTGGTTTAAGGCTCCAGAGAGCACCCCAGCACTTCCAGGCTACAACTGATACCATACATTTCGGCCACAAAACCCGGACCGAAATACAAAAGGTGGGGGAGTATCCATATTCATCAAGGATACCCACACCTCCAGGTTAGTGGCACAGCATGATGCTTCAGAGATTATCCACATGCAACTAACAATGGGCAAAACTGCAATTCAAATTGTAGCTTGCTACAGATCACCCACCATGTCCCAGGACCTTCATTCCGCATTTCTGGAAACACTGGGTGACATAAAGGTCCTACCAAACACCCTAATATTGGGTGATTTCAACTACTTTAACTGGGAGAACTACTCAAGTACTAACACCCTTGCCCAACATTTCCTAGAATTTATAAACTCAAACGCTCTGGAACAACTGGTCAACACTCCCACCAGAGGTGACAACATATTGGACCTGGTCATTACCAACATGGGTGACTGGAGTTCCACACCAGAGGTTAGGTCAACCCCTTGCTGGTTAGTTCTGACCATAAACAAATCAATTTGGATATCCACATTCTGCCCCCACCCCCGGACAAGGAAACCACCATGAAAAACTTTTCAAAAGGAAACTTCACGTTACTTAAGACAGAGATGGAAAGTTTCAAAGCCCCCATGCTAAAGGATAATGCTGTCCAAGCTGCAAAATCCTTTACTAATGCATTCTACAGGCACCTACAAGAATGCATGGATCATGCTATCCCAAGAAAAACCTAGACTCACTCTTCCAAGAAAAGGAAACCAGTCTGGTGGACCCCTGCCATAAACAAGCTATACAATAGAAGGAGGAAACTAGTACAGAAAAGAGTAAAATCCCAAGAAGGGAGGACATCCCTGATCAGTATCAGCAAGAAACTACGATCCCTCATAAAATCGTCCAAGGCAAGCTTTGAAAGAAAACTTGCCAAGGACTCCAAAGATAACCACAAGGCATTCTTTAGCTATGTCAAGAATCTAAGTGGCAATGCTCAGATCTGCTTGGAGTTAGTGCAGAATGGCACAAAATACACTGAACCAACTGATATTGCCAACATCCTGGCAGGCAGGTTCAGTGCAAACTTCACCCCCCTCTCACCCCCAAAAGGGCCCATAACCATACCAGAAGAATGTACAGCCCCTGAAATCACAGACACTCAGGTTAAAATAGCCCTCTCCAAAGTCAAAAACACATAATCAATGGGACAGGATGGTTTCCCAGGCTGCATCCTACACAAGCTCAAAGACGAACTAACCCCTCACCTAAACACACTGTTCAAACTCAGCCTCTCCACAGGCTATGTACCAATAGAGTGGTGCACAGCAAAGGTTATTCCACTCCACAAAGGTGGAGCCACAACAGACCCCGGGAACTATCGCCCTATAAGCCTGACTAGCTTGGTCTGCAAGGCTATGGAGCACATCATCATGGAACTTACTAACAGGGACATTGGGAACCTCCAAACACTGGACCCTACCCTGTTTGGCTTTGTTAAGGGCAGATCATGCCTCCTAAATCTGGTGGACTTCTTTGAGACAGTTACCAAGGCTATAGACGAGGGAAAGGTGGTACACACAGCCTACCTAGGCCTCGCAAAGGCCTTCAACACCATTCCCCATTCTGGTATTATAGACAAGCTCACCTGCCTGAACACAAACCCCTTTGTCACAAGATGGGTTGCCAATTGGCTCATGGACAGAACCCACATGGTGAGAGTTACGGGAGCTAGGTCTGACTCTAAACTGGTTACAAGTTGCATTCCCCAGAGGTCAGTCCTAGGACTTCTCCTGTTTGTGATATACATCTCAGAGGTACAGACAAGCACAGGACTATGGCTGACCAAGTTCGCAGATGACTGCAAACTAGGGACTATAATTGACTCACCGGCTGACACAGACATCCTCCAAAAGGGTCTCACTGAGACGGATACCTGGTGTCAAAATCATAGCCTCAAGCTAAATGCCAAAAAGTGCATAGGTATTTCCTTTGGAAATAACAAAGTACCTACAAACTACCACATAGGTGGTAGTCCCCTAAATACAGAAAACGTAATAAGGGATCTGGGGACCCAAGTAGATAGTAATCTCTCTTTTGATAATCACATTGCCAACGTGGTTAGAAAATCCTTCTATGTGGCCCACCTAATCACAAAAGAGTTTGCATCCAGATCAAAAGAGGTCATTGTGCCCCTCTACTCATCACTCATCAGACCCATCATAGAGTACAACTCCCCATTTGGGATGTACCTTACAAGACACCTGCAACAGCTGGAAAGACCATAGAAGTACCTCACCAAGAGGATCACTGGCTTCAAACAGATGGCATATGCAGCTCGACTGAAGAAACTCCAGCTGTACTCGGTTGCATACCGCCTGCTCAGAGGTGATCTCTGCCTGACATACAAGGCCATGTCCAACTCAGAATTGATGGTTATGCTCCACCTAAAGAAAACCTTATCCCCTTGAGCCACACGCTCTAGGGATCTAAACCTCACCACAACAATAAATAGGATGTGCTGAAGGGATAGATTCCTGTCCCAGAGTCTTCCCATGCTTTGGAACAAGATTCCAATCTACATTAGGCAGAGCTCCTCGCTAGCACTCTTCAAGAGAAACCTTGACTAGTGGATGGGAAACAGAAAGTTTACCCCGGGGATCACATCAGTGGCTCTGCTGGACAGAGGCACAAGTAACTAATCTAAGGGGGCAGTGAAAGCCAACACATTCTGGCTATGCTTATAAATGCCTTTGGGCAGATAGCCTAGTACCTACCTATGAACCTATGAACCTGTCATAAACACATGATGGTCAAATGCCAGGTTACTGCTTACTTTTTTTCCCAAATCCCTGATGATGGGGTCTAATCTGAAGGGTGTATTACAGTGTTGTATTTTGCAGGGGTAGCTGTCTTCCCAAAGGATACTTTTATGCATTTTATGTCATTGAGTTTTGGACCATGGCTCTGGCACCCATTTGGCACCAGTTATTAGTTTATGTCAGGCCTTCTTGGAGGGTAATTTTCTTTTTATGGGATTCTGTGGCTGCACCAAGTTTACAATCATCTGTAAACTTGGTCATCTAGAAGACCCTGATGTTGACCTTGACTTCTGAGAAGTAGATGCCAAAATGGAGCATCCCCAGCACCAGATTTTGAGGAACTCAACTAGTAACTGCCCTTTGTGTGGTGGTAAATGCCACTTGTGATGCCTGTGCACTGGCCCAGTAATCAAGGATCCTCAATCCTTACCACTAACACCAGTGAGGGACCTACACATTGGGAGGATGACAAGTACACACACAGTAAAGTACAATTTCTGTTAATAGCACAAAAAGATCAGTCAGTCTGGGGCTAGTTTCTCCCTTTCACTCCAGATCCCCAATAAGACTCCCCACTGGCACAGCTATAGAGTAGAATCCTTAGCCAGGCTTCCAAGCCAAGTTCTCCCAGCACTCTCTCTCTCTGTCCAACCAGTGCTTTGTGTCCCTGCCTAAGTAACTCACACACACACACACACACACACAGACACACACATACACACACACACACACACACACACACACACACACACACACACACACACACACACACACACACACATACACACACACACACACATACACACATTTTGAGATTTGATTTATACACAAACACACACCTGGGGAAGCCTGGCACAGGTTTACTAGCTATGCCCCCTTCTGCCCAGATCATAAGGTAGTTAGCACTGCCACCAGAACCCCTACTTATGAGCTACTATAAGGCCCTTCCTAAAGGGTGACCAATTCCACTGTGTAATGTTACTGATATCCAAATGGTAAGTGTGCCCAAACTAAGGCTATTCCAGAGTGGCCTGTACAGTGTTACCAAATACATGCAAGTACACTAAGAGCTTAAATATCTGTAAGCAAACTAGCCACAATTAAAGGCTTAAATATATTTAATAATAAATAATAAAAGCACACAACAGTACCTATTAATTCAGCACAATGACAGCAGCGTTCACAATCACAGGAAATACTTTAAAACAACATTACAGGACAGTCTCACATGAATATAGAAAATATATACACTAATCTTGCTATATTCCTATCTCTAAGAGAAACTATATTCTAAATAACTTACTTACAGAGCAAGGCAAATACAGATGAGAAGTGCTGAATTGATGTTTACAGACCCAGAGACAAATACAAAATCAATCTTTCTCTCTGAGATAGTTCTTAAATTGATAATACACATTACTTCTGAATCATCTCAGATTACATCATTCTTGTCACCTCTGCCTAGTTTCCCATGCTAGCAAGAACTTACATTTTTAATATGTCTCTGTTAAAAATACTTCTCTCTCAGAAGCTGACAGTTGTCTCTTAGAAGCTTGCCTGAACTGGAAGTTGTAAAACAATGGCTTTAGAAACCTGTAATTACCCCTGTTTCCAGATAATAGAAAGAAGCCCCTAGCCTAGACATCCTGTCTCTTAGCTTGAGATAAACTGACTTTATAACACATCATAAAACTCTTTATCAACTTATTGTTTTAGAGTTTATCCAAGTTAACTCTGTATGTCCCAATTTCTACTATGAAACCATACATTTGCATTGACATATAGTTTATACACATTTCTGCTCTTTTCCAGCAGGGTGCACTGTGATTACAATCTTGAAGCTCAGTACAGAACATATAGTTTTCTTACATTTTTTAAGGCAAGCATATAAATCATATTACTATTCACAAATGACATAGAATTATTTACAAAATTCTATCTAGCTGGGCTGGCAGTGCCACATTCCCCCACCCCAACGAGAACTCATGCTAGTTTTTAAGTGACCTATGAAAAGCATTGCTTGAGAGGATTGAGCATATCTGGGAGTACCTTACCCCATTCCCTGTCTTGAAAGCCCATATGCGTTGGCATTGCTAATCCCACTGCGGTGCTGCACTGACATCTCATATGCTTGCAACCTTAGGCTCCACCTTAATAACTTGACATTTTGTGAGCTAGCTCAGTGTAACCATGCTAGGGGATTGTGATCTGTAACTACAGTGAATTTTCTTCCATACACATAAGGCTGAAGTTTCTGCAGTGCCCACACTATGGCTTAACATTCCTTTTCTACAGCTGCATAGCATTCCTCCCTGGGTTGGAGCCCAAGACTGAGATAAACCACTGGGTGCTCTTCTCCCTGTGAAGAAATCTGGCTAAGTACAGTGCCCACCACATGGTTTAAAGCATCTATCTGCACAATAAATTATTTTTTGTAATGTGGACTGGCTAACATAGGGGGTCCTCCCAAAGCTTCTTTAATCTTCTGGAATGCCTGCTCACATGCTGGGATCTGCAATACCTTATCTGGCCTGTTTTTCCTTGTCAGGTCTGTGAGGGGAGCAGCTATGGTACTATAACTGGGGACAAACTTTCTGTAGTACCCTACTGTCCCTAAGAATGCCCTCACCTGCTTTTTGGTAACAGGTGCAGGCCATGCCTGAATGGCTTCCACTTTGGCAGATTCTGGCCTGATCCTATCACTCCCCACTCTATGTCCCAGGTAGAAGACCTCTGCTACACCCACCTGACATTTGCTTGGCTTAATGGTCAACCCTGCCCTCTGTAGTCTATCCAGCACCTCCCTGACATGCTGAAGGTGCTCTTGCCAGGAATGGCTATAGATGACAATATCATCTAGGTAAGCAAGGGAAATTTTCTTGCTCCTGCTAGGAAATGATCTACCAGCCTCTGGAAAGTCACTTGGGCATTTTTCATCCCAAAGGGCATCATTGTGAACTCATTCATACAAGCCAAAAGGAGTCACAAAGCCTGACCCCTCTCTAGCACTGGGAGTCAAGGGCACCTGCCAATAACCCCTGGTAAGATCAATGGTCGTAAGATACTTAGCCCCTCCCAGCTGCTCTAGGGCTTCATCTGTCCTAGCCATGGGGTAAGCACCTGACTCTGTGTGACTATTTAGTTTCCTGTAGTATGCACAAAACCTGGTGCTGCCATCCTTCTTCTGTACCACCACCACTGGGGAGGCCCAGGGACTGCTGGACTCATAAATTACCCCTAGTTCCAACATTTCCTGTATCTCCTTCCTCAGAGTCTGTTTTACTCTCTCAGGCACCATATAAGGGGCCTGGCTAATAGGCTTTTGGGGTCCTCTAACCACATGGTGCTGCACCAGGTGGGTGCACTCTGGTTTCCCAGTGAACCTGTCCCCAAACCCCTGTAACACTGCTTGGGTTTCTTGAACCTGGGGTAGGGAATAGCTGCTGGGGTATTGCTACCCCTTCCACTGAGATGTCAGTCTGAGCATCACTGAGGAGATCAGTCACCAAATCTCCCTGCAATCCACTGCAAATTCTCAGCACAAGGACCTCCCTATCATGGTAAGGTTTCAACATGTTAACATGGAACAATTTGTGCCCCTGCCTCCTGCCTAGCAGTTCTACCATGTAGTTAACATCACTGACATTCCTTACCACCTTGTAGGGTCCCTCTCAAGCTGCCTGCAGCTTATTGTGTCTGACAGGAATGAGAACCATTACCTGCTGCCCTACAGCATACTCTCTAGCTTGAGCATTCCTGCCATACCAGACCTTTTTCTGCTGTTGGGATTCTGCCAGGTTCTCCTGGGCCAAGCCCATGAGTTCCCTGAGCCTTGTCCTGAGGTTTAGGACATATGCCGCAACAGACTCCTTGTGGGATTCACACTCCCCCTCCCACTCATCTCAAATTAAATCTAGAGGCCCTCCCACTCTATGCCCACACAGCAACTCAAACGGTGAAAAACCTGTGGATTCCTGGGGAACCTCTCTGTAAGTAAACATCAGATGGGGCAAATATTTGTCTCACGCCCTCTTAAACTGGTCTGCAAATGCTCGTAGCAACGACTTGATTGTAGAGTTGAACCTCTCAACAAGACCATTAGTCTAGGGATGGTAGGGGTGGTCTTTAGGTACTTTATCCCACAGTTCTTCCACAGACAAACCAGCAGGTCTGACATGAAATTGGCACCTCTATCAGTCAGTATTTCATTTGGGAAACATCCCTGCTGAAAATCTCTAACAAAGCATTTGGCACCTTTTCCACCTCAACGGAGGACAAAGCCACTGCCTCAGGGTATCTTGTAGCATAATCTACTACCACTAGGACATACTTTTTCCGCGTGGCACTTGAGGTACTCAGAGGCCTCACAATATCCATAGCTACCCTCTGAAATGGCTTCTCAATCACAGGCAAAGGCATCAAAGGAGCTTTCACCTTGTCTCCTGCCTTGCCTACCTTTTTAGCACTGCTCACAGGTCCTGCAGTACCCTGTTACATCTCTGGAAATTCCAGGCCAATAGAAGTTCTGCATAATATGTCTCTGTACGTTTTATGCCCATATGGCCTGCAAAGGGAATATCATGGGCTATAGCTAGAAGTGCCAGATGGTAGGCTCTGGGGACAACCAACTGCTGTATTCTCTCACCTTCTAGCCCTCCATCAGGGGTCCACTTTCTATACAGTAACCCTTTGTTCCAGTATACAGATTCCCTCATCCCTTGACAATCAGGTGCCTCACTAGCTACCTGCCTCAGGCCTTGTAATGTAGGGTCTGAGTGCTGAGCTTATCTCAGCTCTCTCTTAGTAACCCTTCCCAGTTCCTCTTTCACAGGAAGTCTGGCATCCTCTGACAGTGGTGCCTCATTGTCAGCCTGGGTACTACTACTCACCTCTGCCCTTGCAGTCACTCTGTCCAAGGGAACATCAGTCCCAACAAGCAGCTGTGGTTCACCTTCAGTCTCACTGCTACAGGGTGGCTCCCTCCCTGAAGCAGCCACCTCACCAGTCCTGGCTGCAAGTGCGCGGTCTGTCTGGGTCTACCGCTGGATACCAGACCAACATGCTTGTCTCCAAGCCTGACTGCGTGTAACTGCATGAACACCTGGTATTGCATTATCAAAATCCTTCCCTATCAGGACATCTGCAGGATGGTAGTTTGGTACCCTTGTTGTGTCAAGACAACCTACTGTTGGCATTTTGTCATTCCCATTTACTGGCTCCTTCACCTTTTGTTCCCCACCTTGCCTTCATGGACTTCTATATGCTACATGGCTCCACTGGTTGCATTAAAAACATTTAACCCTAGCTCCTGGACTTGTACCTGGACTAGTGGCTTTCCCTGCTACTGTCAGATACTGTTGGGGCAGTCTGGGCTGCCCACCATGGGTTCCCTTAGACCCATGAACAGCACTGGGTATCCCTTTCCTGTGCAGGGGTGCCCTGCTTGCTAAGTATAGGCCTCCCTTCTTTCCCAACTCATCTGCAGTAAGGCATTGTCTATCAGCTAACCAGATTCTCATGTACTCAGGCAAAGTGCTAAGGGCTTGTTCCCCTCACCAAAAGGTCTGCCAGACCTTCAAAAGTGGTGACGTGACATCCACTCATCTACCTATAAAAATAAGTGTTTAGTTCAGCAACATATTTGAACACACTTTCATCTGCCTTGCACCTATGCCCACAGATAAGCTTCAGGTGTTAGCATAAACAATTCTAGCAAACAGTTCTTTACAACATTGCAATTTAAAAAGTCATTATCAGACAGTTTGGATAGAACATTTACAGCTTTACCATAGAGTAAGGAGTTCAGGAAACGTACCCAGAGCCCTTGGTCAACATTATACTGTTTACATATCCTCTCAAACATATGAATGAAACAATCAAAATTATCCCCCTCTGTAAACTGTGGAAGAAATTTATTGACCTTTGCTGCTTTTGGGGTTCAGTTACTCCCTTCCCCATTACCTCCATGACTCTGGTGAAGAGTCAGCATCTCCTTTTCATGTTGCCACTGCCTCTCCTTCTCCTCAGCTTCCAGGCATATCAGTTTCTCATTCTCCTCAGTCCCTAGATGCCTCAGTCTCTCTGCTGCTTCCATTTCCAAACACTTGGCCTTCAACTCAAGTCTCTTTAACTCCTTGCAGATTTTTAAGTCCTCTGTAGAAAGGTTGAGCTGTCCATTCTCTGAGTGTTGTACATCTCCACTGCCAGCCTGATAATCGTCCTGGTTGCTATTCTCAGATGCAGCTGTGACTAAAGTTGCAATCATGTCTGCTTTAGTCAGGTTTCCATGCACCAGTCCTTTAGACTGGCACATCTCAGACAACTGGCTCCTTGTCAGCTTGCCATACTCCTCTGCTGACATGTTTATCTGCTCTCCCTGACAAACTAAGCTAACAAAATAAATAAAACAATTGTGATATGAACTCTGAATGTTCACTGCATGGCTAATGTAGAGTACAAAAATACCTTCAGTGATCACTGTACACAAGCTACAAGAATTCACTATCCACACCCCTACAAGCCAATTAATATGTGATGTGTCTAACTCACCACTATCAACCAATTAATATTTGATGTGGATATCCCACCACTGCCAAACAATTAATATGTGACATCCGTGCACTGGGCCAGTAATCAAGGAGCCTCAATCCTCACCACTAACACTAGTGAGGGATGTGCACATTGGGAGGATAACAAGTGCACACACAGTAAAGTAAAATTTCTGTTAAGAGCACACAGAGATCACAGTCATTCTGGGGCTGGTTTCTCCCTGTCTCTCTCCAGATTCCCAATAAGACTCCCCACTGCCTCAGCTATAGAGTGGAGTTCTTAGCCAGTTTTCCAAGCCAAGTCCTTCCAGCACTCTCTCTGTCCAACCAGCGCTTCTTGTCCCTGCCCAAGTAGCTGACACACACACACACACACACACACACACACACACACACACACACACACACACACACACACACACACACACACACACACACACACACACACACACACACACACACACACACACACACACACACACACACACTTTGAGATTTGATTTATACACAAACACACACCTGGGGAAGTCTGGCACAGGTTTACTAGCTATGCCCCCTTCTGCCCAGACCATAAGGTAGTTAGCACTGCCACCAGGATCCCTACTTATCAGCTACTATAAGGCCCTTCCCAAAGGGTGACCAATTCCACTGTATAATGTTACTGCTATCCAAATGGTAAGTGTGACCAAACTAAGGCTATTTCAGAGTAGTCTGTTCAGTCTTACCAAATACATGCAAGCACACTAAGAGCTTAAATATTTGTAAAGAAACCTGCCACAATTAAAATATTTAGATATATTTAATAATAAATAATAGAAGCACAAGCCAATACTTATTAACTCAACACAGTGTTAGCAGAGTTCACAGTCACAGGAAAAACAACATTGCAGGAGAGTCTCACATAAATATAGAAAACATCTATACTAATCTTGCTATATTCCTATCTCTAAGAGAAACTATGTTCTAAATAACTTATTTACAGAGCAAGGCAAATACAGATGAGAAGTTCTGAATGGATGTTTACAGACCCAGAGACAAATACTAAATGCCTCTCTCTCTGAGATAGTTCTTAAATTGATAATACACATTACTGCTGAATCATCTCAGATTACATCATTCTTGTCACCTCTGCCTAGTTTCCCAGGCTATCAGGAACTTAAATTTTTAACATGTCTCTGTTAAAAATACTTATCTCTCAGAAGCTGACAATTCTCTCTTAGAAGCTTGCCTGAACTGGAAGTCATAAAACAACTACCTTGGAAACCTGTGATTACCTCTATTTCCAGACAATGGAAAGAAGTCCCTAGCCTAGACATCCTGTCTCTTGGTTTGAGATAAACTGACTTTATAACACATCGTAAAACTCTTTACTTATCAACTTGTTTTCTTAGAGTTTTGCAAGTTAACTTTGTATATCCCAGTTTCTATTATGAAACATACATTTAAATAGGCATAGGGTTTATACACATTTCTGTTCTTTTCCACCAGGGTGCACTGTGGTTACAATCTTGAAGATCAGTACAGAACATATAGTTTTATTACATTTTTAAGGCAAGCATACAAATCATATTACTGTTCACAAATGACATAGAATTATTTACAAAAAAATCTGTCTAGCTGGGCTGGCAGTGTCACACCCCTATCCTAACTTTTTTGGTCCTATCTCTGAGCAAGCTGGATCTCTAGCAGGTAACATAGGGGTTTATACCTAATTTTGTGAGTTAGTCTACAATGCCAGAGTGGGGTATTCTGTTGAATACTTTGGCCAGATCAAGGTAGGCAGTATACAATGTTTTGCCCTTGTACATTGTTTTGTTGGCCTTCTTGAAGAAGGCCAAAAGATGAGTAGGTATGACCTGCCTCTGATGAATGTAAACTAGGTTGGATTCAGTATATGAAGGCTTCCTATGTTATTGTTTATCATTTCCATGATAATTCTTTCCATAGTTTTGCATATGAGACTAGTTAGACTTATGCATCTGCAATTACCTGGGTCCATAGTTGGCCCAGTTTTGTGCAGAGTGATGAAAGTTGCAGTCCTCCATTCACGTGTCACAAAGCCTTTCTGGAGGCTACAATTAAATAGTGAGTCTAGTGGTCCTGATAGGTTGTGTTTCATACTATTAAGGAGGCATTCTGGAATATTATCAGGACCAACAATAAAGTGTTACTCGCTTTGATGAATGCACTGAACACCTATTCCCTGGTGATAGTTGAGAGAGTTATAGTTGAGGGTATTTTCTGAAGAGTACCTGGGAGGAGAAGAGAGTAAATTTGTTGCTAAATTTGTCAGCCGATAATAGTTACTATATCTCTGGTATAGTATAGGTGTCTACATTTACAATTAGTTCCGCACATTATTGTGCATTGCCTTTGAGGTTGCAGACATAGCTGAAGAATGCTTTGTGATTGCACTTGGCCTGGAAGGCTATTTTTACACCAAAAATTGCTTTGGTAGACTTGATTAGCCCCCTGGGTTGTTTGTTTAGATTGGTGTGGGAGTTTTGTCCTTACTGGCATTGTGCTTCCTAATTTTTGCCATAATTTTGTTATACAGTCTATTGATATTGGAATTCCATCAGGGTGGCTTGTTTACTGAGTTTGTCCTGTGCTTATTTTGGGTAGATGCAGTTGTCTCTATGCAGCCATTAACATGATTATATAAGGTCTTTGTGAACAATTCCACGTAGGCAGCAGTGTTTTCCGGGTTTGGGGAGGTGGGGCTTAGCCAGAGTACTGGGTTTACCTGAACCTTTTTGTCTATACATGGAGGCAATTTTGTTAAGTACTGAAATAAATATGTGATTAGAATAATTAACCAAATCATCAATGACTTGTCTAGGTATTTTAATAGTGTCCAGTTACATTGCCTGATTAGGTTATGAAGTGTATATATGCTAAAGTATTTTTTTGATCATACTCAGTTAAATATGACTTATTTCAGAGGCTTCTGCTGTCTCCAAACTATATATAGGATGATGGTCACTAAAGGTATCAGGAAGGACATCTGAGGCCTCAATTTTCTAAGGCAGTGCGGTAAATATAATTTCAAGGATATGTTTCTTATCTGACACTGTTAATTCTAGATGGTTCATATATTAATTGTGTGAAACCGAAGATATTGATTTTTGTCATTTTTTGTGGGTCAGGTAGTTCAGCTTGTGTTCTGACCTGTCTACAGTAATCTTACGGGATAATAACTTGTTGCTTGGTACTTTGTTTTATGCAGAGTATGTGACCTAAAATGTTGAAATTCTTGTGTGCCTGTGAGGTAGGGATATAAAGTGTAACCAGATGGAATTGTGTGCATGAGTTTACAGTCAAATTAGATAGCAAGTGTTGAGCTTGTTCAAAAAAGGGCATGGTGATTTAGGGGTCACTTAGTTGGGCATGTGATTTGGGGATCACTTATTTGGGGTGTGGTGATTCTAGGATCAACTAGCTGGGCACGATGCTTTGTGAATCACCTAGTTGAAGAATACTGTTATGTAAAATGCAGATCCATTCAGCCTTTTTGCTAATTTTGTTTTTTTTTTCCTAAGAATGTTGTAGTTAGGTGGGAACATTTCTTCATTTAGTAAGTATGGCCTTAGCTGGGTTTCTATAATTGTTAGTATAGCTGGTGAAGTTCTGTTACCTTGTTAAAGATGAAGTGTAAAATTTTATTTTACTATTTCTTTTTGTTATAAGTATGCTCTCATCTTGCAAAGAAAACATTCATATGCTAAAATGTGTAGTTTTTACTTTAGTTATTTCAGTGGACCTATATTTATTAAGTTCAATAAACTGGGATTTACTGTATGCTGAGCAACTGTCCAATTACCTACTAATTTCATATCATCCAGCCTTGCATTCTAATGATCTATTGAAGGGTGTAGAAACAGTTCTGTAGTGGGCTAATATGTTTTTCATGGTCTGAAGTGGATTTTATTACAAAGTAACCAGAATGCAGGCCAATCAGTCACTCAGCCAGACAATAACCAAGCGCAAGTTATATTCAAGTGGAAAGTAACAAAAGTTAGATGGAACATGGTACAATTCTTCATAAGGTGTTTAGTGCTTGGCAAACAGTGTAATAAAACACATGTAAAATTAATAAACCTCTGTCTACCAATGGATTTTGAGGAGAAAAATGTCGGTGTGAGAATCACCTCTATGAAAGCCTTACTATGCAGCATGTTTGTATGTTATACCACAAGGAACTAGTGCTGAAAAGAAAGCATTCGGAATAATTTGAGTATCATTGAAAATAAATATGCAGTAAAGTGATCATTTCATAGTACACAACTGTTTGCTACAGTGTGATATAGTGTGTAATCAGAATGGATCTACTCACACAAGAACAGGGATGTTTGACACACTCCAACATCAGTCATCATCAATTGACTACCTGGATGATACAGTCTTAATTATTTTTAGGCACCTGTTTTCTGAAGACAAGGCCAACAAGATAACCAGCACCCATTCAGGGCTAGTTTTTCTCTGGTGTTACAATATTTGTGTGAGTTACTATCCTATGTCCTTTCTTATTCCTCTATCAAGGTTAACGTATCGGCCATTTCAGCATGTCTGCCCATGGATCTTCCTATTTCAATGCAGTCTCATGTGAAAATGTTCTTGAAAGGGGGTTTGCATAAGAGGTTAAGTTCTCAGTTTTGTATTTGAGAAGTAACAGTTGCTTCATTTTAATGATTTTTCTGACCACTGCAAGAAGGGTACCTTTGTTACAAGCTCTTATGGTCAGTCAACCCTACCTCATTTTCCATAGGGACAGGATTTCTTTGAGAACTAATCTCTCTTTTATGCCTAAAGTGGTATCCAAGATTACTTTAAGTAACACTATCCATCTCCACATTTTCTTTCCAGAACCTAAAAATGAGGGAGAAAGGATACTCCATACCTTGCATGTTCACAGTCAAGTCAGGTACTATCATGACAGAAATAAATCTTTTAGATCTTCAGATCAATTGTTCATTTCTTGTGATGATAAGAAGAAGAAGGAACAGCCTGTGTCAACACAGACTATTTCCAAATGGTTGTCTAAGGCTCTTTATTATCATGACAAATCTATTCCAGGCAGGGTCACAGCTCACTCTTCCAGGACCTTGGATTCTTCTATGGCTTTTTGGAAAGGGTTGGATTCTGGAATTATTCTAGAAGCTACTACTTGGTTCTCTGTACATACTTTTACAAAGCACTATAAGACGGATTCCTTCTCTAGGCCTAGATCATGTTTTGCTAGGACCATTCTCCAGGGGCTGCTGGACCTTCTCCTTCCACCTCGCGCATGTAGTTAGCTAAGGTAATCTACTCATTTAGCTAAGGTTACTGCAGCAGTGATTACTGTGATGAACATAGTGCAGTTGTGTAAGTTGAACTTAGCATAACAGCAGATGTTTGAATGATCACTGCTACACTAGTCACTCACTTCCTCCATCCCCCTTGCTTGTTGGTGCATTTTTTATGCCACAGTGTAGACATTTGTTTTTGTTATCCCTAGCACTGTTCTTTCAGTGCTCAGCCTAGTGCTCTTTGCTAGCAGGAATGCTCTGAAGGGCTTTGTAACCAAACTTGTCTTTTAATCCAGCTGCCTGACAGTTTAGGTGTGTGGAAGGTGCCCTGAAGATTTAGAAGCTGGTTGACTGTTATATTCTTGGCAGGATATATCCCATATAGCCAAGACTACTGCAGCAGTGATCATTTTAATATATACTGCTATGCTAGGTTCAACTTACACAATCTTACTTTACTTTGTAATAAAATCTGTTGCAGACTACAGAACACATACTAACCCACTGCAAACTGTTTCTCCCCCTCTAAAACATCAACAGATGGCAGGGCTGGATAACATGGAATTAGGAAGCAACTAGACCATTGCTGAGCAACAGAAACACCAGTTTATTAAACTTAAATATAGATCCACTAAAGTAATTAACGTAAAAAAAAAAAAACTATATATTTTAGAATAAGAAAGCCCATTTCACAATATGAGGGCATAATTATGCACTTGATATTTAAATAGACTTCGTGTGAGATATATTTTTAGACCTCCTGACAAGTGAGTAGTATGATTAGTTTGGGTTTTAGTGCTATAACAGTTTTGAACTGATGGTTGGATGTTCCTACATAGCAGGTCAGCTAGAGTAGGTGTGTGCCACTTTTTACTGTTTGATTGAATTTGCCAATTAAGTGTGCTTGATTTTAGTGGTAATTTGTTAAATATGAGTTATTTATGGTTTTATATAGAGATGATGGTGCTAGAAAAAGCCGAGGATATCATTGCATGAAGTGGATGATTTTGATTTGAATTCACAGTGGTTATGAAAAGTATTGAGTCGGCTGTGTTTTCTGTGTGTGTCTGTGATAGTTTGTTAATAAGTAAAGTATGCAGACAAAATTAAGAAATGATACGTGCTTTATAATATTTGTGTGTTATGTTTGCGTGGTCATTCGAAGAGTTTTAGGATTGGGAAAAAGTAATGCATCAGTTAAGATGTGAACTATGTTGCAGTAAGGGAATTATATGGAAGTTTTGGAGTAGAGCTCAGAATGTGTAAGTGTAGAAACATCTGGGATAGTCAGAGAATGGGGGCAGAAGTAGAAATCAATCACCATGAGCTGCTTCAAGCAATTAGAATGACTACCTAATTTGCAAGGTAAGAGAAGTGAAAAAGGGAAAAGAAAACTATATGTTGTAAATAATGCTTAGAGTAATATTTACATTTATTTGCAAAAGATAATGGCATTTCAAGCAGTAATATTTACATTTATTTGCAAAAGATAATGGCATTCCAAGCTATGTACATTGTTAAGTTACTTGTTATGAAGTGAATGGTCAGTTGTTATTTTCACAGCTAACAATAAAAACGAGCCAGAACAGAAAGTTATCTGTTATTGTGACTGGACATGTCATTTGGGTTCGTAGATTAGTACTAGGCTAACTGCCCTTGCAAGCCATTTTAAGCCTAGCCAATTATCCCCTGTGAAATTCAAACCCTGTACCTTGTGTTTGCAAGGCAAACACCTTAACCATTAGGCCATCCTCCCAAAAATGTCATGCTGCATTGGCCAGGAATCAAACCCAGGTCTCCCATATCACAGGTAAGAATTCTACCACTGAACTACATTCTTGCTTCCACAGTAAACTGTTCCAACAAGATTGGTTCAGTTTTGCTAAACGCTTTCTCAGTAACACTTGTCCAAAAATGTATTCTTAGAGTGTAAGGGTTTTTTCATTATTTGATCTGAGGTCATAGACGGGGTTCTCTCTTCAGCTTTGGAGATATCGGGGCCATACATGGTATTTAATTAGTCTGAAAAGTAGGTAGTAGTTGGTTTGCTCATTCTGTGTCTAGAAGCCTTTTTACCTTTTGCAGTAATGGTTAGTGATGGGTCCCAGGTCTGTTACAATGATGATATTTTATTTTCAGTCTCAAGGGACGTGGTGTTTACAGGTGTCCATATTAAGATAATGGGCAGGGCATATTCTAGCTTAGATAGCGTACCTTTGGACTAATGGTTTCTGGCTTCATGAGACAGTAAATATGACATACTGTTATAAATTTGAAGCTGTCGCTGAACTTTGTTGACTGTTTAGTCAGTGTGAGGCAAGAATGACAATACGGAGTCCATGGTATTGTGCAGATGTTTGTATTCAAGTACCTGCTTAATGGTTTTAATACTTTAGTCATTTACTAAGAGCTGTGGATGATGTGTAGATTTTAGTCATAAACATCATGAAGATTGACTTTTGGTATTGATTGTAAGATTATTTTGGGATACCGAGCTCCATAGGGAACTAAAATCAATTTGCACTTTGCCTGCAAATTGTTGGGTGGCTTGTCTGAGATTAGAAGTGCTATCTGTATACATTGTCAAATCAGGGGAAGGGAGACATAGCTCACAACTTTTTTAGCTTAACAAACAGAATGAAAGGAAAAAATAATGGGGGACAAAGGCCCCAAATCAGTGACGGCATTTAAATATTATTCTTACATGCTTAGGAAGTTGTTAGAATATCAAGTTTTGCATTAGCATGCATTTTCAGAAGAATTAAACATATCAGGCAAAATAGCAGAGATATTCTACATAATCAGGGACAATTGAGAACAATTAAGGGATGCCTAATGGAGAATTATTAAAAAAGAGGGAGACCAGCATGTGTCAAAGAATGGGTCCCTGTTACCACTAGTAAGTTTTCTGTGTCTGAAATGGATGTACCAGAAGCTAGCTGAAAGGTTCTTGTATAAAGGTAAACATGGAACCAGGAAACCATCCCAGACCCAGAGATCACTGACCCTCATTTGTTGAGAAGCAGTTCATGATTTCATTCTCAAAGGTTTGTGTCATATCGATTTATATTTTTTTCTGTAGTTACCATATTATTTTATTATCACATATAGTCTTTGTGACATTATGCAGTGCTGTCTGGGTGCTAAATTCATATCGTATACCATGTCAGGCATCTGTTAAATGTCTTTAATTGCTGATATATTCAGTAATTTGATCGTAAATTAGTTTCTTGAATATTTTGGTAAGTAGATATAGCATGCAAATAGGTCTAAAATGCTTAGGTGATTTAGTACTGTAAAGGGAGTAAAGGGATCATATGAATTTGCTTAAACGAGGGTGGAAAAATGACAATAACTAAAAGAATGGTCCAAGATATGAGGTAACAGTTTTGGGATAAGCTGTATGGCCATTTTTTAGAAATGGCTGCTTAGACAAGATTGAACGCCAGTGGGGAATAGTAGTTCAAAGTAAACCAAGTACTGTGCCACAGCCCAAAGAGTTTAATTGGTTTTGTGGCCCTTGAGGAGCTTAAATTTTATACAGTGAGGATGTGTTTTAATAAGGGCAGATTCGATGGTAAGGAATATAAACTACCACTATATGCAGACTGGTGTGGTTACCTAGTTGTAGGTATACTAGTCTGCAGTTTGGGGCATAGTCAAAAGTGGGGATAGTGCTAGAATATTTCGAATAGTAGCTACTACTTTTAGGTGACACGTAGTAGGGTACCATCACCTGTCCTGAGGCTTGGTCTTTTGTCTATATGTGTGAAATAATTGTCTAAGATAATGTGGTAAAGGTAGAAGCTGTCCTTTAGAAATTATGTTGTTTAAGTTATTTATATTAGAAGAGTGGTCTTTAAGTCTTTTAGAGGAAATATAATGATAAAGTGATATGATCATTGTGATACTTTTTTAAACATCACCTGCTCTAGCTTATTTTAGTAGAGGTACATTTTGAGGCATTCTATTGCGATGGGATTAAAATTAAAACAAGTGTGGATTAAACAAAGCTGGGTACTCAGCTGTTTTTGAGAAAGGTAACCTGATTTGTAAAATAATTAGGAATATTCTGGAGAGGGATACATTTTAAATGCAGGGTTGTGACTGAAGTTTAGGGAACTAGAGATGAAGGTAAGGAGACTAGATGTTGTCTTTTATGAAAATACCGGTGCAAAGAAAAGATATCAGAAGGAGAGAACAAAAAATATTAGTTGGTAGAGTTCTGACTTATGTAGGTTACAGTTAAGATGCTCAGTAAAACGAAAATCACAGTGTAAGGAAAATGAGAAAAGCTAGCCATTTTTAAACTTGAGTTTCTATGGTGATTATTCTGAAACTGCAGCTGAAAATGAGTGTGGTCTTTGTAAGGCATGTTGTAATGGGACACTAACTGTTTTCTGAGGCAGTGTGTTGCTGGCATCCTTTCTTTCTTATATGTTTTACCACAAGTCATGCATTCCAATTTAGCCTATATGGCAAACAGTTTGGTTAACAAATTGCAAGTTGTCAAATTTTGTAGCGGCTAATCAAAAAAAAAAAAAAAAAAAAAAGAGAGGCTTTCTGAATAACAGCTTCAGAGTTATGTAGCTGGGTCACTGTGGCTGTAATAGATAGCACCTTGGCCCTTTCCAAAGACAGTTCTGATCCATCATGTCTACCACTGGAACAAAGTGACAAATTTTATTTACAGCTGTCTGCAACATATGGATGTTATGGAGCAATCTAGTACAAGCAAAGGTAGTGTATATCCAGCCTTGGAAAGAGAATATTAACCCAACAGCTAATCTCTGGTCTTAGAAAGCAGACAATTTTGTAGTAACCTTTCATATAATTCAATACATTGCATTATATCATATTATATTCTGTATGATAGTATCATTATAGTATATGTATTTTTCTACATTCATTCTAGCATTGCTTGCAAAGTATAAACCCTTGCATAATCCAGCTGATCCATTCATTCTTCATGGATGACAGGCAATTGCAGGGGCAGCCAAACAGGTAGTCATCAGGGTTGTGATGGTATGGTCTGTCCTATCCCAACCCTCTTTGTAAGGAGGTGACATGCAATCTGCATCACTGTGGTACTACTGTACCCTTCCTATGTGAATGAGTGTTTCCGTGCACCCATGTGGAAGGTTATCATTGAGTGGCAGCTATGTGAAGCCAATACACACCCCCAGTTGACATTTTCATCTGCCTCCCCTTATCTGAGAAATTATGACAACTTGCATCTGCTTTACCTCCAACCCCCAGGAATGGCATGCCCACCCTTCTCATACCAGCTCCAAGAGATGCCCAAGACATTGATCAAATCCAGGTCACCTGGGCCACAATAAGACCTTTATACTTCTGTGTTAATGTAGATGGTTAGTCAATATGATATTTGTAAAACATTTTAGCATTTATGCATATGATGAAATACCCAAAGACACTTGCATAAGCATTATTTCACTTGTGTAAGCATTATTTCAGATGAGTTGCTTATAACAAGTTCTCCCACCTGCAGTATTCTTTTTGAGTAACAAACATTACAGTTGCAGATTTTCTAAGTTAAAGAGAAAACTTACTTTTGTGAGGCACATACTAAAGTAACCATTCCTACACCTGCTAAGCAGTTGTAGCCTCCTGAAGAAGGATGATGATCTGTATCTCGGTTACACTGGAATACTTCCTCATCTGTTAAAAAGCTAATTTGTGATCTTTTGTTGTTAAAATTTGCTTTTGGTAGCTACCCATACACTGGAAGAGAATATAGGTAGCATGCAGGGAGGGTTTGAAGCTTATTTATGATGGTTGGGGAGGACGCAATCCCATGAAGAGAAAGAAAATAACAGTTCAAAATAGAGATTATAGCTTTCTGTCATATAAAATAAGCAATATTCAACAAAACTACAGGGTCCAAATTGAATCTTCTATTATAACTATCTAAATGTAATCCAAGGGATTGTTGCCTTCCCAACCAATAAACACAGAGTTTTACCAGGAAAAGGCTGCTTCCCTGAATCATTGCTTCGAAATATCAAGAGGCCGTGGTCACGGTCTAAACTTTCAACAAGGAGGTCTTAATACATTTATGCCTGATATAGAACCAGTGCAACCATACAAGTAATTTGTGAAGAGTGCTCTAAAATGCATCCTTTTAATTAATGGAGTAAAGACTGATCTCTAAGTGTGACTTTCAGGATTGGTTAAACATTGCAGAATGTGTTGTTAATACAGAAACTGAACAACAGTCTTACATGCAGTTGTATACAGAACATGAACAAATACCATGTGTCCCCTTATTATAAGCACAATCACAATTATGTCCATATTTATAGTACTGTTACATTCCCATGTGATATTGATAAAACCTACATATATAAATGAATACATACTAGAATAAATATTTAAACCAACAGTAACAAAATCTGCTGAGTCCTGTGACAACTGACTAGTATGTTACCTCAACATAGCTGTGTGGGACATGTAAATGAGGAGGTGTTAGGCAACACAGATATAAAACAGCTATTTAATGTAAACTGCAATATACATAACAGGGATGTCACATTACCACTTGCCAGTGAGACAAGGAAAATTCCAAACTAGTAAAAGGTCCTGCAGTATCACATCAATTATAAAAGATGAGTTATAGATGCACAAGTCTTTATGCCACAGCATAACCATTCTTATAACAGTATTTCAGTATTAAAATTGAAAGAGTTCACTTCACAAGTACTTACAGGAAACAGTAACAGTCTACTCACAGCTTAATTAATGCATCCCAATCATAACAGAACATTATCTACCTGTTAGAAAATGGTGCAGGGATCCCCCTGCTTCTTTGTAAAACTCCTGACTTAAAGTAGGTAACAGTGCACATGAAGAAAATATAAGGGACATTCAAGATTTAAAATTCTTCTGAAGGGTGGGAGAGGTTGCAGGCCTGTTACAAAACTGCTCTATAATTGTGTGTTTTGTTTTACTCCTCGCCTAAGGCAGATACCAATGTACCTGAAGATACCATAAGTGCTGTCAGGGTTAAAACTTTTTTTCTGTATATTGTGGATGCTAGCCTCAGCAGGATGTTATCGGAGGGCATTGAAGTAAGTTATGAGAGCAGGAAACAGATCTTCTTTGTGGTCTGATTGCATCCTACAGCCTCTATACTGGACAGCACCCCATAAATAAACTTTCTGTTGAAAAGCAAAGGGTTAAACCCACTGGGTTAGTCTTGCATTATCCAGCAGTAGGTGCTGTGGCTATTGAAGACTGAGATGGACTGGCAGCCAGATGCCTACATCAGCTGGCCAACTCTGACCTTTGGACCACTAGAGACTTAATCCATCCATAATATCATCCATGTAGGTGACTGACGTTTGGGTGGGTTACCTTCTAAGCCAAACTGACAAGCCTTGCTGAACCCCTGCCTTTCCCCAGTCACTGTGTTCCTTATCCTTTTGTGTCACTCCCAATCCCCTGTCTGCAGTCCACTCCTCCCCATCACCAGCTGTTAATCCTGTGGCAGTCTATGCCTCTCCACTGTTGCCAGCAATTATGTGTCACTGCTTCCTAATCAGTCTTTGTTTGCATTATATGCATGTTTTGTCAGCTTCTACGTCCATAACATTACTCTCCATGCTATTTCCATTTTCCACTTGTTACCTTCCCCTGATCCTTCTTTTTAAAAAAGAAAATAGGCGTCTGTATACGATATTACCTCCATGCCAATCGTCCTTCTGTATGTCCTTCTGTGTGCTCTTCTACAGTTCTGCATTTCTATCTCTTAATTTCATCTCCAGTTGCATGATAAAATGACATGGCGTTTTGCTGTGTTACCCTTGTACTATGCCAGTGTAGCAGCTATGGCTACTTTGATGCACCTGTTGCATGCTTAAAGTTGAGCATGCCAAGTGCATGCTAGTTTCCCTTGGTTCAAATGGTCACTCATGATGCAGTCAGTCCAGCAGCAATGATACTGTTTTTACCATGGCTGTGTGGATTTATTGTCCTGCACTGTCCCTGGTATAATGATACTTTTTAACCACCGATGAATACCTAATCCTCATCGGGATGTATCATGCTAACTTCATTATGCTATGCACCACTGCCCCTTGTGTTATGCTTTTTTTCTGGATAACCTCATGAAGTTTGTTGATGAGGGTTTTGTTCAAATGGGAATTGTATGTTCTACGTCACTAGTTTGTCAAAAACCTGCTTGAAATGAGATTGTGGAACATTTGGGGTTAAAGAAGTTTCTTTTTGCTTCTATTATTGTGTGCTCTCAGAGTTAGTATATTTAGAGATTTGGGGGTGTCCCCTGCAAAACTACTGATATTGTACATTTTACTGTAATGAAGGTGTGGAACCTTCATAACTTTTTTTCCGATGACATTTTCATCTGTAATTAATCTTTCAGCTATTTATCTATAAATCGTTATCTATCTATATCTATATAGTTATCTATATACCTTTCTATATAGTTATCTACTTTTCTATCAATCTATCCATCTCTCTATCTATCTATCTATCTATATATCTATATATCTATATACCTATCTCTCTGTCTGTCTATCTATCGTCAGTTCATCAACAGTGAGAACTGCTTGGGAAATTCATTGGGGCCACTAGTTACTGAATGCTGGTGATGGTGAACAAAGAAATATTGAGTGTAAGTGTGAATTTGAGATTTTAAAAGCCAAAATGTTTAGAATATACCAAACCTTCTGATATTAATGGTGGTAGTGTGTGTGTGCATGTGTGAGTGTTTATGGTTAGGGTTAGAGTATGGTATTGGAATTATTAGATTTAGTATTGTGTTCATCTTCTGCTGATGTATATTTGAATGTCTTTTTTAGTATTATTGAAAGGGTTTGTCTAAGGTAAGATCTAGGGCTGGGATTAGAGTCAGGGTCAGGGTTATGGTTTGAGTTAGCATGTATTAATATGAAGATCAATGCTGCATTCTTTCCCTATAGCTGCATGGATTTAGACTGGTTTTAGCAGAGTAATGGCCATGTACTTGTGTTACCGATCAGATACATGGCACTGTATCTTCACTACCCTTATTTTGATCCTAACCCATAAACACATCCACACCAACACTCCTGTTTTTTCACCCTTTCCCTTCTCTTCCTCCTCTATATCAACTTCTAGGAGGGATGATAGTTGGTTTTCCTCCTAAAGTGCAAACATAACTATGGACTAAACTGATATAAGAAATTGTCTTTTCAGACAATAGAATAGAACTTGCCACAGAGCCTGTTCCAGGCCCAGTTCCTTTTACTATACACTTCAACATATACATTTAACTCTTTTCCCGTTTACCTCTTGACAGTAAAGACATCAGTTCTATGCATTTCCCACTAGCAATGAGAAAAAGACTTCTGTCACAGGTTATTTCTTAACTCAATAAACTAAAAAAATGGAAGGTGGACCCTTATTTCATACCTACACATCCTAAGTATATTAAAAAAAAGTTGAAACAGAATGTCAAACTTGTGATCGATATTTCCCCTTCTGCAGCAATGAGCCTTAATGGGTTGTATGACTAATGTTCATTATACAGATTTAAATATTACAGATTGTAAAGTTCGAGTCTAAAAGCAAAGAGAACAAATCAGAACTTGCTGTTAAATACCTTAAAGCATTTTTGCAAGCAAAATTCATCCACAAAATCTTCAACACGGATCCCAGTACTCCACAGCATGGACTGCTGCACTTTCTGACATGAACCTCTGCAACTCCTGACATGGATCCACACCTCCCCAGCATGGATACTCACACTCCCCACATGGACCCTGGCATTTCCTGAGATTGACTTCTGCACTCACTGATATGGAACCTTGCTACTTATCCAGGTACATTATTCGACTAACATACACACATGTGTGCATCCAGGTACATTAATCAACTAACATACAGGCCTATGTGCATCCTGGTACAGTAATCGACTAATATACAGACCTGTGTGCATCCTGGTAGAGTAATCAACTAACATACAGACCTACTAACATACAGTACAGACCTATGTACATCCTACATTCTGGTACAGTAAGCAGCTAACATACAGACCTGTGTGCATCCTGGTGCAGTAATCAACTAACCTACACAGACAATACATTGTTCTGCATTAAAGCAACAGGTGCAGCATTTGCTTTGAAATGTAGTAAATTCATTTCTGTTACTCCAGTACATTAACTCCTAATTTAGCCAAGTATATTTCCATTAACATACATTTATGTATTCAAATCTGTGTGCATCCTGATCCAGTAATCAACTAACATACAGATCTGCATGCATCCCGGTACCATAATTGACTAACATACTGACCTGTGTGCATCCTGGTATAGTAATCGACTAACATACAGACATATGTGCATCCAGGTACAGTAATAAACTAACCTATAAACCTGTGTGCATCCTGATCCAGTAATCAACTAACATACAGACGTATGTGCATCCTGGTACAGTAATCGACTAACATACAGACCTTTGTGCATACTAGTGTAGTAATCAAGTAACTCTGTATCCTCACGGCACGGCATTATTCATGGATGCTTTGACCTACATCTAAAGTTTTGTTCCACCTTTTCACCTCATTAAGTAATTATTGTTAAAAGCAAAAAGAGAAAAAAATAAATCACATTCTGCTAGCTTTGTTCCAACAAAGGCAGCCTTAGGTCTTATTGATACAGTGCATTTTTCAAGAGGAAGAGTTTACCAAGACAACAACATGGCAAAGTGTTATCCTGCAACTTGATGGCCTTCAATCACATACCTTGGTATATTTATACTTACTTTCTCATGGTCTGCTCTTTTCCAAGAATAGGTTATCTGTCTTTGTAGACTCCCCACATACGCATAAAATATTAGAAATTTGGCTAAATTCAAATGATTTAAGAGATTTTGTATGTGTTACCAGTCTAATGACAGAACCATTTTTGTATTGTGCTTTTGGCATTACTGCATCTCATTTAGTCTCCCAACACTGATACTTTCTACTATCCTTTTAAAATCCTTTTGCATGTCACTTCAACTCTGTGTCAGTTTGCCTTCCTACTCAGTTGCATTCCACATTCCTGTTAAATGTCTTCACAGAGGCATGTTACCTTTCAGGACACTTAGAAGGATTACTACTAACACCTGGGATTTTGAACTTTATCATTGAAAAGATGTTTGTTTTTTTTAACCCCCTTTGTCTTATGGCCTTGATCATGGCTGAAAAAGTTCAGTTTGCATCTAACCACCTTTCCTGGCTAACGACATTAATAAAATATACAGTTTGAACTTGGTCCCACCCTCACATACACAACTGCTGTTTTAAAAGGATTAGTCTTTGATAACATTGTTTTGGTAAATATAATATCAGCTGTGGTGGGGTCTGATTTGCGATGCTTGATGTGAAAAGAACCCTACTCAGTTTATTGAAGACATGGCTTTAGTGAGCCAACTTTGCTATTAGTGCTCTGAAGGAAAGACTATCTTCTATAGCACAGGTGTTCACACATAGCTCAGACATTACGTTGTAAGGACTAAAGATAAATTGACCAAGATTTTGTCTCTTTTGTGACATGCAAGTAGGGATGCCTGTCACTGCACAGGTACTTTTCAGATGGCTGGGCTCTTTCATTTGCTTGTTATTATAACAAACCAAAAAACTTAGACTAGGATAGTCAGGTAGCTCAGGCCTCATTTTCAACTATCTCTAGAGAAACCTTTTAAGAAGTCATCCAGTCAGTGAGAGCTATAAAGTGGTGCTTTGAATTTTTGTTTAAACACTTACAAAACATTATAAATTAAAATGTCAGTCCACAGCTTGGGCAGGTATTACTTGTTCTGTTTTGCATGGCAGGTTTCCTCAGTTACACACTCACCTTTCTTTAGGAAAAACAATATAACTTTTCTTTGTATGCCAAACAAGTGTTACTATCCGGCATTAATGAAGATGATATTGGTTGTATGAGGTACTCACTATAACAGTATATCCCTGAAGGGTCCCTATCAGTTGATCAAGTTTTCAGAAACTTGAAGTTCTTATGATTGAGACCATATGACTGAGTTTTTAAAACCAGGAAGGTTTTGAATAGCATTTGCAGTACAGTGTGGATCAATAAATTTACCCTTTTCTTTACAGTAGTGCAGCCTCAGAGTTGGTATATATACTTTGCAGGGGTGTGGGGAGTGCAGGGGGGCTTGCCCTCCTGCAATAATGTAAAAAAAAAAAAAAAAAAAAAAAAAAAAGATAGATTTTTGTGTTTTTTGTCTCTTTTTATTTAAGTTTGAGTTTTCGGGCACTCGATCTTATGGTCTTGACAGTATGAATTTCGAGTTTCTGAAAACTCAATCATCTCACATAGACCTTCCATGATTGATAAGATGTCCATTGCTGGATACCCCTCATCCTTCATATCCCTTGTTATGTCACTTTCAAACGTATTTATATTTATCTTAGATATTACATGATATTACAGATCATTTTATGTAGCCATTTACAGTCACACCATATTATGGCATTATACTGTAATCTTACTCTAGCAGAAGTGTTGTCATTAACTTAATTGTAGAATTTCAGTCAAAGCATTCATCACAGTGAAAAAGAAAAAGACGAAAGGGCTTGGTTTGTTCCGAATATATAGGTTGCCCACAGGAGCAGTTCTACCCTACGGCAATGTCTGATTGCTTTGAGTGTTCTAGTTCATAATAGGAATGTACAGAATGCAACGATTATTGTAGCAAACAGTAGCATTACTTCTATCATTTAGGTATCTTTGGTTAGAATGTGTACCTCACACAAATGTATTGTTTATTCCTTTTGTGTGATTGAAGGTCCTGTTCATGCCCCTCCCCTTCTCTTCTCCAAGGGACACATGCTTTAATTTCAACCTCTCTGTTATGGCTTACTCTCTAATCCATGGATCATCTTTATCTCACTGTCATGAATCACCTCCAGCAATCTGACATCATTTGCCAAATGCAGACATTACAAGTGGAAAAGCACGTAGTTATGATGTTTATACAGAGCTGTCACCTTTATGAATAATAGCATGGACATGTATGCACAAATTATGCCCTGGCATGGAGCTTTTTATAGCTTCATTTTTATTAACTTCAACTGAATCATGACTGATTAATTACTGTCTGTATTCCTTGTGTTCAGTTAGGGTAGCCTGGATACTTGGTGATTACACTAGACAAACTAAGCCCCCTCTCCCATCCACTGGAGCAAAATGCATCACCCTTTCATACTTTACACAGCGCACTTCTGTCTGCATCTCAAATTAAAATTCTCAAAAAAAAAAGATCCTCACTCCTGAGTCACATTATCTGAGACAGAGAGAGAGAGAGCATAATCCAATTTGCTTAAGTTTACAAGATCAAAGATTGCAGGACACACCTTTCTGGAAAGTGGTCTGCACTGGTCTGAATGACTTTTCTTTCTTAGGGCATACAGTTAGGAGAGAGTACAAAGCTCCTTTTTTAAAGTAAAAATGCATTGATATGTATTAAGAGAAAAAAAAAAACATCCTGGGTCACATGTTGGTTGATAGAAGGCAAGTGGAGTTCATTTCTACATCCCTGTTTCATCTGATGCTGAAGAATATTCTGCGCTTAAGGATGTCAGTTCTGCCTGCAACCAAGTAAACATTACACTTCCATTTACTTATCCAAAGCCAGAAGACTAAACAGAAATGAAGGTTTGTCCCTGGTGTTGTCATATTGGTGTTGGAGGTGATTAATAACTCAAATAATCCTTTCTTCACATGTGTTTGATTCAAATGTAATTGTGCATATCAGACATGGTGTTGGGGAGCTCCCTGTTACAAAACAGATTTTAGTTCTTTAGTCCTATTAGCTGTAGATTTTTCACTTTGTATTATCTTGCTACTGTTGTTATTCTTGTTACATTTGTCTTCATTCAACATGTTTTACTCAAAATTGCAACATTAAAGAACATATACAATGCATAAAAGGACAAACACTGACACCAAGGCATGTGTTTTGCATGCAGTGAAAAATTGGTCAATAAGCCTAGAGATGTAGGCTTTAACATATGCTTTCTTCATTGACTTACTAGACAGCTGAATTAAACTGAGTTCATCAGTTTGAAGGTAATACAAGAATTCAGATTTGTTTTCTGTATTAAAAAGCATTTACTGATTTTTCTCATACACACACACACACACACACACGTTTTTGTATATATATATATATATATATATATATATATATATATATATATATATACACACACACACACACACACACACACACACACACACACACACACACACACACGCATGTATGCATTATTTTTTGCTTTAACTGACTTCAGTTTTTCAGTAGTCTCAAAATTATTTTTTGATAACTCAAAAGTGTCATTTCTGTATATCTCTTATAATACTCTAGCAGATTTGAATTTCTGCCATTGCTACCGGAGTCATCTAGCTGAAAAAGTCACTAAAAACATATTACTGCAAAAAGATATAATAAGTTGCGGAACATGTTTTTATTTTACATTTGTTGACCAGGGAAGTCTGGCTGGACACAAAGGCCCCTTTTTTCAGTGGAAGCTGGGGCAGAAAATGCATACAGCTACCTGGAAAACATGAGGGTTAAATAAATGAGGCCATATACTTTACAAGGAATGTTTCTTTTGAATGTCTCATACAGGACCAAAAAGATCTCACAAACACCCTGTTAGGAGATAAAAGGATTCGTGTGAAATGTCAGTAATCTCTTATTTGTAAAAACAGAGACAAGGATGTGGAATGAAATTTTAGATATGTGTGTGTGTGTGTGTGTGTGTGTGTGTGTGTGTGTGTGTGTGTGTGTGTGTGTGTGTGTGTGCACATATGTACACTCTTACTAACTGCAGACAAATCTGTTTATCTGTGTTATGTGTGTGTGTATGTCCATGCATGCTTCTGCAAAAGATGATGACTGATGCAATGATTCCTTAATTTTTTGACATGTACATTTTTATTATTATCAACTGCATCACGTTAAGATTTGCCACAGGCAAATCCTTCTTACTGTTTAAAGAAGAGCTGTCATCTTTGCGTTTTGGTAAAGCACCTTTGAATGTATAATCTTGAATCATCTCAGCAGTTCTGAACTGAGCTTGGCACAGAACAGACCCTTTTTGCTATTGACATCTGTCACATGCAGCGCAGGAGACATTTATTTTCTAAACATATTAGAGTACGATTTCCAGAAAACTTGCTTTATTTATTTAGGCATTTATTCACTTTCTTCATAGCTGTGCTTAACTTGCATCTATGTTGCTATAAAAATATCAGTGTGAAAGCATTTCAAGATATTGCCACTACAGAAAAGAAGTTGAAGTTTATATACTTGTGCGGTAGGAAGTGCAGTTCTTACACTGTCTCAGGTTATTATTTCACAGATGGCTACACTGCTGTCCTTGGATGTGGCACAGTCATCTTTTAGCATTCATTTTACCCTTTACATATCTCTGCAATCTTCAATGTCAATGGTTAGTCATGTGACCAGCAGACATCTGCATTTTCTGTCTTAGGTTTGATTCCATCTTTGTCTGATCTTGTGCAAGCCATTTAAACAGAAGAGTTCTTCACTGAAAGGAGACAAGTCTTATATAATTAACAAAAATGTAATCAAAATACCTTTTCATTTGTAATAGCTGGATTGTGAACCATACCAATGTCTTTGAACAAGAATTCTGGACAAAGCAAAAACAATGATCGGGACAGATTTTAAATGTTGGTCTTATAAATTTAGAAAGTTGACAGAATAACAGATTTACATTAGCATTCATTTGGTGAAGGATGTGAAGTCTGAAACACAAATGTCTCCATTTTTCAGTGGCTGCAATCTTCAACAATATGATAGAAAACCACATATTTTATGACAATTAGACCAAAAATATGAAGCACACATCTGGACATTCTGTGAAATTCTGAATGGTTGAGAAGTATATTATGAACTATCCCATTCACTAGATACAGATAAAGAAAATATGGGCAATATAAAGTGACCACGGGTTCCGTTCAGAAGCTCGAAATACTGAAATTTCAAATTTCGGTATTTCGAGCCATAGAAGCTGAATCCACATAATAGCGAATGTTTAGAAGCATGAAATTCAAATCCTCGAATACCGGAGGTTTTGAATTTCATGCTTCTAAAGTTCCGCTATAGTTATGTATTCAGGTAAATGTGTGTGGGTTAAGGGGTTTGGGTAGGGGCTGTGGTGTGTGTCAGTGTGCTTTGTTGCTGTGATGTGTGTGTGCAAAGAGAAGGTAGCTTGTGTGATGGTGTCTTGTGTGTGTTTGTATGTAGTGCAACCTCAGAGTGAGAATATTTAAATAGGGGGGTGTGGGGATGCAGCCACCCACATGCCGGGTGCAGGGGGGGCTTGCCCCCCTGCTTTCATGTAGTAGAGTGTGTGTTTGTGTGGTGGATGGTGTGTGTGTGTGTGTGTGTGTGTGTGTGTGTGTGTGTGTCTCTGTAGTAAAACTGCAAAATTCAAAACTTCCGGTATTCGAGGTTTTGAATTTCGCAGTTTTTAGTTTTCATTGTTTTGTGGATTCCACTTCTTGGGCTCGAGATACTGAAATTCGAGATTTCAGTATTTCAAGCTTCTAAAGTGAATCCAGTGACCACATATGGGTTAAAAAACAACATAGTTCATAACATAAATGGAATTATTAAAACAAATTCCCTCTTACTATTTAGTAAAGTTCACTTCCCCTGTGCATGCACCTTATTCTATCTCCATTGCATTTGGCCATCTTTAAATGCATCTCTTCCATGAAAACTTCACTGGTTCAGACTTCTTACTCCCGAGAAGGCAAATAGTGACTCAGGGAAAGATAAAACTTAAAAAGACACATGAAGGTTATGCAGTTATGAGACATGGAATACTTTTTATTTATCTCACTTTTTTTTTGCAAATTAATTTAAGATGTGCAAATGTAGAGACTCTTGCACAGTTAAAATCAACTTCTGTGTAAACTTCTAACAATTAAATCTGCGTAAAAGTACTTCATGCACTTGAAAGGCATTTAGTTGTCCCCTCTGCTCTGTTGGCCCATTTGTACCCCGTGGATGAAAACTCTGTGTCTTACTTATTCTATTGGACAAAAGTCAAATGCCCTGGTAATGTTATGTCATCTGCATTTGAAAGGGGGGATGTCATTAAAGGTCTTATTTTCTCCCACCTGATGTTTCCATGGAAACCAGTAATGCTACACATGTGTGTTATTATACCTACTAGCCCTCAACTTTAGGCAGCACAGTCTCACAAGGTTCTGACTGTGGGTAAGCCACCTCCACTCCTGCAGGTATCACCACTGCAGTGAGCCAAAGCCACCTTCATCCCCCCACAGGACGGTCACGTCTGAGTCAGTAGCTCACTTCCATCATCATCCTCACCTGATGGCTCCTACAGCATCTGTTCTCTAATTGAACACAAGTAATCTGGGATGCATTCAGAACAGTATCTTCCTACACTTTAAAAGAAAAATAAAATTAACTCTAATTAAGGATGAATTAAATCATTTACATAATTTAAAGAAAGAGGTGAATGGAATTTCCATGCCTGTAATTATACATAGTCTTCAGATAGAAGACTATTTTGAGTATCAGAGTTAGGGATAGTGGATGATTCACTTTACATACCGACATTAATTTACTTGAATATTCAAAATTGTTTGTAAAAATCATTACATAACAGATAACAGGTCAGAGCATATCATCTTTGATGATGCACAAGCGATTTGTGTGCTTAAGACACTTATATGAATTTTACATTTAGGATTCTGGCAGGAATTTTATGTTGTGTAATTTTTATTTTTACAATATTGCTCCCATAAGATTGCACTTGGGACTTTTTCTAGCATTTTTTTCAATGATGGTGCTATCTCATACTATATCCTCACTATAAAATAGTTCTAAATGTTTTAAAAAAGAGTGTGATCTTATGACATATGAATAGTCAAAGTGCAGAAACTTTGAATTTAATTTATGTTGGGGACATTATTTATGATACACTTTGCTTTTATCTGGCATTTCTGAGGTTAGTGTACCACAATGACCAGAAATATCTGTAGAAAGGGCATTTTCCACTTTAGATTACAACTATAGTAATGATTTTTCATGCAGTGCTTCTAATAGTAGATCAAAGTAGCCCTTCAATCGATCTGTTCTTCTCAGTGTTTTCATTGGATCTAAGGTGGTCACTAGAATGCAATTTCACCAGCTATGCTTCTGAGGGGAAACAAGTAACCAAAAGTGAATTTGATGACATGCGAGGAAACAGAACGCATAATACATGCAGAGGGCTATATGTTTTCATACTGTGACTTATATTTATCTCTGTGTCTTCCATACTTTGGAGCTAATGAGACAAGCTAGGCATGGATAGAAGGAAGCAATTTTTTTAGGAAAGATTTCTGAGGACCACTGTACTGCCAAGTATTTTTCAACTATTCATCCAGATATTCTTTTTTACAAAACAGGGTTCTTTCAACAATATACCTGCATAGAGAAATTTAGGACACATGGATATTTTGAATTGAAACATAATTCCCACCATATTAAGTCTTCTATTCTCTCAAGGTTCAAAACAATTGAATTTCCATATTTATTAATTTTAAGTTGTGAGGACCATTGTCCTTTCATCTGCATGTGCTTACATTATGGTGTGAAGCTGTTTAATATGAAATAATTTGCTTTAATATATTTCTCTGATATAATTTTTGGAGTATCCTTTTTTCTGAGAAATACACTAATGAACAACTTATTAAAGATCTGTGATTAGATAAACTGTTCTATAACCATCGAAAAATGGTTTAAGAATAACCTGACTAGTAATCTGTCACAATGAATATAAGTTTTACCTCAAATGCATGCATTACTTCAGGGATTCCTATCAAATGATTGAATGGACAGATTGTTGAAAGTCATATGATTGAAACCCTATGACCGAAAATTCAATCCTTCAAACCATTCTGACTGAGATCACGTTACAGTAGAGATCAGGAAATTTGCCCTTTTGTTCACTGTAGTGTGATCTCAGAGTTGGTATAAATAAATAGCATGGGGTGTGGAGAGTGCAGGGGACTAACCCCCCTGCAGATGCATTTTTCTGTTGTATCTTGGTGTGTTTTCATACGTTCATAGGTAGGTACTAGACTATCGGCCAAAGGGCCTAAGTAAGCCTAGCCAACAAGGTTCCCTGGCTTATGCCACCCAAGAAAGTTAATTTACTGTGCCCCTGTCGAGCAGAGCCACAGAAATTATCCCCGGGGTGTATTTCTTATTTCCCATCCACTCATCAAGATTTTTCTTGAAGAGTGATAATGAGGAACTTTGCTTGGCATAGATCGGTAGCTTGTTCCAGAGTATAGGAAGTCTCTGGGACAGGAATCTATCCCTCCAGCATGTCCTGTTTATTGTGGTGACAAGGTTTAGGTCTCAAGAGCATGTAGCTTGGAGGGATTGGGATTTCTTTAGGTGTAGCATGTCTAACAGCTCTGGGTTTAACATAGCTTTATATGTTAGGCAGAGATCTCCTCGGAGTAGGCGATATTCTATGGAGTAAAGCTGGAGATTTTTGAGATGGTCAGAGTAGGGCATCTGTTGGAGGCCAGTAATCCTCTTTGTGAGGTACTTCTGTGGTCTTTCCAGCTGCTGCAGATGTCTTGTGAGGTACATTCCAAATGGGGCATTGTACTCTATAATGGGTCTAATGAGTGCCGATTAGAGGGGAACAATGACCTTTTTTCCTGGATGAGAACCCTTTTGTGATGAGATGTGCCACATAGAAGGATTTCCTGACTACTGTGGCAATGTGATTATCAAAGGAGAGACTACTGTCCACCTGGGTCCCAAGGTCTCTTATCACACATTCGGCGTTAAGTAGACTGCCATTTATGTGGTAGTTCATGGGTACAGAGTTGTTACCAAAGGGGATGACAATACTCTTTTTGGCATTGAGCTTGAGGCCATGCCTCTGACACCAGGCATCTGTCTAAGTGAGGCCCTTCTGTAGGATGTCCACATCATTAGGATTTTTTCCCGATGGATTGATTGTCTGATCATATGGTTTCAAACATATGACTTTTGACAATCCGTTTGCTGATTTGTCATAGATCCTTACTTCAGTAACAGGAGACTAAAACCCAAACTATCTTTATAAGAGTAATGAGCATAGGGCCATGTATTACATTAAAACTAACATTCTTCATTCATCGCAGCCAGGCACAAATCTCTACTGATTACAGAGTAAATTTTCATTTCAAAATCCTCCTGATAGTCAGTATTTACCAGTCTGAATTAAAGGTTAGATCTGTTCCATCCCACAAAAAGAGATATTACTTATTGAATATGTACAGAACATGCGTGACCTACTATTTGATTTCCATATCCTTTTTCTGCCGTTAAGTAAAGATAATTGAGCAATGTCTTGGGAGAATTTAAAAGAAACTAACCATTTACACATATGGAACTACAAAAGTACTAGATATCACTAGTCTAAACATTTTGTAGCATTATTCTCTGTGTTGTGATACACATGGATGGTGCAGTGGTGCAGTGGTAGCATTGTCGCCTCACAGCACGAGGTTCTCCAGTTTGATTCTCAGCTGGAGTGCCTTCTGTGCGGAGACTGCATGTCCTCCCTGCATTCGTGTGGGTTTTCTCCGAGTACTCTGGTTTCCTCCCATGTTAGAAAGACATACATCTGGAATGTTTCTCCCCGGTCCTCTGCTGAAAATTGGCTTTGTTCCAATTTGGACTTTCCCAGTAAACAAATGTTAAATAAATAAATAAAAACAGGGCTACAGAGGAATGATATATGCCTTTAGGAGCATCAGACATCATCATTATCTAAGCAATTTTCTTAGCAATTTAGTCAGGGCCCATGATTTAAAAGCAGTTAGGCAGGATTAGGAATCTCATGATACAGAACAGAAAAAGCAAAGTCTTATAATGAGATAAATTCTATTGCAGAAGAAAATATCCTCATTATATGAATTCAGAAAAAAAACACAGAGAAAATAAAAGTGATACTTTTATGAAATGAAAGTACCATGAATGCTTATTGCAATGATTTATTCCATTTAAAAATATTTCTTCATGCATCCTTTTATTTTTTATTGAAATTTATTTATGGAATATACTCATTACAGAATGGGTAAGACCAGGGAGCAGATAAGGTAGATGTATTATTGAGTGGGGGTCCATTCAGGCAAAATATAAAAAGTACAGAAGTATTTTAATTACAAGACTAGTATCTTATATCATCTTTAATATTAGGATCTCTGCATGGAGTCATATTATTCTTCCACATCTTATAATTGTTTAATAACCTCTGTTTAGTTATTATTATTTTTTGAAGGCTAGGTTTTCTGATGAAGAAAAGGCAAAGGGAAGGAAAAGAAATAAAAGAGAAAAAAATGATGCAGTGAGTAAAAGTGGATACGTTTGGCGAGTCATTGGTGGACATCTGCACTGAGTACTAGGCATTACTGCTGTTTGCATACTATTTAAAATAGCATGCTCTTAATTTTAATTTGCACCAGTAAACATTTGTTCATAACAGTCCAAATGATAGAATGGTTCTACTCAACTTTCTCTCATAGGTGAGTTTTCCTCAGTTTGAATCATCTTGGTTGAAAGTTCCACATGATAGTTCTTCTAGTCATGCCATTGACACTTTAATGTCTGCATGCAAATGAACTGCAGACTTCAGCTATTCCGTGGCACTTATAGTTTAACTTGGTTTATTGTTTACCTTAGACACGTGTTCTAAGGATCCTTTGCCAGGCATTTTACATATGTTTTGCATATTTTTAGAATTTCAAGCTTAAATGGATAAAAATCAGAACTGCTAAACAACTGCATTCTTAGTCATTGGTTTGATTTCCTTTAGAATTGTGATTCTAAGAAAGACACTATATCAGACCAGTTCTTGCCCTGAGAATAGCCAGTACTGACTAGTGGGTCTAATAATGCTAACAAATATAAATGTGTACACACACACACACACACACACACACACACACACACATATATATATATATATATATATATATATATATATATATATATATATATACATACATACATACACACGCACACACACACACACACACACTTATATATATATATATATATATATATATATATATATATATATATATATATATATATATATCAACTGTTGCACATACAAAACAGCAAACTACAAAATACCAAGCCAAAAAGAAAAAAATGAAAATAAAAAATAAAAAAAATGTTTTTTTTAGGGGGAGCCTTAAATATATTAACTTTATGATAGCACTCACTTAAAGGAGAAAATCTCCCTAAAGATGGAAATCACTGCCAATGCAAAAAGGTAGCAGCTCTGGCAAAGATTCTCAAAATAAAACACCCATGTAAAACCACAAAACCTTAAAACCTTAAAGAATAAAAAACACTCATCAGCAGTAAAACCCTATACAACACTCAATACTCACTTAAACATTATACTGAAACAATAACTGATCACAGATAACATAATTCAGCCTAAGTGGCATTCATTCTGTAAGAGCAACTAAGTAGCCATTCACTCAAATTAACATTTGACCAAGCATACTGCATGCATATATGCATATATAGACAGAAATAGATAGATAATAAATATAGATAAACAATTGTATTACTTTCCATGGAATCAAATATTAGAATATGGATGAACTGAAAACAATAGCTAGAAGTTACGTTTGGTACAAAATCCATTTAATAGAATCACATTTGCATTAAAACTAAAAATAATTTAATTCTACTACAAGCTAAATGACTGAATGCTCAAAACACAAAAGGGTGAAAATGTAAACTACGTGTTTTTTTTTTCGGGGGGCTCCCCTGCATCCCTGATGTGAAGGCACACACACACACACACAAGCACACAGAATTTTTGTTAGTCTTGGGCATATGGATTGTGAATGGATTTCATTTTGCTGAGTTACTGTGTCTGATATTAAAGTCCTCAATCACCATTATATGAATTCAATGTTAAAAATAGAAAAAAGAAAAGGAATCAGTGACAAAGTCTTCGTAATCCCTGTTTTGTTGAACACAAACTCTGCATTTATTATCCACTCTACTGCTTTCAATTTATATCTTATAGTATGAGCTTTGAATCTGCTACTCTGACATTAAATAATGTACAAAGGGCAATTGGTCTTAAGAGTTTACCTACTGCCACAGGTAATGACCAATAGCTGCCACACTCACATAAGCTTTATACTGTACAGTTGCAGATCAGAGTAATAATCATGGCTCCCCAGAATTTCAGCCACTTTAGACTGAGCTCAGTATGTCCCATTAAAAAATTAACAATAGTAACTAAAAATTGACCATAGCTATTTTGCTTTCACAGGGTGGAAACCATAGAAAGACTGCATCATGTGCAGCAGCAGTTTGTGCAGTGAGTAGCATTGTGGTTCCAGTTCAGTGACTCTACCGGTGCAGCAGCACAATGGCCCAAAGTGTAGATCATGCAGTGTATGCAAATGACAACATAAACGGATGCAAATGATGTCACATAACAAAGGAGGGATTAACGAGATTCATATCAAGAGCATAAAAAAGTTGTGATTCAGAGATGTATATGAAGTAGTTTCACATTTCATTGCATGCCTTCATACGGAGCTGCAGCACATGCAAAATTATTGCATTGCATCATACAGAGATGGTTGCAGTAAAAGCAGTTTGTGCTCATCAACACATTATTGCTACAATCTTTGGCAACACTGGCATGGTTGAGCACCACTGTAGACCACTGGGATGGAGGTAAGTCAAGCGGTGGCCTATATATTATTATCTTACAGACACGAAAATAACCATGTGATTCTGAGAATATCAGAATATAATGCAGAACCTGGTCAACATGAATCATAGGTTCATAGGTTCATAGGTAGGTACTAAGCTATCTGTCCTAGGACATTTATAAGCCTAGCCAGAATGTGTTGGCTTTCGCCTCCCTTTTAGACTAGATTCCTGAACCTCTGTCCAGCAGGGCCATAGAAGTGATCCCAGGAGTGAATTTACGATTTCCCATCCACTCATCAAGATTTCTCTTGAAGAGGGTCAGAGGGGGGCTCTGCCTAACATGGACTGGGATTCTATTCCAGAGCGAGGGAAGCCTTTGGGATATGAATCTATCCCTCCAGCATGTCCTATTTATTGTTGTGCTAAGGTTTAAATCCCTGGAGTGTGTAGCTCTAATGGATTTGGTTTTCTTGAGGTGGAGCATGTCCAACAATTCCGGGTTAGACATGGCCTTGTACGTCAGGCAGAGATCGCCTCTGAGTAGGTGGTAAGCAACTGAGTAGAGCTGGAGTTTTTTTAGTCAAGCTGCATAGGGTATCTGTTTGCAGCCCGCGATCCTCTTGGTGAGGTATTTTTGAGGTCTCTCCAGCTGTTGCAGGTGTCAGGTAAGGTACATCCCAAATGGGGCATTGTACTCAATTATGGGCCTGATGAGCGATGAGTAGAGGGGCACAATGACCTCTCTTGATCTAGATGTGAACCCTTTTTTGATTAGGTGAGCTATATAGAAGGTTTTTCTAACCACATTGGCAATGTGATTGTCAAAGGAGAGGTTACTATCAACTTGGGTCCCCAGATCCCTAATTACTTCTTCCGTACTTAGTGGATTACCTCCTATGTGGTAGTTTGTGGGCACTTTGTTTTTCCCAAAGGGGATGACTATGCACTTTTTGGCATTTAGCTTGAGGCCATGGTTCTGACACCAGGTATCCGTCTTTGTAAGGCCCTTCTGGAGGATGCTTGTGTCAGCCGGCGAGTCGATTATGGCTCCCAGTTTGCAATCATCTGCGAACTTGGTAAGCCACAGTCCTCCTGTGTTTGCCTGTACCTCAGAGAAGTATATACCAAACAAGAGGGGTCCCAGGACTGAGCCCTGTAGGATGCCACTTGTAACCGGTTTAGAGTCCGAAATGGCACCCATGACTCTGACCATGTGAGTTCTATCCCTGAGCCAGTTTGCAACCCATCTTGTGACATATGGGTTAATATTTAAGCTGGTAAGCTTATTTATGATGCCAGAGTGGAGTATTGTGTCGAAGGCCTTTGCGAGTTCCAGGTAGGGTGTGTGGACTACCTTTCCCTCATCTATGGCTTTGGTAACTATTTTGAATAAGTCAACTAGGATAAAGAGGCAAGATCTGCCTTTGACAAAGCCGAATTGGGTAGGGTCCAGTGTTTGGAGGTTCCCAATGTCTTTGTTTATGAGATCCATGATGATGCACTCCATAGCCTTGCAGACCAGGCTAGTCAGGCTTATAGGGTGATAGTTCCCGGGATCCGTTCTGGCGCCACCTTTGTGGAGCAGGATCACTGTTGCTGTACACCATTCTTTGGGTACATAACCTGTGGTAAGGCTGAGTTGGAACAGTGAATTTATGTGAGGGTTTAGTTCATTCTGGAGCTCATGTAAGACCCAGCCCGGGATACCATCTGGTCCCATTGATGCTGTGTTTTTTACTTTGGAGAGGGCTGCTTTCACCTGTGGGTCTGTGATGTTTGGGGGACCGCATTCTTCTGGGATAGACACTGGCCCTTTTGGGGGGGAAGGGGGGTAAAGTTTGCCCTGAACCTGTCCTTCAGGATGTTGGCAATGTCAGTGGGTTCAGTGTATTTTGTGCCAATTTTGCACCAGCTCAGAGCAGATCACTAAGCTAAATCTATGGGAATGTGTAATTTTTCTATACATGTGGCCACAAAATATGTGCAGCTCTTACGATCCTATTTACTGGGACCTTTCAATGACAAATTGCGGACATGTTAATTATTTTGCAAGCCCATTCTCACAGATACTGAGCAAGATCCTGGATATCATGCTTCGGTATGTGAAAGAGCATATTTATTTCCTCAGGCTTGCCTCTATGAGGTATTGGGTGTCACTGACTGCATATATGTGACAGCAGAGACTCCATCTAGCCCACACTCATACAGATATGTGAAAAGGTAAGACTACCATTTACTGAACTGTCTGGTAGACTGTAATGCAGAGGGTATTATCTGAAGAGTGTGTGTGTGTGTGTGTGTGTGTGAGTGTGTGTGTGTGTGTGTGTGTGTGTGTGTGTGTGTGTGTGTGTGTGTGTGTGTGTGTGTGTGTGTGTGTGTGTTTGGGGGGGGGGGTTGTACTTTACCAGACTATGAGTCCCCATAGATGGCATATGTCCTGATTGTATGCTCACTGTTGGTAGGGTATTAGCCCATATAGCCATCTGATTGTAACAGCTGGCATAGTATGTTACAAGTGCAGGCACTTATACAGATTATGCATGTACCCAGTATGAATGCAATCAAATATTTGGTTGCATTGTGTACTGCAGGTGATTATGCCCCCTCCCTTGGAGTCCTAGCAAATTAACTCAGTCCACAATCCCAAAACTCTGGTGGGAATGCATTATAAAGTTGCCATTTCTGCCTACAAGAACTAACTTGCTGTTTACTTAATCTGTTAAAGGCATACTTTTGGTATCGTGACACATCTAGACAATCACTACATACTTTTTGAGTCAACTAGCAAAATGTTTGGTGTTTATACCATATTACATTATATGAGTCTTCAAAGCCAAGTTGGACATCCTCCATATATGGTTACATTACAACCGGAGTTATAGCTGAATCATCTAGTGCCCACTGCCACTCCCTGATCTGGCACCCCTCAACTCTATGTTGAGGAGCAAAAAAAAAGTCCAGTCTCTAGTCTTGTGCTACTCATCTGTCTTTTAAGGAAGACCAGGACCCAGGCATCCCTCAGTAAGAGGAGCAAAGGGAAAATATGTCCATTTTCTGATCTGAGGATTCTCAGCTGTCTCCAAGGTCTGATACACCCCTCGGCTAGAGGAAAAACTGTCACAAGCAGTGCAGGTTATACCATACACAAAGCACTGAAGCAAGTGCTTCAGTCTTGACTACAAAAGCAGTATTTCCATACTGGCATTTGAAAATGCTAGTATGGACATTAATGCACTTGTGACCATTTGGCATTTGCTGATTGTGCCCCTAACACTTTGCACCCAGCACGGCTGTACTCTTCATCTTACCCTAACTGTGTTTCTGGTTATGACATGTCCCAGACAACATAGTATCAGCCTAAGATGACAATAATCTGTTACATGATGACAGGTGTGCACAGAGTCCCCCCAAGTAAGTGACATGTGTAGTACCTGCTAGTGCTATCAAGACAGCAACGTGTGGTAAACAAGTATAGGCTATGGCGATTATACTATGACAGTGCCACACAGTTTGCACTTGTTACTGCAGTGTTTGAATCTGGCAGTGCTGGTGAATGCATCATCAGGTCATAATGTGCATCTGGTATCACGTCAGTACAACAGAGAATGGATGGTATCGTAGGTCACTGTCATTCTCATTTAATTAGGTGACAGAGGGCAGAATAACGCACAAGTGTCAAAAAAACTAGCTGGAGAAAACATATGATAGTAGCCACATGAAGTAAACATGTCATGTCCTCTGGGACTATCAGGGTTATTGAAGAGTATTTCATTTTGTGAATGGAATAGGGTGCAACAGTGTGATCTGAACATGATGTAATTTTACTGGTGAGAGATGGCAGGGTTCAAAACATCCCATGGCAGGGATGGTGTGCTACTGTGTGACCTAGACCTAGATGAAACTTTCTGGTGAGATGTGTCATGTCTGGAGGAGTATACTTATGTTCACTTAAAATAAGGCATTATAGGTCTTCTGACAGCTCCAAACACAGGTTTTGAGTGTGCTCCCAACAAAGGTTCATGTACACATTCACTGTATGCATGTAACCTGCCCCCCGTCCTGAATGACACTGACAGTTTGAGTTTACATGGATGTGCTAATACAAGCAGTATATGAGACTGTAGCTCTCATGGGACTGGTTGTTTCATGATGGCTGCTTCCTGTGTGCTCTGAGAGGTCAGGATGGTAGCAGGCAGTATCTGAATGAATGAATGACACACAACACACTTGCCAGTTTTACAGCGGACTGTGTGACTGCAGACTGCACCTAGATGGCACTCCAGTACAGTTCCTGATTTATCAATGCCACATGCATGCCAGGAGCAACTGTAAGGTATAACAGCATCATGTATGCCTGTCTTTATGGCATTTTGTGGGCATGCCCACAGGAATTTAAGTGCACACCATGAATGGTGCAGTATCAGACACTGGGAGTCATTATGAGAGAACTCAGATCCCCCCCTTTTAGGGAATAGTAATGGCCAGTAAAAGCTCAGGATGCTTCGCATGTTCAGCTGTATGCACATCCTCTATGGAGGCTCTACTCTCACCTAGGAATGAGACAGTGTCACCTTGTCCTCTGATAGTGACACATGTCCTACTCTATCAACATCATTGCCAGACTTATCTAGCATGCTGAAAACACCCCCTTATCGAACTTCAGCATGTCCTACTTGCTGTCTACCACTGCTAATATCTGTGAATGTGTAATGTAAGAACACCATAAAGAACATAGTGACATATGCTACAAAAGTGACCTTGTGGCATGTAGGCTAAGGGTGTTACTTCATCAGTTAGGTGTTTGTAAACTTTATCTGATGTGGCAGCTTTCCCATGTTGTAGGCCTGTTGTACCTATGGAAGGGTATTCTCATGCTGTACGTGTTATTAAACTAGTATATATATATATATATATATATATCTATATATATATATATATATATATATATATATATATATATATATGTATATATGTCACTATTGTATATGCTGCAAACCTCTCCTAAGTAATGCTACCTTTGTCTATCACCTATGAGTACACATATAGAATAGGCCAGCCTTTCATTCACATGTACTGCATTGCCAGGAATAAGATATGCTGCATCTTATTTTCCCCTCGTAGAGATGCCACAAACTGATCTACCGCTGTTGGTCTTGTGGACCCAGTAGGGTCAACCCCTGCATATTCCCTCATACTAAGAATCTTACACACCTTTAACTTGGTATGAGCAATCATATCAGTTAGCCATCTGAGTAACTGGCCCGTTGACCATTTGTGCCCATCTACAGCATATGTCCTGCTATGTGGCCTGCCATACCTATTTCCACAAGGCTTGGTTTGCACTCCCTTCTTCCAAACAGGCATAACTCATGCTGCTTGATGGCCTGCAGCATGACCTCATTTTCTGTACTGCTGAAATTCTGTCTGTCTCATACTGTGGATATTTTGATACCTGCTTAGACACAGGGGATACGAGATGACAAATTGTGGTTGCTAAGGGTATTTGCAGTGGCACAGTAAATGTAATGTTCCACAGAGTTACATTTTCACATTATGCAGGCCCTATAAGGATATGCTGCATTACAGAATACTAGCTTCCACAGAGTTACAATTTCACATTATGCAGGCCCTATAAGGATATGCTACATTACAGAATACTAGCTTGTCAGTGATTAGCCTTTAAAATGCTGAGCTAAAAGGGCATGGTTAGATCATATTCCCAGTTCAAAACATCCATTGGCAGGGATGGACTTGGATGAAACTTTCTGATGAGTCATGTGTCATATGTTCAGCTTGGGATGAGCTGCTACACAGCCCTATTTGCTTTGCCATGGAAAGCTTTTACCTCTAATTCTAAGGCTTCCACATACTGACTAAAACCATTGTTGCCCCAGAGCCTTTTTAGGCAGAGTCAACTAATGGATCTCTCAACCTAAAAAAAAATAAAACAAATCATGAACCAAACAATATCAAAGTGGTGCTGTTCAGTGATGTAGATTATAATGGGGTGAAATGGATGGTTACCCTGACCCAAAGCTTTCAGAAGGCTTATGGCCACTTGGCCAGCTCTAGCAAACACAAAATGAACATTACAATAATAAAAACAATCTCTCTCTTTTCCAATGTTGTCTCTCTTAGTCAGAAAATTCCACTCTCTCCACATGTACAGCCAATAGTAGTTTCTCTTTCAGTCAAGGAAGTTCCTCCCCCTCGTAGTGAGAAATTCTCATTCAAGAAGACAGCGTGCTGTATTCTCACCCCAGGTGCAAATACATGTCCTTGAATTTAACATTACACGCCAGATTCCCTCACAGTGAAACAGATCAACAGAATTCTTTTGTTAGTAAGTAAGATGCAGAAAGGCTTTACTTTGGCTGTAGAGTGTGTGTGTGTGTGTGTGTGTGTGTGTGTGTGTGTGTGTGTGTGTGTGTGTGTGTGTAAAAAGTCTCAGATAGAGACCACTGTCTGGGTAACTGACTTGCTCAGAATCATAAGGTAGAATCAAACTATGCACCCTTAGCTTCAGAGCTTGGAACCTAATCCGCCATATCAACTGATAGACTTCTATTAGAAACTATTATTATTGTTATTATTATTATTTTTACTAAATCACTGAGGATTGCAGTTGGTCAATATCAGTAATTAGAGTTTCATAGTTTTTCTGGTTCACAAAATGTATTTTTTTCATTGCATCGTATTTATTAAATCGTGATTTAATCAAAGAATATACAAAGTTTTCATCCTCAAAGTAATGAGCATTAACATTTTCAAACATAATACATATCAGAACTATTTCTCAGCACTTTACCTATAACACCAATGACTCACTAAAATTAAACAAAGTGAACATGTTATCCTCAGACTTCTAATTTTATACACAACTGATAGATTACACTTTTTATATCTAGGTAATGAGAAACCTTTTCTAGAGTGCTATGTCTGGCATACCATCCATCTGTCATGATAATCATGCCTAGGGTAAACGTTTTGTTCCAAATCCACCACTCCCCCTAATGATATTATCTATGTAACTGTGTCCTAAGTCTATGGAAAACTGAAACAATTAACAGGGAATCTAGTTCACTCCACTAAAACTTATCCTTTTTTTTCTTTTGACCAATTGTTAAAACTGCCATATATCTTAAAATCATTCTACCATTCTTTCTTGATTGAGTTCCAAAACCAGAAGTTTGTAGTGAGCAAGACAGAGATAATCATTCTGGTCCACAGTAGAGTAGTCATTGGTATTTCACATTGAAGAGTATCTCCAACAGGCACTCTTAATATTAACATGCTGCCTTCTAGACTTATCTGGAGTCCACTTCCAAGGTATGAACCAATTTCATATATGTGAATTGAGTGAGATATGGTAGACATGAATTGATATAAAGTTTCAATATATAATCCGTTCATGATTTGACAAGCTGCAGTGTTAGACTGCTACTTAGGATGCATTGACATACTATAGTTTGTGACACTATGTATTAAGTCCATAGGTCATTAATTCTTGATGTTGTATCAATAACTTCTCTACTTAATGTTCATTTTTTCACCATTAAGGCAATGCTCCAACCATTCTCATTAATTTTGTTATTCTGTCAAAAAAGATCTAATCTGCAGGTACTGCACCATAAAATATTCCGCATTCATAAGTTCCTCTGTAGCAAGTGTTGCAGTGTGTACACCAACCCTGTTGATCTGTTCCATAGGTCTGTCAAATGGAATATGGTTTTGTTTATCCAGTTTGTCCACATAACCACATAATAGTAGTATAATTTATTTTCACTGTAGAGCTAGCCTATATCCTAGAACCTATCCACAAGGTATTACTGGATTTACTGGGGAGATGATCTTTGCTAAATAAGCATTCCACTTACCATTATATTTCCCTCGGGTCCCAGATCTTGTTAGATGATGGCTTTATGATAGGTGTCTTATGGTGAACAAACAGGTGAAATTCATCCCCAACCCATAATGGTTTATCTTTCTTCTTAGCTTAAGTATATTGTACTGCTATTATTGCTAGGGAATCCAATCCCTTCCTCTTGATTGAGTTGTACATTTTATTCCTGGATATTCTTGTCTGTTGTCACTGCCAAAGATAATCAAAGAGTTTTCTTTGAATACAGGTTATCTGCTGGTCTCTAACAAATGTGGAAGGTTTCTCACTAAGAATAATATTTTTGGTAGAATAAGCATTTTAATCAAGTGAATTCTAGACAGGAAGATGAGATTGTGTTGTTTCCAAGTTAAAAACTGTGTGTTAATTAAATTTATTAATATTCTTATATTAAGATCCAAGAAAGTACATGCATTGTGATACCCCCTAAAATGGCCATGCAAACAATTTTTTGTAGCTCATTCTTTGCCTGATATAGTAATAATGGTAGGATAATGGACTTGGATGTATTAACTCACAACCCTGACTACAGCATAAATTCTTTAATACTGTTAAGAATGTGGGGAAGTGTTGAGCATGGGGATCTATATTAAAACCACGAAAGCTGAAATCTGCAAATGCAATTACATTGCCACATAAACGTCGATCTACTAAAACAGAGAAGTACGGAAACGTCGAATATCAGAATGCCAAACGTATTTCCGGAAGCAACAGTGCCATACAGGTAAGTTAAGCCTAACTAAACAAACCTAATGTAACACACTTTTCCAAACATTTTTGCAGGGGGGGAAGCCCCCCTACACGTCCCACCCCCCCCTACTTAAATATACCAACTCCAAGACTGCACTACATTGGGGAAAAGGATATATTTCCTCATCTCCACGATCACCCTGCTGGCCAAGAAAATTTGTTCAGCTTTCTGATTTTCAACGTTTTTGTAGTTCGCTGTTTTAGTAAATCGACGTTTATGTGTCAATGTAATTGCATTCACAGATTTCAGCTTTCATGGTTTTAATATAGACCCGAGCATGGATGGGCTAGCTAGATAACACAATTATCAGCAGACAATGAGGTTAGGGTATGTCCTTGCCTATAAATGTCTATTCCTTGCTGTCCAAATTTACTCATACAAATTAGAAGCTGTCACTGAGACAATTAGAATAAATACATATTGAGAAAGGGGGAATCCCTGTCTAGCACCTCAGTAAAGTGAAAAAGATGCAGATAGGATTTTGTTGAGTTTTACTCTAACAGATGGATAGACATCTAATAACTGACATTTCTTTATAAAAATATTAGTGAATCTGTATTCCCTTAACACCCTCGTATGATGTTTCACTCTATAGAGTCAAAGGCTTTATGAAACTCCATTAGAGCAGCTGACACTTATGATTTGGCCAGTCTTACTCTAGTTTGTAAAGCTAACCAAAAATTTATTAGGTCAGGATTAGCATTCCTCCCCTTAGTAAAGTCCTGATGATTTTTTGGAATAAACTCAGTCATAAGCATTTCTAAATGATTGGCCAAAATCTTAGCATTAATCCTTATTTCATCATTTAATAGGGATACAGGTGTATAATTTGCCAGTTATAATGTAGCTTTTTTTGCCTTCAGAAAAAAATTAAACTTTTGCGTCCAGTGCTCATTCATGAATCCCCCTCCCGATTCTGAGATTCTATGCAGATGTTATAAAGGGTCAATTAATGTACCTGGAAAAGGCTTTATAAAAAAATCTATTGGAAGTCGGTCTTATCCCAGTAGTTCTCTGCTGTCATAAATTGAATAGCTTTACTTATTTCTTCCTTTTCTACGGATTTTGATAGCTGGTTGAAATAAGATGTTGGACCCTTTCTTAATTGTTTTGTTTGTTTGTGTCTTGCAGCTTTTCCCAGTTAGGGGTCTCCACAGCGGAACTCCAGTCCGCTAATGATTGGTAGTTGATTTTTATGTGCCGAGTTACCAGCCCTGACGCACAACCTTCAACGAAGGTACGCCCATTCACGCATGTCTCCACACAGAAGACGGTCTAGGTGAGAATCGGACCAGACAGCGTCTTACTGTGAGGCAACAACACTACCGCAGCACCACCACCGCGTAACATTTTTATATATTGAGGTAATTCTTTCTCCTCATTTAAGCTAGAAGCTACCTTGGGGTGAAAATGCTCCATTTGGAATCCTTCACAGATCTCTGTTGGATCATGTGATAATTCTACAATTTGTTACAAGGTTTGTGATATATTCATTTCCTTTGTTCTTTTTGTCTTGCATTTCTGTATTAACACTTTCTATGATTTTTATCCCTCAAGCCCTATAGCAAAGACTAGTATCTTTCCCATTTAGTATGGATTAAACTAAAATGCAAAGTCTTGCATGTTCTTTTTAGAGCTAATATGTTTTTCTGCATCATGATACTTTTACATCATCTCTCCTTGGCTGGGGTGCCTTCTGTGCAGAGTCTGCATGTCCTCCCTGTGGTCGTGTGGGCTTCCTCGGGGTCTCCGGTTTCCTCCCACATCCCAAAGACTTGCTGTAGGTGGATTGGACACTCTAAATTGGCCCTAGGCATGAGTGTGTGCACGTGTGTGCCTTCTGTGGAAGGTTGGGCACTGGGTAGGCAACTCAACAACGTAAAACTCCACTGCCAATCATGAGCGGACAGGTGATCCGCTGTGGCGACCCCTAACTGGGAAAAGCTGAAAGAAGAAGAAGCTATCTTTAAATCTTCTGCATCTATATCTACCTTCTAATCTGTAAAGTTCCTCCTTCTGTTGGACAATATTAATTTGTCTTCTAAGCTTATCTGCCTGATTTAATTGTGACTGCCCCCCTGCCACCACTAGCAATTTATAAGTAGTCTAGTGAGATATTATAGCAATAACCCACACCTGGGTGTGGGTAATGCTAAATTTACCCATGGTTGGCATGGTTTGGTTCTGAGGGCGAAGCCCGAGGGACCAAACAAAGCCAACCGTGGGTAAATTTAGCATTACCCACCAGGCGTTATTGCTATTATCATGACATTATTTAAGAAAAGAAACTATTCCTTTTCTTAAATAATGGCATAATATAATGCCTGTTTACTGCCCTTCCGCAGATGTCTGGCATCCACGGCAGTTCTGATGTACTGCGCGCCTGCGCAGTACATCAGAGTTGAGCAAAAGCAACGGAGAAAGCAAGATCTCCGTTGCTTTTTTAGTGTTCGCTATGTTAAATGAGTTTAACATAGCGAGACAGTTTTAAAATAAACAGCGGACATCTCCGTTGCTTATTTTAAAACTGTCTCGCTATGTTAAACTCATTTAACATAGCAGACATAAAAAGCAATGGAGATCTTGCTTTCTCCGTTGCTTTTTAAAACACTGTCTCGCTATGTTAAATGGGTTTAACATGGCGAGACAGCTAAAATAAGCAACGGAGATCTCCATTGCTTATTTTAAAGCTGTCTCGCTATGTTAAACCCATTTAACATAGCGAGACAGTGTTTTAAAAAAACGAGTTATACTAATGGAAAAAAGTCCGGGCGACCGGACCTTTTTCCATTAGTATAACTCGATTTACAACGGGCACGCTGGCCAATCAGCGTGCACATTTTGGGGGGATCATGGTATAATATATTATAGAGGCAGTACTGATTGCCCCTCCAAAATGCTTCTATCCACTGTTTTATAGTTTCTCTTCATGTGCCTTTCATAAACCATACAAAATCCATTCTCCACTATCTTATGGCTTTAATCAATACATCAAATAGGATAGACAAGAGCAATGGATTGTGATCTCACCATATAGCTGTTTCGATTTTTCCAGTTCTATCTATTTTATATATTAAAATCTTAGATATGAAAATCATGTCCACCCTACTTGCTACACCCATGGGATGGCTTATAGAAGTAATTCCTTGTCATTTGGATTTTTTATTTTCCAGCTAGTCTCCACTCCCCATTCTAAACACAGCTCTACTTATAACACTGTAGTAAGTGGTGTATGGTGCATGCTAACTGGAATGTTGTCCATTCACAGATAACTGATTTTGTTTAAATCGCCTCCTACTACAATGTGCTCTCTTTGGTCATTTTTGTTATCAGGCCATGCCAGGGCCATGTATTGTCATTGTTCAGGCCATAGAAATTAATTAACCAAAGATGATTATTTGTCATCAATATTTAAGGATAACACACATGCCTCATTGTCCTTATAACTTTGTTCTACTGTACCCTTTAAAGACTAATGGATTAAGATGACCACACTCTGTTTGCAGATGTTGTATGACTCTGCTACATACCTCTCAACATCTTAGTGCAAGAAATCTAGACAAAGCCTAAAATACTGGGGGGAACAAAGGCCCGAACATATGGACAGATTTTAAATATTTCTCTTATAAACTTAGAAAGTTGCTATCATAACTGGATTTATGTTAACATGCATGTTCTGAAGAAAACAAAGTCCAAAACTATTATTTATTATTATTCCATACTCAGTGATTTGCCAGAAAAACCTTACATTTTATGAGGAACAGACCAAAAATATGAGGCAAAAATCTGGACATTCTGCAAAAATCTGGACATTTGAGAGTTAGGCTCTGATATACTTCCCTATAACACAGCTTATTGAGTATATGTTCATCAGGCTCTTTTTAGTTTACTTGTTGCAGATGTAATATATTGGCTTTCTGTTGTATTAACCAGTTGACCACAGCCCTAGTTTTATTAAAGTTACCCAACCCTTTTATGCTCCATGAAGAAAAAAGAATAATCTTGGGAGTGAGCGGATTCATCCAGATAGTCAGCCTAATGTCCCTAATAGCAATTTCTGCTATGTATTATCTGAATTAGAGTATTTTAAATCTCAGAGATCACTGGACAATAGAATGGTATTAACTCACTTCCTGCACTGGATTGAGTTTCAGTTGGTATACTTCACTCAGTAACTTTGAAATACTTTATAGGATCTTTTTTGGAAAGGTCTAGGCCTAGAAATTCTTGTGGTTGATGCCTAAGGGGCTACTGCTGCATCAAGTCCTGGATGACAGTTTAGCTATATTTCTTGTGATAATCTCTATTTACATGCATCTAAAATCTCCCCACTTTGTACTACTTAAGTAGATAACTCAGTGAAATGTAGTTAACGTTAGAAGTAAACTAAGAAATAAAGACATTACATCTCAGTCCTTGCTTCTTCCATTGCCATATCGTCTACTTTTCCTCTGTTTTCCATATGTGTTTTAGGATGTAATAGTAACCTCACTGATCATGGAAATATATGAATTTCCCAGGCAGCTAGCTTTAGCTTTGGAGAGTTCTTCAATAATGATTTCCAGTCCCTTAAGGTCTATAATATTCTCCACGAGTAACACTAGCCCATCATCATGTTGAGGTGTGCTGGTGGCTTCCACAGTGCCAACACTTTATGTTAGCCCCAAGAAAGTTGTCAGGTTTAGATGCTGTATTGTCAATGGCCTTTCCTTTTTTGAATACCAGTGACTTAATGAATGTCCTATTAAGAGGGCGTTCTCTCCTTTTCTTCTCAGTACCTCCCCCTACACCTTTATCAGCTTCCGCATAACTTTTGTTTTGTGTGGAGATTCCCAGTCCTTTAAAAAATCCTCAACATCTGCAGGCAGTAAAAACTGAAAAGTCTGAATGTCCTCGATGATTTGCAAGGTCATACCAAATCCTAATTCACATGACCAACTTAAATAGGCTGGCAGAGTTTTATCTTTCACAAATAGGGCTATAATGTAGTCAGGCAAATTTCTAAATGATTGCTCAGCCATCTTCAGCTTGGCGTTTAAGTCTCTTGTCCCTCACAAGATTTGTTCATGGTTGTAATCTAAATATGTGAATATAAAATGGTGGGGGTATAAAGAGTTTACTTACTTGGTCTGCCCTCTCTGAGTGTGATTCAATAATAGGAGGGATTATTCTGTGACTTGCTTGTGCTACCTTTTTGGAGTATTACACCTGAATATCATGAAGGAATATTTTTTTGGGGGGGCTAGGCTCTCTGCAGAAATAAATATTCCTGTGTGTTTTAGTGCAATGGCCCCTCTTTACCCCAAGCCAGTAATCAAGGAGCCCCAATCCTCACCACTGACACCAGTGAGAGGCGGTCACTAAGAGCAGGAATGGATTTACACAGTATTTCAAATGTAGCTCTCTGCATTCAACACAGTTTTCCTCAAGAGTACACAGGGAACACGCTCCATTAGGAATGGATTCTTTATCTCTCCATATCCCAAACAAGACCCACCTTGAAGTACTGTGTTTCAGTTCCAAGTATCTGGCACATGATTTTTTACACACACACACACACACACACACACACACACACACACACACACACACACACACACACACACACACACACACACACCTGGGAAAGGCTGACACAGATTAATCAGCTGTGAACCCTCTCTCCAGATTAGAGGGTAGCTGCCACCAGCCAAACACTCTAAGGCTCTTACAAGGGGTAACCAATTATACTGTGTCAAATTAATACTGATATGAATAATGGTAGAGTGTGACCAAAGCAGTGAGGTGTTTTGGAGTGGCCACAGTGACACTGAAATAAGCACAGGTACTCTCAAGATATTAAAAGTATTCAGTAAAAAACAGCCACAGTGAAAAGGTATAAAATATTTAATAATGGATAATAAAAATAGAAAACAGGGAAATACATAATATTTAGTTGCAATAAACATCAGAGTTTTCAGTCACAGGAAATTTAAAATAACACAGTTGGATAGAATCTTACATGCAGAAAAAGAAATAATACCAAACTAATCCCACAGTACTTTTCATAATGAATCTAAAGAGAAACTATTCCTAGTTAACTCAATATCACAAGGCAAGATGTACTCCTCAGATGCTCACTTCCACAAGGCAAGATGAGATACTCCTCACACTGAACTGTACAACTAACAACTACTGAACAAATGAACTGTGATAACTGACATAGATCTTTTATATATCAGATTCCAAAGAAAAACAAAAGCAATTTGCTGCTGCCAGAGTTCTGCCCTTCAGCTAGTTATAGAATTACATCACATCTCATTACCTGACTTGCACAGTTCACATTCAGAACTCTAAGATTCTGCTGCAGCATTTTTAACATAAGCAACTTTTGCAACTACATTTGTAATACAGTCATCTGCATAAATCAATGTGACAGTCAAATGACATAAGATTATCTACAAAAATTCAGACAGTCATGCTGGCATATGCCTTACATGCACTATTTCACTTCTCCTGATACAGCTGGCAATACCTCACAATGTCACAGTACCAACTTTTAATAAATGTTGAGTGCTTTGAGGTGACAAGGTCTGCCAGATGATGTGAAATAGGCAGGGATTATGCTTCATGGTAGTACAAACTCAGATGCATATGACTCCATTTTGATTTTTCTAAATATTGTCAGTTTAGAGAATAACTGATGTTATTGGCACATTCTTGTAGCATTCTGGAGATTTCTGGGGACTGGTGCAGACTCTGCTGCTATCCCCAGTACCTTCACATGAATCCAAGGTTAGACTCACAATTAGCTGAGACCTAGTTTCTAGGATACATTGGCTTATATGTTCATGTATTATAGCTATTCATAGAAATAAGTGTAAAATGGCCTAATTTACATACAAAATGTGTAAAGGACCACTAACATCTGCATATAAGTTTAATACCACCATATTAACTTGTGATTACTTGAGTTAGGCAGCAAGTAGCTAAGGAAACCATAGACTTTTTACAGTAAGTAAAAATATTAGAAATATTACAACTTAATATGAAGACGTTCAAAATGATATAAGATTATTGAGTTTACTTAAAGAAATGTTTGCTTTTCTTATGGTGGGCATATTACAATGGCTTAAATGATACAGCAAAACTGCCATTTGTAGACGTAAATTCATTACAGCAGAAGTAGAAATGTTTACTGTTCACTGAGAAAGTAATTTATTTTGGTGGCATTTATTGATTGCACACACATGGTTGGAATGCTAGTGATGTAATTGTGAAGTACTGAAGTGTCAGTGATGTTCTGTTGGTTCAACATATATATGCCCTTATTGGGAGATTCCTGAATGTACCAAACGAAAACAGTCCTTGAACCAAATAAGGAATCAGATGCAAAAAACAGAGAATACAAGATAAAGGACATATTGATTTTTCACTGCTGTGTGGAACCAGATTATTTTTTTTTATCTTAGATTCCTGAATGTCACTGCTGAATGAAAAATGACAGTATTATGAATACAAGAAGGTGGTGGGGGAAGAAAGGATTTGTTAAACTGCTTTTGCCTTACAATTGTGAATGTATTCGTGTTGGTACAAACATTAGTTCAACATAACCTTACTTGGATGGACTGGGGCTCTGAATGTCAATCTAATTATAAGTTTTATACCAGCTTTTTTTGTGACAATGGCAGACATGCTTTCTTTGGTGTGTGGTTTCATTAATGATTACATCAAAATGTTTTGTGTATGACTGTGGCATATTGTTTTAGGTGCAGTAATGATGCAAAACAATGGATGAATGCAGAGAAAGCAAAACTTTAGCCATGAGGAGAACTGCTTCCTCATGAGAGCCCTTAGGACATATTGCAAACATCTTTTTGGGAAAGACGGGCACAAACAAGCTGAGAGGGCAAAAGTCTTGAACCAAGTTGTTATGGACATTAATGCTGTTGGTACAAGGAAATGCACATTAAAACAGTGCAATAAGAGGGAAAGTTATATGGTAGGACATGCTAGAGCCAAGGCAAGACAGAATACAATTGCCCAAAACAGTACTGGGGGGGTCTACCACACCTATCCCTTTAACAACAGATGATGAATGCCTTCTCTCTATTCATGAGGATGACTGACACAGAAGAAGATGTGGTTGGAATAATCAGAGGTGATGTGGACGCTGGCTATTACTTCCACATCCCTCATCAATATTAATTTTTTTTGGTGGGGTGCAGACTTTCTGCAGCAACACGTATCTGCTCAGAAAGGTTGGTTTAAAAACAGTAATATATATTTATGATAAATGGCAAAGTTGTTTTAATCAAGTGTGAAAATAGAAACCAGCCAAAGAAAATGCTGGCCCTGGTATCAGCATCACTTTTATTGTTAAGCTCTTTTGTTCCAATTTAAGAAAAATTGAAACTTCTTCAGAACTAAATTTATACTGTCTCTCTAGGATTTAAATATACAAACATAATCAGTTGCATGACCTAAATCCATCAATAAAAATAAATATTACTACTAACAATAATCATAGTAAAATAATTTCCCTTATATTAAAAATTTAAATATTAAAATATTAAAATTGGTACAGTTCATACTTGAAACTTTATCAAGAACACAGTCCATTTTACTTGCAACTTGTGTAAGATAATCTCACAAACACAGTTAAATCTGAGGGGAACAGCAGTTCATTCAGATCAGCCTATGCTAATACAGCTACCCCTTGAAACATTTCCTGTGACATAGCTCACCAGGTGACATGAATAAATACAGTGAACCAAAATTTGTTACAGCCAAACATAAAAATAAAAACCAACCAAAGAAAATGCGAGTACTGGTAACAATGTCACTTTTACTGTTATGCGCTTTTGTTCCAAAATAAAAAAATTGGAACTAAGTTTATATTGCCTTGCAATTATTTTAATATACAAATGTAATCAGCCACATAGCCTAAATCCACCATTAAATGTAGCAAAATCATTTATGCTTATATTAAGAAAGCAAATCTTAAATTAATAAAATGTGTCAGTAAATTATGAGTTGCAGTGTGTATTGTTTGTATTTATTGACATATTTTACTATTTACTTTTTTAATGTAAGGATAAATGATTTTACTACATTTTAATATGCATTTGTATTGGTAGATTTAGATTATGTGACTAATTACATTTGTATATTTAAATACTAGGGATGCAGTATGCATTTATTTCTGAAAAAGTTCTGATTTTCTTATATTGGAATGAAGGTGCTTAACATATATTTGTACAGAGAGTTGAATTCTGACATAGAATGATTACATTAAACCCACAAGAATTACTATAAACAGGTGAGCCCCCCATTTCTGTACAGAATGCCAGTGAAGACAGCGTGCATGGTAAGTGTCGCTCACACCTCCTCAGCATACAGCAGTATATGCTACTTCTTTATTAGTAATGTTTTCAAATTAATTTTTTACAGGGTCAACAATGGAAACAAGACAGTTCCACTATACTAATAATCTGGAAGATACCAGGAGAATTGCTGTTTAGATGATGATGATGATGATAACATAGAGGATTATGAGAGGGTCGCTGATCCTAACTGACTTATTTTGTATTTGAGACATGGATGCCAAGAAATTCACCTCAAGACTGAAGGACTCATGGACACATGGAGACAGATCACATGAGAAAACAAGTGCTTATCAAGAAAGTACAATAATACCCATCTTGACCGTATATAATACTTAAGTGGTTACCAAGGTAACTAATGTTTTATACATGACACCAAACTGACAAAGTTGTTCAAGAGAAACAATATAAGCCTGAACTTGAAATGTCACAGAATGTAACAATCATATTCTGAACAAATAGTATTAAATTGACAATAGACAGTTTAATAACATGGGCTTGAGTATAATAACACTACTGTTTTAACTTGCCATAAATGACATACACTATATTGAACATCAAGGGGAAGCATGATGATTTTCTCATATAAGTAAATGTGCATAACAAGTCATATAATTGCTTTAACTTGAATTGTGGTTTTTTAACCCATCTTGACCATACATAATACTTAAGCTGTCACCAAGGTAACTAATGTTTTATACATGACATCAAACTGACAAAGTTGTTCAAGGGAAACAACAGAAGCCTGAACTAGGAACATCACAGAATGTAACAATTACATTCTGAACAAATAGTATTAAATTGACAATAATCATTCAGCTTAACCTTTGCTGATTATACAAAATAGAATGTTGCCATTTAAATCTAAAAACTTTCAGTATATTCCATAAAATGGCAATTTATGAATATGGAAAGTGAACTTGTAATCATTAATCACAATAAGTGAATTTGTTGTTTTTAACCTATAATTTAACTCATTTTGTAATAAGAAATGACAGATATGAAATTCCTTATGTGTAGGAAATGGGGGAATAGGGGTGCACTGATAATCAAAATGCACTAACTTTCATCAATGTACACATAAAACAAACTTGATGCTTTAAGTAAGTTAGCAGCAAACAAATTGATTAATTAAATGCTGGCAAACAATGAAATATAATTTCTGATATATCCAGTAAAATGCATTGTATTATAAACATTAGGTATAAATATTATTACTATCTATTTTTATTAAGTAATAAATTTTGAAAGACTTCATCAATAAGGGTGAACATGTTAAATAACTGTGTGCTATCATCTTTTACTTAGGTTTTATATATGATACACCCTACTTTACTATGATTGAATTGCTTGTCATATATCTTTCATGTAACTATTAATTGCTTATACAATAAGTAGACATTTATATCGTATTAGAATTCTGTCTAATCTGCAATAGTACTATATCTGTTCAAAATAATATAAATATTGCTTATTCCTATTACAAATATTCTCCATATGATAATTCAATTTATGGAGCTCAGATGTTCTGAATTGTCAAGGTATGAGTGATGATCTGATGGACTTGGGTTTATCCATCAGATTAGGAATGATTTTCATTCCATAGCTAGTGTAGATCTTAGTTTTGTTAACATTTATTATTAAATTTATTTCACAAAAACATTTTAGTATGCCTGACCAAAACATTACTTTATTGGTAAACACTCAAAGTATAAAACTGATAATTTCCTTTAAAAGCTCAAATGTATACTTTATAGTTATCAGAGGAAAATGTTTAATAGTCACAATAAAACAAAAAATACATAGTCTAAATAACCTAAGATGGATTTAACTTTATTATCTTTAAATAGCAATGGCTTAAACAATCCTAGCAAGAGATCAAATCTACTGAAATATTTAAAAACTGAACAAAGCACAAATTGTCTTCCTTCAAGAAACTCATTTCAAAACAAATGACAATTACAAATGGAATCCTAAGGAATATATGATATTGGCGCAATCCACTTATAAGACAAAGACAAAAGGGGTAACAATTTTATGGAAAACAAATGTGATTAACCCAGAAATCATTTATAAGTATGAAGATAAAGAAGGCCTTATGGCATTAGTAATAGTCAAATATAATAACAGAATATGGACCCTAGCCAATCTATACTGGTTCCCAGACATTGTAACAGGAACTGTTAAAAAACACTTGGACTTCATTTCCAATAATTATAAAGGCAACTTAATATTAGGAGGAGATTTTAACTGTTTATCTGATATTTCTGAAACTACAAATAAAAGACCGCTGCATACATCTGCTATATCAAAAGCTTTAAACAAATGGGTAGAATCATTTCGTCTGGTAGATACTTTCAAATTTAAAGAAAATACATCTTTGTTGTTTTCCCATCAAGATCACAGATTTGGTACCCAAACTAGAATAGATAAAATATTTGCTGCCCATGACTTACACTCTAAAATCATTAATTTCTCAATCACTCCCTGCCCCTTTTCAGACCACAATTTATTGATACTAAAACTTCAAAATGGGTACAGACCATTAATCTTTAACTCCAGAATACCAGCATATATAACTAAAATTAAAGAGTTCTAACCCTGGTTACTATCTGAATTACAGTTATTCTTAGATATTAATTACACCACAGAGATAAATAAAATAATGATATGGGACTCATTAAAAGCTTACATATATGGTAAAACCCTAACTTGGTATAAAAAATTAGAGAATGGGATTCTGAATTATTAGATCTACAATCCAAACTTTTGTCAGTAAAAGCTGAAAAAAATCAAAATCATATGGAAATGAAAAAGAAAGTAGAACTATTAAACAATAAATGCAATGAAATTCTAACACATAAAACTAGTTTAGCTTTAGAAAAACTAAAAATGAATACCTTGGCCACTTCTCCCAAATATCTACATAATTTATCCACAAGAATCAAAATACAATCAAAAGCTAATAACATTAAAAGCATCTTCCATGAAAAAAAAAAAGGAAAATGTCTGGGATATAGGTGACATTCTTGATGCCTATAGAAATCACTATATGGAACATTTCCAAAAAGAAAATATGCATATCACTCAATTAAATCTAGATGAAAAATGTGCTAATATAAAAAAAAACAGAAAAATTAAAACTAGATCTGCAAGCACCCATATCCTACAAAGAAATTACTGATACAATAAAAGAGGGTAAAAATAATAAAGCTCCAGGTATAGATGGCATAATTATGGAAATATATAAACTTTTTCCTTCAAAGATACTATCCCTCTTCCATAAAACTCTATTAGAAATCCAGTCAGAAGCTTTTCTGGAGTTATTCCTTAATCACACCAGTCCTAAAGAAAAACAAATCCCCAAACCTCTGTACCTCATATAAACCTATATCATTATTAAATAATGACTATAAGATATTTATGACAATATTAACTAACAGAAAGAAAATACCACTATCCAAAACAATAAATAATGATCAAACTGGATTTATATATCATAGACACACACATGGCAATATTAAAATGATGATTTCTCTTATAGATTATGTTAATAAAGAAACTAAAGAAACACTCATAATTGGCTTAGATATAGAGAAAGCCTTCAATTCCCTAAATTGGGACTATTTATTAAAAATTCTAATGATATTTGAATTTCTTGCTTCCTTTGTTCATCTCCTAAAGGATATATATATATATATATATATATATATATATATATATATATATATATATATATATATATATATATATACATACACAAATAATTTAGCATATGTCAAGTTAGGTCCTTTTACCTCTGAATCTACACATATAACAAAAGGCACTAAACAAGGATGTCACATGTCACCGATTCTATTTGCTGTGGCTATTGAAATATTGGCATATTCAATTCATAACAATATAAAAATCAAAGGAATAGATGTTTATGAACAATACAATTCTAAAGTAATGCTATTTGCTGATGACATATTACTAACATTATCTAAGCAAAAGAGACATTAGAAGAATTAGATATATTAATTGACAAATTTCACATGACTTCAGGACTCCATTTCAATAAATCAAAATCAAATTTTTTATTTTTAAATAAAAAAAACTGCAGACTAAGGAGGATCACATCAAAAGGAAACAAGAATCTACCTTAAAATATCTAGGAATTGAGTTATGCAAGGATAATAATGAATTAGTCTCAAAAACTACAATAATATCATGAATGCAATTAAAATCTCTATGGAAAAATGGAACAGAATAATATTAAAATTTGAAGATAGACTACAGTTAATAAAAATGGTTTTACTGCCCAAGTTCCTATATATAGCCCTGGCAATACAACTGTTACCAGAAAGAAATATACTTAAAGAAATAAATTCATGCCTAATAAAATTTTTATGGTTTCCCAAAAGAAACAGAATAGCTTTAATATATTATATCAGACCATGAAAACAGGGAGTTTTAAACTTTCCTGATATAGAAACATATATAAAAGCATCAATATCTAAAACAACCTCAGATTGGATAAGTCCAAATTACTCTGCAAATTGGAAAGAATTACTATCTTCTTCTTCTTTCGGCTTTTTCCTGGTTAGGGGTTGCCACAGCAGATCACCTATCCACTCATGACTGGCAGTGGAGTTTTATGGTGTTGAGTTGCCAGCCCGGTGTCCAGCCTTCCACAGAAGGCACACACACGTATGCACTCACGCCTAGGGCCAATTTAGAGTGTTCAGTCCACCTACAGCATGTCTTTGGGATGTGGGAGGAAATCAGAGCACCTGGAGGAAACCCATGCAACCACAGGGAGGACATGCAGACTTCACACACAAGGCATCCCAGCTGAGGATCGAACCAGAGAACTTCTTTCTGTGAGGCAGCAATGCTAACTGCTGCACCACTGCGGCCACCAAAAAAAATTTCTACTAACTGTAATACCAATAAATGAATTTGATTTACAAAAAAAATTTCAAATAACAGATAAAAACAATTTACCATGGCACATATTATGTATTAGTATGCAATATAACATAACTAAACTCACTAAAACTCATATGATTAATTATTACATTGACTCATTTAGGAAAATTATTGCTGCGGTAGCATTGTCACCTCATAGCAAGACATTGTCCCGTTCGATTCTCAGCTACAGCGTTTTCTATTTGGAGGCATACATGGATGGGGCATGCCTTCATTGAAGGTTGTGCTTCAGGGTTGGTAACCTGGTACGTAAAAATCCACTACCAAGCATTAGCGGACCGGAGTTCCACTGTGGCAACCCCTAACCGGGAAAAGCCGAAAGACACATTAATGCAAATATAGATTTAAAAATCTGGTTTGATATTTTAACAACATTTTTAGTCACAAAGAACTTTCCACATAAAATATATAGAGAAATTATTACTTCCTGGGAACAGAAAGGATTTGTTTGTTGGCTCCAATGTATCAAAGAACTAAAAGTTTTAAATATGCAAGTAATAAAACAACATACATAATTCCACAACAGGACTGGCTAACTTTACAGAGTATTCAGTCATATTCTCAAGATTTAAGTAGAATAATTAACAATTCTTCATTTAAAGAAATACCTAAATTTACAAAATACATATATGAAATCATATATAATGACTTTGACTTGGGAAACAGTATTTCAAAATTTTACAAAATATTGATAAACTATAAAACACCCAAAACTTCATATTGGAAATATATAACAAAAGGACACTCAATACAGTTAACTGAAGATATTAAAACAAATATCTTATTATCAATAAAATATACATCCTTTACACAATACTGGAAAGTTTTTATTTGGAAATGCTTACACAGAGCATTCTTAACCCCAGACAGAATCAGTAAAATTAGTTCTTCCATAAAAGGAGTATGTTGGAGATGTGAGCAAGTACACAATGCAGATTGGGACCACATTTTCTTTGACTGTGTTAAAATGAAGCCATTTTGGAATGATATTAATAACTTTCTACAAGCTTTATTTAATGAATCATTTTATTTAACTAAAGCTCTTGTATTATTAAATGTGAACAAAGGTCCTCATTTGAATAGGTCAAACATGTATCTAGTATGGACTATACTTGCAATTTCAAGGAAGTGTATAACAAGAAGATGGAATACAAACATAATACCAACTTTGGAAGACCTCTACACCCTACTGAAGACAACAGCAGTATTGGAAATTAAAATTAAAGAACTAAGAATTTATCCAAAGCCATTTATCAACAACCCTTGGGGAAAAGTCTTATCATTGAAGGACACTATACAATAATTGATCAGACAGTCTGATAATGGATTGGACATACTTATAAAGTAACTGTATACATTAAGATATGTTGTAGTGTCAGGCTAATGTAAAAAGTGTACATAGTTATTTAAGATGTTATGTATAAATACTATGGAATTCATTCAAATGTATTTGAAAAATAAAAAAAAAATTGAAGAAAAAAAAAGAAAGTACAATAATTAGAAAGGGGGGTAGTGAAACAGATTTCAGGCCATGTCAGTGTTCATCTGCAGATTGCAGAATCTTCATTTGACGTCCTAGTCACAGTCCTACAGCACTGTCAGATTAATGTCTGCAGGATTACCTACATCAAGTAAGTCATGACATCAGACCAACTCACTATCCAGTTCTCATGACAAAACCTCTTCAAAATCACTTCCACTATCACCTAGCCTATCTTTAGGATATGTGTACAACACATTTGAATATGAGCTACTATGATTCAAGTGTGACATTTCTGTTAACTTACAATGTGACCTTCACAGACACATGTCAATGTTTAAGTTGAAGGGAATAAGTTATAAAATAAAGTAAAAAATAAAAAAAAGGGGGAACTTATGACACTTTTAAACTGTATACATTTTATTCCTCTAACGATACTGCTTAAAATCTCATGGAACAGTGAACATAATTCAAAATGAGGAAATGCTGCATAATATTAATGATATGTTTTCATATAGTTGTAAGGTATGAATTCATATTAAATACTGAGTTAACACTTTTTACAAATTGTACTGTTTTAGGATATTCACTACATGTGTACTTAGGTACACTACCTCACCGTAATGTATTGTGCAAAACAGATAAAAATGTGATTATTGTTTATATGATGCATTATGACATCATTGAACAGGAGCCAATGACCACACAGCCTTGACTTTTACAAACAATAATATGAGAACCTGTTCTGAAATAAAAAAAAGAATTATTTAAAGATGAGAAGGAATGTGTGAACCACACAGCATAGCCCACAAGTATCACTGAATGCATTGGTTATACTCAAGTGTTTTTTTACAAAAAAAGGAAACACTAACTTGAATGTCAGTGTCCCATAGTTCTGGACTAAATCGTCATCATCAGCCACCGTTTTCCCATTTTGTACATGTGGTCTGGGAATTGTGCTAACTGTCACCATCTCTCTTGATTTAATGCCTAACTACTGACTTCTTTGTCACTCATGCCTGACTGTCATAGATGTTCTTTCACACAATCCATCAACCTCTTTGCTGGATGTCCTTGTTTCCTCTTACCTTCTTCCTGTCTGTCTCAAATCTTCTTCACCAGATTGTCTTCTGCTTTTCTGCATGGGTCCAAACCACAGTAATCTGCCCTCTTTGATCTTTTCTGCAATTGGAGCTACTTTGGCTTCTGCTTTAATGTCCTCATTTCTTTGTCTGTCCCACAAAGTGCATCCTGCCACCCTTTTCAAGCACTTCATTTCCATCACCTCTAGGTTCTTCATCTGCTCTGCCTTTACTGCCCAAGTTTCTGTCAAATACAGTAGTACTGGTCATACCACTGTCTTGTACACCTTACTTTTCAGCTTCTTTTGAATTCTTCTGTTATAGACTACACCTGATACTCTATGCCAGTTGGCTGCAGCCCCCCTGATTCTAGCTTTGACCTCTTCATTCAGACTTCCCTTCTCCTCAACCACTCCTCCCAGATACTTGAAGCTATTTACCTGTTCCACTATCTTCCCTTCTATCTCAATTCTAAGCTTTTTCTGATTTCCCCAGTTTACTGCCATTACCACTGTCTTATCTGTGCTTAGTTCCATCCCACGTGCCTTCAGTTTTACATTCCATTCCTCTATCCTTTGCTGAAGTTCTTGTTCAGACTCTGCCTGTAATGCCACATCATCTGCATACAACTTTGTTGATCTGTTCCTCTGACCTGTTTGCTAATGTAGTCCATCACCAGTATGATTAGCAGTGGGCTCAGAGCTGAACCCTGGTTTACACCCACTCCCAATGGGAACCCCTCTGTGAGGCCGAACACTGTTCATACTTGAGTCACTGGGTCCTTGTACATAGCCTGCACTAATTCTACCAATGTTTCTGGGACTTTGAATCACTGCAGTACTGCCCAGGCCAGCTTTCTTGAGACCTTGTCATATGCTTTCTCTAAGTCTAGGAATGCTCAGTTAGACTCTCCATATCTCTAGCTTCTTCACAACTATCTGTTTCACTGCAAACATCAGGTCAGCTGTGCTGCATCCTGATCAGAATCTGAACTGCTCATCTCCCATCTTACATTCTACTACTCTGTGTGTCTGTTTATCAATCACCCTCTCTAGAACTTTTATGTAGTGTGGTAGGGGTTTGATTCCTCTGTACTGCCCCACAGTTGTGGATGTCTCCTTTGTTCTTGCACACTGGCACAAGTATGCTTATTCTCCAGTCATCTGGGATATGCCTTTCTCTCCATATGGCTATGAGTACCCTCAGGAGCCTTTTCTCCCCTATCTCACCCAGCATCTTTGATCATATCTGCTGTGACCTCATCTGAGCCTGCTGCTTTCCCTGACTTCATCTTCCTTAGTGCTGTTATTACTTATTCTAAGATGGGCTCCTCTTCTTCTCTCATTGTAGGGTGTTTCTCGGGCAGTACAGCTTCTGTGGGGTTTTCTTCATTCAGAAGCTGCTGGAAATACTCCTTCCATCTGCCCTTGATGTCCTGTGGACTGGTGAGCAGGTTGTTGCTGGCATCCCATATGAAGGATTTCTGACTATCTTCTTTATCTTTCTGTCTTTCCCTGCAACCTGATATAGTTTCTTTGTGCACCTAATGAGTCACTTTCCATAAGTTGATAGAGTGTCTCTGATGCCCTATTCTTTGCTATTGCAACTCCTTTCTTAGCTTCTTTGTTAGCCAACCAGTAGTCCTTCCTAGCCTGGTCAGTCTTTTCTATCTCCCACTTTTTCCTGCACACCTTTCTTTTGATGACATCCTGAACTTCTGCATTCCATCACCAGCTTTTCGTATGTACCTTATTTCCATACCTGATACAGCTACATATCTGTTCTGTAGTCTTCACACATGCTGTTTTGAGGCACTGTCATTATTCTTCCACTCCACCTATTTCCTCCTCCTCTTCTTGGGGTGCTAGAGCCCTGAGTAATTCCTTGAACTGTTGTATTTTCTCTTTAGTCAACTTCCAGGTCTTCAAGTTGGTTTCTGTTGACCTTAGAGCCATCTCTGACCACTGCTTGCAGCTGATTGTGGCAATTAGTGGTTTATGCTGTGGGCTGGCTGATTCACTGGGGATGATTTTGCAATTATTGATTCTTCCCCAGTACCTTTTCCTTACTGGGAGGAAGTCTACCTGAGTTGCATGTTGGCCTCTCTTGTATGTGATCTTGTGACTGTCTCTCTTTCTGAACCATGTATTGGCTACTGTCAAGCCATTTGCTAGACAGAAGTCTAGAATGGTCTCTCCTTCTTTATTCCTGTTGTCCCACCCATGTGGGCACAGGCAGTCCTCGTATCCTGTTCTGTCTGTCCTGATATGTGCATTCAAGTCACCCATTATCAACACCAATTCATGTTGTCCTGCTTTATCTAGTAGGCTCTGCAACGGCTGTCTGAATGCATTCTTTTCTTCATTATCACAACCCTGCTGTGGGGCATAGGTTAAGATTATGAATGCTGCCCCATCATTACACAGGAGTCTGATTGCCATGAGTCTGTCAATAATTCTGATGATATCCCTCATTCCCTTCTGAAACTTCTCTCACACCACAATTCCCACACCATTTCTAGCCTATCCCCCTCCTGAGTAGTAGACTCTGGATCCCAAGCCAAGTGGCTTTGCTGCACTGCCCTTCCATCTTGTCTCTTGGATATATAAGATGTCCAGCCTCCTGTGTATCATTATTTCATCCACTTCCAAGCTGCATCCCATCTGTGAACCCACATTAAGTGTAACATTTTTAGTTCATGTTTGGCAGGTTGATTGGTTTTACGTCCAGCTTTCACTCAACAGATCTATCCCAGGTAACCCGGGCTGGGCAACTAGACACAGGCTGGCCAGTAACATATTGACCCAGGGCTGCTGGGGCTTTATGGCTGGCACACACTGGCCAAAAAGGGCACATACACCCCTCCCACCATTAGCATGGTCCCTGGCATAGGTCAGAGTAGGCCGGATCCTCAACCCCCTTATCACTGGTAACTACAGGCAACATTAGTCAACATGACCGAATCACCTAGAGTCATATCTTACACTGTTGAGTGGCTAGCCCTGCCACGGTGCACAGTCTGGGTCCATGTTCTCTTATCTTGAGGATACTGTGCACCACAGTGGATGCCCCAAAGTGGTTGGTCTGTACAACTCTGTCCCCTATAGGGCACCATATAGAGTCTGTGCTGCTGCCCACAGCTCCACTCATTGGTGAGTTTGAGCTGGAAACACTCAGCATGTTTTTCAGAAGTGGGAGGAACCCCACAGAGACACAGGGAGGGCATGTAAACTCCAAAGAGGCATTGGTCAGACATCAGGATCAAACCTTGTACCTTGGGCATAGGAGGCGAAGACCTTAATCATTATGCCAAATGGTTCTGGACTAAATACCACCTCTTTACCTGTGCAGCTGTATACTGTCGATGAGCCTGCCACATGGGGTCCTTTAGTATTGTTGCTGGATGGTCACCATTAGTCATATTAAAACTGGAACGGGCAGCTGCAGTGACAGCATGGGTCACTTCACCACCAGAATGGTGGATGATCATGCAGTGCAGAATGCAATATGCAGTAGACATTCTACATGCAGTTGCTGTGTCTTACTGAAGGGCAGCCCAGACCCATCTAGGCACCTAAAATGAGGCCAAATACTCTCTCAGTGACAATATGGGTCTGGGACAGGTCTGTGTTTTAGTTCTATTCAGGAGATCCCCTTGGATTTCTCACTGGTTTAATGAGTCGTGGCTCAAGAAGATATCCAGCATCACCTGAAAAAAAGAGAGAAATAGTAGGAGTGAAGCATAGAAAAAGTAGTTTACTTTTCAGTAATACATTTTACCATGAATAACTATTTAAATAGAATAAAAAAAATATCATCTTATCAACAAGATGACCATTGGGCATCCTACCATGCAGGAAGAAGATATAGACTGTGCTAGTGTGCCAGATATTGGAAATGTGTGCACTGCCAGGATGCTAGGCAGAGACATTGGTGATGTACCCTTATGCATCACATACACACTAGCCCTTCTTATTGTGGTACCTTTCCTTCATGTACCAGGAGGTAAAACTTGCAACATGGATGTAATCTACCACACTGAATCCACCCCATAAAAGGCATATATAGTCTTGGCATGGTCTTGAGGTGACATCAGGGAATAGGTGTACTAATCTACACATGCCAAGAGTACATCAAGGAACTGCTGAAGTGTCCTCAAGACAGAAGCCTGTGGGATACCCAGTGTGTCCCCAGACTGTCCCCGAAAAAATTCCATGGCAAATATGATGAGGGCTATACATGCCTTCGTATCCATAGGCATAGGAAACAATGCATCCCCCCCATTGCCCCTCTGGGGACCATACATACTCACTAAGATCCTTACAATATTCCTTTTCACTCTGAATTTATCCAGTCCCTCCGGATTGTCAGAATTATAGTGAGTTATCCCCTGTATATATCTCCACCTTCTTGGCTGTTGGGTGCTGCTGGTAGAAGCAATTTTGGCTCGACCAAGACAAGCAGCTTACACAGGGAAATAACAAGGCTAGAGGCAAGTGATGACATCATCATATATTGCAAAGTAGATAAAATAGGTATGACTCTACCTTTTGTAATGAATCTGCGGACAGCGAAGAAAAGCACAAAACTTTGACTATGAATCACAAATAGGCATGAGAAGGCCTCATTAATACATGCAATTTTCAGCATTTCTCATTTGCATTTCATTACTTGTTCATTTATTTATGCTCATTTGTGACCATTGTGTGTTAGTGGAAGTGGCTTCTGTGAATCGAGCCTTTGCTGCACTTATTTGCAGACAGTGTAGATAGCCTTTATGGATTCAAGTAGTGACTTTGACTATCACCATAAGAGTCAATTTTCATTTCTATTTCAACTGCAGTGACATTTATCTACTACAGTCATGTCCACATTCAACAGATAAACAAGAAAACAACCACAGGCTAAAAAGAAGATAAACTGTGTGTGTGTGAGTGTGTGTGTGTGTGTGTGTGTGTGTGTGTGTGTGTGTGTGTGTGTGTGTGTGTGTGTGTGTGTGCACGCATGTGCGTGCATGCAACTAGTCTTGAGATGTTGCAGAAAACTGCTGGTTACCATAACATTTATACGTTTATAACTTACCAGGGTAAAACATTCACAGCAGAACTAATTTTAGCAATTACTTTAATTTCATACTTAGTACATAACAAGCCTCTTGAATTTTCATAGAAGATCAACACTTTTGGTCACAAGCCACACTTTCTGCAAGATTCAGGTAATAGCCCACATAATGATATACTAGCCATAAAACAAATAACTGGTTTACAAAGGCACTGCTTCAAGCATTTTTATATTGGAAAACAGCAAGGAATGCTCCTTAAACCATCAGTTAAAAAAAAAAAAACAGAAGATTATAGTGGCTTCCAATGCTGTGCAACACCATTGATTCTCAGCTAAATGTTTGGTATTACGTACTTTTCATCATAAGTACTCATGATGCCTGTTGTTATAAGCTGTGAATGCTACCAAATACAAAGTTTAACAACCCAATTTATAGTTACATTTAATTGAAATTAAAAGCATAAAGAGAAGTGAATCAGTAGAAAATATTAAAAAAGTGTGTATGAAAGAGAAGCCTACCGAAAGCGACTTCCTTTTACAATGAAGGTATCTTCTCTTAAGATCCATTTTTATGGCAGAGAAAGTTCTGACAGCTTGTAGCCCTTAACTGTTCCTTATATGATGCCTTATGAAGCTAGGAGTCACCCCAAACTACTGCTGCATGTAAGGAAGTTGTGTCTCTGGCAACCTTACACTGCAATAGATTAGAAACGCAACTGGTTTGTTATAACTGGAATAGGACCAGTGCACATGTGGTTTACATGGTCTGTCATGTGTAACCACCTTAAAAGGCTGTTCGGCATGTTCACATACAAACGGTAGCAACCGTTTTCCAGTGCAGTGTGGATCATTTGATACTTATATTAGGCCCCTCTTAGTAGTTTGCATTTTAAGAAACATTTTTTGCAGTGTCACATGTTGTTTTGCTTTACAGAGTGACTGTACATTGAAAATATTAGTTGTTTATGTGCTTTCAGTTACACAGAACATAGCTAAACCACAGAGTGTGATGCAATATTGGAAATGGAACTAGATGCAGATTAAATCTTCACCATGTCTGCATCCATAGTTTGGTTAAATACACTGCATGTCCTACCCTGCATCATGTTTTATATAAATACTTTTAATATCAAAATAATAATATTTTTGGATTTGACTTGTTGACTGAAAACATATCTTAAAACTTCATAGTTTGGATATGAGTATTTATATAAAACATGGCATGACTCGACGTGTTGTGAAATATATTGAAATTCTCATATGATTAATATTAGTTTTTAAAAACATTGTATGCACCATTCACATTCCATTAAAATAAAAACAAAAATTTTAGATTGTTTATATGCACATAGTAAGATGCTATCTCTGTTAGATTATGTGTGTATTACATATTGTAAATGCTCTAAGAGTCTACTGGATTGTCGGCTAATCACATCTTTGAAGGTAGCTCTGTATTTGAAATGTCTTAATTTCAAAAACATATCAGTTGTTATCTCATGCATGATTGATTTTAGTTTTGTGGTTATAAACTGATAATTGCTCAGTTTATTTCTGTAAATATTATACATGGCTTGCTTATTTGCAATTTGTTGTTTTTTGTTCGTGTTTTTGCATTTATTTGTTGTTTATAGTACTTTAAAATCCCATTCAATTAAAAAGTTACTTGGAAAAAATGATAAGTCAGAACACCCAGACTCTCTTTTACTTTTCTGTTCTGAAATACATTTCTACTTGTTCAGTAGACAGTGCAGGTTATTTCCTTAAGAGGCTTTGAACACACATATGAAAATACCAAAGTCTCATTCAGAGTGTGTAACAAAGAAACATCACACATCTACCTGTATATTACAGTACCCAGAATCAAAAATTGTGTTAATTCACACCTTGAATTTGCAAATTGATAAACTGATGTGAATATCTGAATACTAGATTCCTTTGTATTATTTATATAAACTTAGCATCCCTTCCTGTTTTACAGTGCAGTAAGTACATATGTATAGCTCCATTTAGGAGCTGTTAGCACAGAAGATTAAGGCTATGAGTTGTAAACAAGCTGCTTTCAGTAGTCCAGTGTTTGGCTCCCACAGCATACATTAGCCTACTTGTGACTCTGACCACATTCCTTAACAACACAGTGCTCACAGGATGGGCTTGAGAAAGGTCAGTGTGGATCAGTGCTCTACCCCAGTTACCAAATAAAATAAAACAAATAAGCAGCTTGCTAGAATGACTTCCGCTTTCAGCTAATAGTATTTCTAAATAATGTTATATGACAATGACGCACACATACACAAACAACAATAGTAGTCTCACGAACTGGTACCATATTTCAATAATACTACGATGTACACAGGTAAAGCTGTATCGCAGGATTTACAAAGGTGCAGGACAAATGACAGGGAGTAAAAATTCTACTTAGCTGAATGATTTTCTGAATGCTGAGGAAAAGGGGAGTTGTCGACATTTCTGAGGGTGAGCATATGCCTAATTAGCATTGGCCACACCCCTAAATTGTCTCATTAGCATAACACTTTATCCAGGAGCCTGGTCTCAGGGGTAGAGCGATTTCTGAACTGGAAAGGCTTAACATGATGTGGAAACCTTCTGAGTTAAGGCCTTTGCATTGCATTAAACCTTTCTGTGTTATTTATAACTTTCTGTTTCTCATAAAATGCTATAAGAAAATCTAAAACGTACACCAGTCATCCAGGAGGAAAATCCAGCAAATTACATGCTTTCCAATTTTTATGACACATTTTAGTTGCCAGATATACAAACTAATATTTCTATTTCATTATAGTCTCATAATAACGAATTAATAACCAAGTCAAAGAACATGGTATTTGAATATCCCAACACAATAAAATGTCATGTCTGTGTTGTGCCCTGAAAGGGAATTTCTTTCTAAATATGCATTCCAAGTTAATAATGGAATACTATAATTATTCTCATTATTAAAATATTCATAACTTCTTCAAAATAACTTAAATGTTTTATTAGTCCAGTAAATTAATGGCAATGACATATTTACTTGGAAATATGTCTGAAGCATAAAAAAATATCTAAGTGAGCTGAAAGGGCAGCATTCCTATCTCCTTTTAAAATGATGGGGGTAGCATTGATGTTTTGAGGGCCATTGGCTCTACCTGATAAAAATCCTGATATTTCTTCACTGTGTGTATAGAAAAGTAACAATCTATTACTCTTTGCCATTTTCTAATTGCACTACAGGAATTCTTTCACAAATTCCTTTGCGTAAATTCTTAATGTTATATTAGATGGTTTTGTAATAACCATTGCACTAGCAGATCTGCTTGATAAACAATTAACTTTAACAAATTTCAACCAGTTATATTGTTTGCAGATTAATGATAATTGCTTAGCAGTTAAATCCATCTCCAGAGGTATAATAATTTTTCTTCTCTTTTACCATTTACCACATGATGATCAAAGGAAAGGGAAGTGTAAAACTAGGTACCCAGGTCCGCTGACTACATGTTCATTTAGTAATGGAGCGTTGTCTAAACTAAATGTTGAGTATGTTGAATGTGGGGTTGTTTGCCAAAAAATGCTACACTTTTTTATTTAATTCGAGCCTGTTCTTAGTAAACTAGATATTAGCTGAAGGGTACAGGTGTCAGAGGGGGTCCTGAAAATATTGAATTTATAGTCATGTGCAAACATTGTTAATCATAGATCTTGATTTTTAGTTTGGAGATCATATAAGTAAATGTCAAAAAGGATGAGGTCTCAGTACAGAGCCCTGGAGGATTTCATTGGTTACCTTTATATTTTCAGATGAGGCATCTGCTACACAACCTGAGTGAGTTGTTTCTTTTAGCCAGTTTGCCATCTATCTAACCACATAATCTATATTTAAAGCTTTTAGCTTACTTACAATGCCCTCATTGCGTATGGTGTCAAGCATTTTCACTAGATCAAGCGATGGTGTGTGAAGGGCATGACCACTGTCCACAGCCTGTGTGACCCTTTCAAAGAAGTTAACTAGAGTAATGTCATTGTCGATATAATAATTGGTGAGATACGTTATATTATGTTTCATAGCTTTGTACATCAGACTCATAAGGCTGATGGGTCTATAATTACAAAGGTCCATGATGAGGCCAGTCTTCTGAAGGGGCATCATTACAAAGAAACACATCCTTTGGCTAAGCTTAGGTTAAACAATCTGAGGAGGTGTAAGGTCATGCTTAATGCTATATATTAAACATTCAGGTATGTTGTCTGGTCCTTGGATAGAACCTTCAGAAAATGTTCCTTGGTGATAATAGGCAGGATAATGGATTCTGGGATATATGGAGTATGGCAAGATGTTTTGGGTAAAAGTTTAGACTAAAGTTGTTTGTCATTATATTTAGTTGGAATAGGTAACACAATTTAGCAGAAGTTGTAAACATTGTTAGCTATTGTTGCTTACTTTCCTAACATAGCTGAAAAAGACTGTAGCTATCTTTAGTTTCAGAAGCTAGCCAAAGGTCATGGATTACATACTACTGGTATTTTTTCAGTTCTCTGGTAATATTTATATTAAATCTTTGTACTGAGGAGTCTTAGATCTGTAGTACAGTTTCAGACATATTTTCTTTTGTTATAAAGTGTTTTTAAGTTTGTAGATTACAAGAATGGTTTGTTTTTGACTTTTCTATTTTATCTTGTTCTGGTTGGGACTGCTAAGTCTATGCATTGATCAAAGGGGGTGTAGAATTCCATAGTGAAGCTGACTGCTGTGTCAGCATCTATGCTGCCATAAGGTGAATCCTCAGATTTTGTCATATAATTGTGTGAGATTTATCTGTTTGAAGTCCTTAGTTTCAGTCATGGACTTGAAATTGTGAAGGCAAATACCACAAGTTTTTGGTCCAACTTAACTGGGGAAGTAGATACTAGGAGAATAGTAGAAATAGAGTATATATTTACGAGGACCAGACTGAGAATACTATGTCCTCAGAATAGTTTATTTACTATCTTTTCCATGGAATTTTGATAATTAAGTTCAAGAACCTTGGGTATGCCATACACCTTTTACTTGTGTGGTAGTTAAAATCTCCTAAAAATAATGGAATTCTTGTTAATATAGAATTATCATAGTACTTTCTGGAATCTAACATAATTTTCTGGTGATATGGAGGGTGTCCTGTAGCAGGCTATAGGTTTGTTTGTCTTATTTATGGTGATTTGGAGTTCTAGGAGCTCTGTTTGTGGATATATGGGAATCTTTCTAGAGGTGATTTCATCTTTGACAAATAAGGAAACAGCACCTTAGTTGCCATTATGTTTGAAGGTATGGTAAGCACAACACCCAAATATGCAAGGAGTGCTTTCTTTATGTTTAAACCAAGTTTCGCTAACTGCACAAACATGGATATGTTCCAGATGCAGGGGAGCTTCAAGATTAGGCAATTTGTTGTTAAGACTTCTGATAGAAGAATTACCATAATAAGGTCCATAGTTGGGTTTGATGAATTTACTATGAATTTACTACATTGGCATGTCCAATAACTTGATTCTGCCTGAGAAAGGCACTTTGGAGGGCAGCAGATGCTTCAGCCAGTATGCAGAAATCTTTGAATGAGAAATGGAGACCATCCCTTGCAAAATAAGTTTGACAATCAGTCATCGCATCCCATGTTGACACATACTGGATTCCCCTTAGAATGATGCCGACTATTCACCCAGTTGCTGGATCCGATTATCTTTTCTTTTTACCTAGGCATCATTCTTAGTGAAGGAAGGATTCTACTCTGGACCAGAGTTTTATGTACATTTGTCACATACATGGAAAGTTCTAACTTGTCTCTCTGCATGTCTTGGGGCTTTGCATTCCAGGTCACCCTATCCCACATAGACTATCACCATGTCATAATCGTATTTGCCCTGTAAAAGGTCTTTTTGCCCATGTAACACCAGAGATCCTGTCACGCAAAGGCAACTGAGTGTAACCCTATCCTTGCATAGCCCTGTGAGTAGGGGACCTGCATGCTTAGCAACTAAGTCACAAACCATTAAGACATTTTGTTAGCAGAGTGCTTAGGGGTTCAAGACTGGGAGCAATCTGACATTTGGAGACTTAATGCTGTAGGTATGCATAGAGGAAATGAGTTGGGAAATTTCCACTAGGACCTATTCTTACTAGTTCTGGGAGGCTTTAGTAGACATTTTAATGACCTCATTGTATGACATTTTAATGTGATTTTATTGAGAATGTGGTGAGGGTGCGAGTGCATGAGGATTGCTATGGACAACTTTAGGTAGGAGGTGTGCTTCTAAATTAGTTAAATAGTTACACCTCACACAGAGGTATATGTGTTAAGTAAAGGTTTGCTATCAGGGAGCATAAAGCAGTTCATACACTGCTGAAGGACACTGAGTGCTAAGGCGCTGGCAACAAAAGAGAATCAAGATGGCTGACTTTCCATGATGTGCAGTGCATCACATGTTAGATGGAGAAGTGCACAGGTAAGGTAAATGTGACAAAATCGCTTAAATGCATTTAATTTAAAGTTTGCAGAACAGAGTAGGCTGAATTATTTCTTAGGACAAAGCTGGTTATTTCTAGTTTGTGAAATAGTGCACATAATATTAGTTCAGAGACTTGGCCAAGGAAAACCAAGAATAAGTAGAACTGTGGTACTGAGATTTCGTACTGCTGCAGAGAGAAATCCAGTCTTTCAAATATCTTTGAACAAGATCCATTCTTTTTTTTTAATCTGGTTCCAGTAGCTGTATTTCAGGACTTAAAACCAACAGTCATTATGAAAAGGAAAACTTTCTCCATGCTTTATTTACTTATTTTATTTGCATTTGTTAACTGGAATAGAGCATTTATCCACATAGACATTTTTCGGACTCAGCCCATAAGCACTGTCTGGTTAATACACTTGCACAAAGTCTCTCAATGTAGGCAAATGGAAGCTGAGGGAATCAAACCCTGAACTACAGATGGCAGCTTATTAACAGCTCACATACACAATCCCCTGAAGAAATGGAAAATTGTGGTGAAAGGGAATTTCTACAGTTGTCTTCCAACTACTTCACCATTGGTCTACAAGGACTTTATATTGTCTTTTAATTCTGAGGAAGAAGCAAAACTTGAGTTTCAGCCTCTGAATTTATTTTTATAAGGTTTGACAAAGACAGGGCTTTATAAGTTCCAGATAAAGTGAACCATACAGATTTTATGGATATGTTTTTTCCCCTTTTTTACATTTGGTTTGGTGGTAATTTTATTTTCATTTTCTCTCTCGTAGTTATATGAAAATTTCACTGGTTTCTGAGCACTTACAATTGTGTTTTTTTTCTTGGTAGATTATATGGCAAGAGATAGCCTTCTTGCAGTTAATTATATTATATTTCCTTTCATTTCTATTGAACAGGATGTGTATTGCCTCTGTACATATAAATGGCTTAAACCACCAAATAAAAAGCCACAATTTGGTTAAATGCTTGATTCATGTGAATGTTAACTGCAAACGTACAGGAAGTTCATTCAACAAAAGAAAAAAATATAGTTTTGCTTTCTTCATGTCATTGTTTAAAAAAGTTATCAACTTAAACAATAAATCTAGAAGAGGGATTGTTATATTTCACAGAGGCCAAATACTCCTGTTGAAATTAAAATACTTGTGATAATTGTTTATTACTGGTTTGATGTATGCACGATTCAGGGTTCATACTTCTTCTATTCCTGCTTTGTTAGATGGTATACTCTCATTGGGTTAGAAAAGTGTTTTTTTATCAGGAGATTTTAATGCATACTTAGGTCAGATCTGTCGCCTCACAGTTAGATGTTGCCCATTCAATTCTCAGCTAGAGCGTCTTCTGTGTGGCGACATGAGTGAATGGGCATTCCCTCGTTGGAGGTTGTGCGTTAGGCACAGCAAACCAGCACATAAAACTCTACTGCCAATCATTAGCGGACCAGAGTTCCGCTGTGGCACTGGCGACCCCTAACCGGGAAAAGCTGAAAGATGCAATGTCAAAGGAGGTAGGTAGTAGATTTAGGTCAGTTTACATCTGTGTCAGTGCTAATAAACGAGCAGACTTTTTTATAGCTGCACAGTTTAGCAGCTTGCTGAAAAGTAAAATAACCAGATCAAATGGATTTTACCTATGTAAATCTGTGGTTCAAAAATAACCAGATCAAATGGATTTTACCTATGTAAATCTGTGGTTCAAAAATAACCAGATCAAATGGATTTTACCTATGTAAATCTGTGGTTCAAAAATAACCAGATCAAATGGATTTTACCTATGTAAATCTGTGGTTCAAAAATAACCAGATCAAATGGATTTTACCTATGTAAATCTGTGGTTCAAAAATAACCAGATCAAATGGATTTTACCTATGTAAATCTGTGGTTCAAAAATAACCAGATCAAATGGATTTTACCTATGTAAATCTGTGGTTCAAAAATAACCAGATCAAATGGATTTTACCTATGTAAATCTGTGGTTCAAAAATAACCAGATCAAATGGATTTTACCTATGTAAATCTGTGGTTCAAAAATAACCAGATCAAATGGATTTTACCTATGTAAATCTGTGGTTCAAAAATAACCAGATCAAATGGATTTTACCTATGTAAATCTGTGGTTCAAAAATAACCAGATCAAATGGATTTTACCTATGTAAATCTGTGGTTCAAAAATAACCAGATCAAATGGATTTTACCTATGTAAATCTGTGGTTCAAAAATAACCAGATCAAATGGATTTTACCTATGTAAATCTGTGGTTCAAAAATAACCAGATCAAATGGATTTTACCTATGTAAATCTGTGGTTCAAAAATAACCAGATCAAATGGATTTTACCTATGTAAATCTGTGGTTCAAAAATAACCAGATCAAATGGATTTTACCTATGTAAATCTGTGGTTCAAAAATAACCAGATCAAATGGATTTTACCTATGTAAATCTGTGGTTCAAAAATAACCAGATCAAATGGATTTTACCTATGTAAATCTGTGGTTCAAAAATAACCAGATCAAATGGATTTTACCTATGTAAATCTGTGGTTCAAAAATAACCAGATCAAATGGATTTTACCTATGTAAATCTGTGGTTCAAAAATAACCAGATCAAATGGATTTTACCTATGTAAATCTGTGGTTCAAAAATAACCAGATCAAATGGATTTTACCTATGTAAATCTGTGGTTCAAAAATAACCAGATCAAATGGATTTTACCTATGTAAATCTGTGGTTCAAAAATAACCAGATCAAATGGATTTTACCTATGTAAATCTGTGGTTCAAAAATAACCAGATCAAATGGATTTTACCTATGTAAATCTGTGGTTCAAAAATAACCAGATCAAATGGATTTTACCTATGTAAATCTGTGGTTCAAAAATAACCAGATCAAATGGATTTTACCTATGTAAATCTGTGGTTCAAAAATAACCAGATCAAATGGATTTTACCTATGTAAATCTGTGGTTCAAAAATAACCAGATCAAATGGATTTTACCTATGTAAATCTGTGGTTCAAAAATAACCAGATCAAATGGATTTTACCTATGTAAATCTGTGGTTCAAAAATAACCAGATCAAATGGATTTTACCTATGTAAATCTGTGGTTCAAAAATAACCAGATCAAATGGATTTTACCTATGCAAATCTGTGGTTCAAAAATAACCAGATCAAATGGATTTTACCTATGTAAATCTGTGGTTCAAAAATAACCAGATCAAATGGATTTTACCTAGGTAAATCTGTGGTTCAAAAATAACCAGATCAAATGGATTTTACCTATGTAAATCTGTGGTTCAAAAATAACCAGATCAAATGGATTTTACCTATGTAAATCTGTGGTTCAAAAATAACCAGATCAAATGGATTTTACCTATGTAAATCTGTGGTTCAAAAATAACCAGATCAAATGGATTTTACCTATGTAAATCTGTGGTTCAAAAATAACCAGATCAAATGGATTTTACCTATGTAAATCTGTGGTTCAAAAATAACCAGATCAAATGGATTTTGCCTATGTAAATCTGTGGTTCAAAAACACATGCAGAGCTAGGCTATTTTCCCACCACTCTGGCTGATGTAGGACCCTGAATTAATCTTATTATTCATGCTTAATAATAAAATGGTTAGCAGCAAATCAACAATATTAAGTTCATTGAGGAATACTCAGCAAAAATTGTTCATAAAAGGTGTAGTATGTAAAATCAAATCTTAAGATTGTTTCACCCTCAAAGACTTGCACAACATAAAAATCCTTTGTTGTAGGCATCCTAACTTAGATGGTGAATTATGAGAAATGTATAGGTAAGACCAACCATTTAAAGTAAAATATAAAGAGCTTTTGTTTTGGTGCAGAACAATAAGGCATTTTTGTCAAATATTTTCCATATGTATTATTTTATAATTACATTGGATTATAGATTATATTTAGCAGATAAATAGTTACTCAGAATCCTTAATAATTCAGCTGAAATAGTAAACTGTTTACAAATTTTTACACAGTTTTATGAAAACACTGAAAATTGCAATATCCAAGGAAAACATAAGGTCATATTGACTAACGTGTATTTCAAAGATACTTATACTCCTAGTGCATTGGACATAGGGCAAACAAAACTATTATTACCGAGTTACCCAGAAACAAAGATCCGGGTTCTGATACACTCCCCATGGAATTTTCTAGCATCATAGCATTCTATTTATTAGAACTAATAAAATAACTCTATAAGGAGCAGGTTCATAGGTTCATAGGCTCATAGATTAGTACTAGGCTAACTGCCCTTGTTGTACTGACCCTTATTTCACACCTCCTAAGATTATAATGATTATAGAACCAGATATACCCAAGATGCTTGTGGAATGTTGTAAACTAATCACTTTATTAAATATTGATTATAAAATATGTATAACATTTGCAAACAATTGCTTTATTACTTTTCTTCCAAAAATGATTCATCCTTGTCAGTTTAGTTTTATAACGAATAAGAAAATGCCAAATGCTAATCAAATCTTAGAAGCAATCATCTTGTTTTATTTTTTCTTTTTTCAAAACAGCTTTACAAGATAATTGAGATTTTTGTTCTGCTGATGCTTTTAAGGCATTTGATATGCTTGACACAACATATATTTTGATTGCTAAAGTGACTTTATATCCATGACTCAATAATGAATTTTATTGCAACTTTTATTAACAACTCACAGTACTTTATAGGCATAAATAATTATCTGTCAGTTTCAAAAACTCAGTTACGGAGAGTACTTCAAGGCTACCCATTTAACTGTATCCACTTTGTTAACTTGAAGACCACCTTCTTAAGTTTCACTAATTCACTGCTGATCACTTAAGTCACAGTAATACATGACTGGCAGTGAGTTTTTAATAAGTATTTTTTATCAGGAGAGTTAATCTCCCCTGTACTCCCAAACTGGGGAACCTGAAGTCATAGAAAACTAAGAGGACTAATTAAGCCCGAAAAGGCCAGGAAATTAAGAGGACTAATTAAGTCCAGCAAGGAGAATTATGAGGTCAGGATAGTGTCACAGGCTAAATGTAACTGCACGGCCTACTACATCTATGTCTGAAACCTGATAGGGAGCACACATCAGTGTGTCAAACTGGTGGTCAGTGGTGCAACCTTCACTGAGCAGAGTGATATAGTGAATTTGCTGGCTGACAAATTCAGCTCAAACTTCACTCCCAACTCTCCTCTGTCTCCCTCCATGAAATACCTACTAGCATAACTTACCAACTGTTAACAGGGAGTAGGCCCTGGTGGTACTCAATAAGGCCAAAAACACAGTCTTAATGGGCCCCAACAATATCCTGGGATGCATCCTACATAGCTGAAAGCATGACCTATCAGGACCACTTGAGTCACTTTTCAACTGTAGACTCAAAACAGGCTTTGTACGATGAGAATGGAGAACTGCAATGGTTATCCCATTTCACTGACCCTAGAAACTACAGACCTATTAGTCTGACTAGTCTACTATGCAAAGTCATGGAAATAATTATCATGGAAATAATCAGCAAAAATAGAGGTAACCTTCAGACACTGGACCTAACCCAGTTTGGCTTTGGCAAGGGAAGACCATGCCTACTAAACCTGATGGACTTCTTTGAGAAGGTCACCAAGGCAGTGAACGAGGTGAAAATGGTGTATATTGCCTACCTGGACCTGGCTTAGGCATTCAATACAATAACTCAATTGGATATAGTTGACAAACTCACTTAACTGGGCATAAACCCATACATAACTCATGGACTGCCAGATGGATCACAGATAGTACCCATGAAGCCAGGACTGGTGATACTACCTCTACTAAGAGACTGGTCACCAGCAGGGTACCTCAGGGCTCCATGCTGGGACCACTCCTACTTGGCATCTACATCTTGGTAAATGCTAGTGTTAAGGCTCTTTGGTTCACAAATGACTGCAAATTCAGAGCCATCATAGATTACCCCAAAGATACAAACATCTTCTACAGACAAATGACTGGTGCCAAAGTCTCTGCCTTTTGGGAAAACTGCCACCCAGACTAATTACTCCATCAATAGAACACCCCTAAGAGTTGACCTGGTAGTTGGGGATCTGGGAACATATGTTGACAGAAGACTGGCCTTTGAGCAACATGAGGATGAGGTAGTAAGAAAATCTTTCTATATTGCCCAACTTATAAGTTAGGACAAGACATCCAGGTCCAAGGAAGTCATAGTGACACTTTACTGTAAACCAGAAAAAAAAATGCAATAGACAGTACCAATAACCAAGGAAATGTGATTAGGGCACACAGTCACAAAAGGTAGCACATTAGGAAGTAAAAGCTTTTAATAACGAGCAAACACAGGCACTTTTGTCCTGCTACAGTGCAAGACTTCTTCAAAGTGAAATAATTAAGAACATCCAAAACTCATTTAAATACTCTGATAGTGCCACTTTATTCTGTCCTTATCAGACCCATTAATGAGTATAATGCCCCCTTCAGCATATATCTGACCATTTATTTGCAACAGTTGGAATGCCCACCAAGGTTCTTTACCAGGAAAATCCAGGGTATAAACACATCATCTTATACATATTGCCTTAAAGTCCTTTCTCTATACTTTGTCTCCTACAGGTTACTGAGAGGTTATCTATGCCTGGCATACAAAGCAGCCTCAGATCCAGCTCTGATGGACATTTTGCACATCCACAAAATGAACAGCATCAGAATCACTAGATCCAAGGATTTATATTCTGCTTTTGACATAAATAAGACATGCTGTCAAGACAGATATTTGTCTCAGAGGATCCCCATGCTCTGGGATAGGATCCCCATCCACGTGAAGCAGAGTCCATCCCTAACCCTATTTAAGCATAACCTTGACCAATGGATGGTAAATTGGAAATTCACTGCATGTCTAGTTCCCATGTCTCTGATAGAAAGAGGCAGACAGTAATTCCCAAACTAACATACTCCCAACATAACCTCTAGAAATGTCCTACCATACTCCCTTGTAATGTACACCCATGATACTTACGGATATAATTGGGTTGGATTGCATGGCTACACGTATAAAGGCCCTGGTGGTTGTTAGCCTAGTATATGCCTATGAACCTTTGAACATAAACTCATAGAAACTATATTTACAGACAGAGGCTGTGCATTAAAGTGTTTTACACTGGATATACAAAAAAGCAATGAGCTGCAAGCAAATGAGCCATGAACAGCTGAGCAAGTAAAATATAACCCACTTTCTTCCACTCTTTTCATTATATCCTAAAGCCCTGTAGTCAATAAACATACAGAATTTCCAATAAATAACATCTGTCACTGTAAAAGATGCCAAAATCAAATGTATTATATTCCAAGCTTATTTAATACTTATAGTATCCACTTCTACTAAGTCATTCAAAGCTTTTTGTGTGGAGAATGTGAAGTTCACTCCTTGAATTATGTTATGCACCTAGCTCACTAACAAAAATCGAACTTTAAAATACCTACTATAAAGTAATAAAATGGTAGGTAGCCCAAAGCTGAGTTAAAAATGGAATATCCTTTACTGAAACACACAAACAAGCAAGCCTAGTTGAGTATAATGAAAAGCATTAAATACATTCATTAATTTATATATAATCAGGTTATTTGGAGCAAGGGAGTGGTTACAGAGGCATTGAACTCATTCCTTTAACCAAGTCCCCCTTCCCTCTTAACACCATAGTGTAAACTGAGACTGTGCTACCTTAGAACTGAAACTAAAAAGTGAGACAAATTAAAATATATAAGAACAGCTTATTAAGGCTAACCTACCAATCCAAATTTTATTAATCCAAACTTTATTTATTAAGAAACCAACTCACTAACAACATTAACTAACAAAAAGAGCTACCATTAAACATCTATCAAAATAAATATTAGTAACTTATAAACTGAAACACTTTTAACAAAGATCGCTTTTGTACCAAATAAATACTTCATCAGGTTTGTATGTAAAAAACATACAATATTAATGAACATGCTACAAGTGAACACATAAGTAGGCTGAAAATCATAGCTATAATTGCTAAGGTGGAAATACAGTGAAAAATTTTAGAAATAAATAGAGAAACATGTTAAAAATAAAGCATTAAGGCCCTGGAGGTCTGTTCAAGTGCAGCATCTAACTAAGAAAGCACTTAGTTTAAATGAGTAAAAGTATCAGAAAACAGCACCAACGTCAATTATTTTCATTTTAAAATATTTACAATGGTTGATATATGTTCATAACAATATTATCATGTAATAATAATAGTTTGTAATGTCAGCATTACTTTTAATAGTATTTTAAACAGTGGGGCAGTTTGCTGAGTTCTAGTATGCTTTTCATGGAGCAATAATAATTAAGTCCTGGTTTTCTAAAAGAGTTCAGTTTCAGCTGTCACAGTAGTTCACATTTTTCTAAAAGATTAGCGATGTCTCCTTCCAGTTCCAAAAGGTACACACTATCAATAATTTAAAATTTAAAGTCAGCATATTTTTTATGAAGCTGCAGGTGCCAAGCCAGTGCATTATTCTTGCACTTAGCTCTAATTTCAGAAGGATGGCCAGAAATCCTTATTTTAAGACTGTTGAGTGTTTTTCCCACATAAAATAATTCACAGTCATTGCAGCTTGCCCTGTAAACCACCTGCATTGAGTTACACTTACCTCCTGCATTTGTTTTAATCAGTTTCTTTAAATAAGGGGAGGAAAACATGTCTCCCTCCTGGATGAGCTGACAAAAAAACACAGTTGGCTTCACACTTATTGGTGCATGCATCCAATGGTCTGGGCCTACCAACTCATGATGTTTCTGGCTTTCCTATACACAAAGGAAAGAGCTTCTACAAGGATATCCATTAGATATGTGCTTTCAGCAATTATGGCCCAATTATCTCTAATAATATTAATGATGCTATAATAGTCAACAGTAAAAGTCAAGATACAACTGTCTTTAGATTTGTTGTTAATAGGTTTCTTTAAAACCCTCCTATAAGGAGTGGTGGTGAATTTGTACTTTTTATTTCAATTATAGGTTCCAGAATGCTTCTTAACATATTGCTTTCATATCCCCTCACCAAAAAAGTCATTTTCAAGATTATTTAGGTTCTTAAGGAAGGATTTCATTTTTGTGGTGATCCTAGCCAACCTATTTTGCCTGGTGGGATGGAGACTCTTATTATGTAGCAGTAGGTTTATTCTGGTAGGTTTTCTGTAAAGATCTGTGTCCATTTTACCTTGATCCAAGTCTTTAGTAACCTGCATATCTAAGAAAACTGTTGAGGTGAGGCTGTAGAAGAGGTGAAATGCAGGAAGCTGGTGGTTTGATTCAGGCAGTTGATAAAATCTTCTAGTTTAGCACTGTCTCCTTTCCGTACAATAAATATGCTATCAATAAAGTGCAGATACACTGTGATGTGTTGCATGTATTCTCTCTTGTTAAAACATAATCCTCCTCCCACTTGCCTAGGGCTATGTTGGCTAGGCTAGGGGCCATAGCTACCCCCATGGCTATACCAGTCTTTTGTTTATAGTAATTTACATTAAACATAAAAATTTGTAGCTGAGCAGCATAGCTAAAAGATTACCTGTTCCTTCATGTTGTGCTGGTGTGCCATTGTTGTTTTTCCTTTACGAATCAATCACTGTTTCAATACAATAATTATGTAGAAGTGCAGTATATAATAAACCTCAGCACTGAAATAAATAGGACATGCTGGAGGGACAGATTCATAACCCAGAGGCTCCCTTCACTCTGGAATAAAATCCCAGTCCAGGTTAGGCAGAGTCCCTCATTGACTCTCTTCAAGAGGAATCTTGATGAGTGGATGGGAGATCGTAGGTTTACCCCGGGTATCACTTCTGTGTCACCATTAGACAGAGGCACAGTATACTAACCTCGAAAAAGGGCATAGCAAAATTAATTTAAAATGGGTGGCGAAAGCCAAACACACTCTGGCTAGGCTTATAAATGTCCTAGGGCAGATAGCCTAGTATGAACCTATGAACCTATAATGATTCAACATCTATTGTTAATAAAATGCTATCAACATCAGTTGTAACGTTTTTTATTTTCCTTAAAAAATCATTAGAGTCTTTTATGTGTGAAATGTTCTTTTCAGCCAGAGGTTGTAGCAAATAATCCAGGTAGATGGCAGCAGCTTAAGTCAGGGACCCCCCCCCCCCCCCACACACACACACACACACTTGCAACCACTGACCTGTAAGGAGGGTTTTCTTTATTCTTATGTGGCTTAGGGATTCCAAAGAATTTAGGCAAGTGGGGGCAAGTTGTCTGCAGATACTCAAACAAGTTATCTGTTAACAAACCATCATCATAAAATGCAGTCAAGGCTGTGTACCAGTTGTTGTATGATGCCTTAATCTCTTCTAAAGTTAAAGATTCATAATAGTTAGTGTCACTCAACATTTCTTCTATCTTCTGCTTATAGCTGCTGGTATCAGTAACAACAATACCCCCTCCCTTGTCAGTCTTCATAACCCAGTGAGACTTATCCCTGCCTAGCTCTAACAATGCTTTTTTCTCACCTTTGTTAAGGTTTTGGTATCAGATTTGCTATCATACAGAACTTTCAGATTCAATTCTCTGACATTGGATTTTAAATCACCCAGTACCTGTGCTGTGTTAAACCTGCAGTGGGGAACAAAAGTTAATCCCCTTGAAAGCACACTGATCACAATGTCAGTAAGTTCTTTTTTGGAGTGATTCCACACAACAGGGTAAGTTAATAGTGTGGCTGGTTTCTCCATCTGGTTCTGGGTCCTGTGGTGTAGTTGGGCTCCCCCAAGTATTTCATTTCCCTCACTCTTCTCCATTGCTTGGTTTTCCAGTCTTCTGGAGGAGCTTTGGCTGAGGTTGGGGATTGTTGAAACTCCTCTTGTGCCCTTTGGCATCTTGGGGGATTGTAGTGGTAGTGCTCCTGGTGACTCTGAGAGTATTGTCCTCCTCTGGAGCTCTGATGTTGGTCCTGATAATGGTATTGGTACTGGTCCTGTTGTTGTTGATATCTGTATTGATGGTAATGTCCCATACGGGGATATGAAAGCAATATGTTAAGAAGCAGTCTGGAACCTATAATTGAACTAAAGAGTACAAATTCACCAACACTTAACAGTCCTTACAGGAGGGGTTTAAAGAAAACTATGGACAACAAATCTAAAGACACTTGTATCTTGACTTTTACTGTTGCCTATTACAGCATCATTAATATTATTCCTACTTGAATACCTTATTTTGCTGTTCTGTGTGTTCTTAAGTGTTCAAATGCTCTTATTCTACATTTATTACTGCTTCCTTGTTAGTAGCCTGATTAGATTTATCTGCTATTCTAAGCATTTTAGTTTTGGTTTTCACACACGGGCTTCCAGACAGTTATTTTACATTTAAGGTTTTTGTGGTCTACACTCTTGTGAACAAACCCTTATCAAAATCCGCTCTCCATAAGTCCACCTAGTATTCAGAAGACTATGCTGGACAATTCCCACCAGTTTCTCCTGCCAGCCTGTTCAACATGTGCACACTGAGACAGTGTAGCAACTGCCTCATGTTCATGGACAGTCCTCTTCTCCTAGCACATAATTCTTCTACTTGCGAGAAATGCATCTACATCAGTAACCTAGTATCCATGCTCTCTCACGCCACAGTCAGTACTCCTGACAAAGAGAAAATTGCCAACACAAACACCACACCACCCACATCATATAGCCAAGCAGAACACACACCCACCTATGCAGGGGTCCTCAATAAAAACTTACCTAAACAACAGAGACCCGCAAAACACACTCACAAACACTCTACTCAAAATACCAAACACATCACATACAGTAGACAACACACGAGTGTCTCACAAACACAGTCAAAACCAAGAACCAAAGTTGAAAACCAAGTAGATATTCCTGGAGGCTCCACAAACACAGGCCAGGTGGTGAACAAACCAGTCTCAGTAGTGCCAACAAAACAGTCTTTATTTAGCGCTTTCATCTGTCTATAACATCAGACTTCTTCAGAATAATTCTGAAGAAGTCTGATGTTATAGACAGACAAAAGCGCTAAATAAAGACTGTTTTGTTGGCACTACTGAGACTGGTTTGTTCACCACCTGGCCTGTTTTTGTGGAGCCTCCAGGAATATCTACTTGTCTCACAAACACAGCCCATTACGCATAACAATAAACCAACAGAGCCCATAAAGCATAACAATAAACCAAACATACTAGTTAATGGTGTCTCAATAGTGAGACGCACTGATGTCCACCTCACCAGGCTCGACAGGGAGAAGGTTACGGTCAGTTGTCTATCAGGTACCAGAATCCACCACATCACGCACGCACTTAAGTCTCTCCACAACAGGTACAAGTTTGACTCTGTCATTGTCCATGTTGGTGAGAATGACTTGAGATATACCTCACTGGACTACATAAAGAGAGACATGATTGAGCTCTCAGAGTATGTGTCCCCGGCAGGTATGACCCTAGCCCTAAGCAGCATCCTACCTTCACCAAGAATGATACCACAATGCCAACAAAGAATAATTGATCTCAACAGCTGGCTTGTTTTCTGGTGTCTTTCCAAGGGGATCCAGTATCTGTCTGCCTGGGATGACATGATTTACAGGCCTTGATGCTTTGCCAGAGATGGCCTCCACCTGTCACCCCTGAGGTTCCAGATCCTGGCCAAGGGTCTTGCCTCCCCCATTATACCTTTTTTTGGCTATGTCTCAAAGACAAATCTTCCAACATAAAAGATCTGTCAAAAAGCAAATTGAAGTTCATACTGCTTAACACTAGGAGCCTTAACCTGAAAATGCACTCAGTGGAGCCTCTCCTCACACTGGAAGATGCCGATGTCTGTGCAGTCACTGAAACTTGTTCTGGGCTGTGGAGGGCACCCCTATCTTACCAGGCTATACCTCATTCCACACTTTCTGACCCCAAAACAAGGTCAAAAAGACTAAGGGTGGTGGAATCTCTGTCTTCATTAAGAATAGGCACACCTTTAGACTGGTTTGCCAGCATGATGTACTGGAATTACTCCAGGTGCAACTGACAGTTGGCAAGACACCCATCCAAGTTATAGCCAGCTATAGACTCCCCTCCATGACTCAGAACACCCACTTCTCCTACTTTGACCTACATGACTCCATCAAGGTACCCCCTAACACCCTGATCCTTGGTGACTTCAACTACCCCACCATAGACTGGGTGAACAATTCCTGCACTAATGCACTCAACCAATGATTCATTGACTTTGTCAATTCTAACACATTATACCAGCTTGTCTCATCCCCCACAAGGGGAGATAACATTCTGTACTTGGCTCTCACCAACATGGGTGACCACTGGACCACTCCCATAGTATGTTCTTCCCTGGTGAGATCAGATCATCGGTCTGTCTCATTCAAAGTTTCTAACCCACCCAATCCCCACATCTGTAACCAGGCTAAAACACTTCTTAAAAGCTGACTACAACCTCCTAAGGGAGGGTATCAGTAGCTTCACACCACTGCCCCCCTCAGAGGATGCAGACAAATATGCTGAACAGTATGCCAATGCAGTATACAAGCACCTGTACAACTGCATGGACTCAGCTATACCCAACAGAACTAAAACCTGCTCCTCAAGGAAACACAAACCTGTCTGGTGGAATCCTCTATCAACAGGCTTTACAACAAAAGGAAGAAACTGTTGTCCAAGGGTAAAAAGGAACAAATTCCAAATTGGAAAAACTCCCTCCTCAGCCTCAACAAGCAAATTAGATCACTAGTCTAAACCGCCAAAGTCAATTATGAATTCAAACTAGCCACTGAAACAAAAGGAAACCACAAAGCCTTCTTCCGCTATGTCAGGAACTTCCATGGCAAAGCCCAGATTTGTTCAGAATTAGTACTTAATGATACCACTTACACTGATCCTGTTGACTTAGCCAGCCTGCTAGCTGATAGGTTCAGCACAAACTTCAATCTTTTATCCCCTCAAAGGCCCATTTGACATCCCTGATACTTGTCCTGCCCCTCACATCTCCATAGATCAAGTGTTAAAGGCCCTATCCAAGGTAAAGAACACAGCTTTCATGGGACCTGATAGTATCCCAGGCTGTATTCTGCATGATCTCCAGCAGCAACTAGCTTTGCTATTGAGCACCCTATTGAACCACAGTATAATTACAGGCTTCATTCCAGCAGAGTGGAGAACTGCCATTGTCATCCCCTTGCACAAAGGTGGTGCCACTACTAATCCAGGAAACTATCACCCCATTAGCTTGACAAATCAGATCTGTAAATCCATGGAGTGTATTATTATGGATCTCATAAACAAGGACATAGGCAATCTCCAAGCACTTAACCTCACCCAATTCAGATTCGTCAGGGGAAGTTCTTGCCTGTTGAACCTGGTTGACTTCTTTGAGACTGTCACCAAGGCCCTGGATGAGGGAAGGTCAGTACATACAGCTTACCTTGTCTTGTCCAAGGCCTTTGACACAATCCTCAACTCAGACATCATCAAAAAGCTAACTCAGCTTGGTGTAAATCCCTATCTCATCAGATGGGTGGCCAACTGGCTCACTTATAGGACCCACACAGTCAAAACAGGTGCCACCACCACAGACAGCAGACTTGTCACTAGTGGTGTTCCCCAGGGATCTGCCCTGGGACCCTTAATGTTTGTCATCTACTTCTCAGAGGTCCAGGCAAAGACAAAGGGGATGTGTCTGACCAAGTTTGCAGATGACTGTAATTTGGGTGCTGTCATTGACTCCCCAAGTGATGCTAACAGACTACAACAGGGTTTCACAGCAACAAATGACTGGTGCCAAAGACATGGCCTTAAGTTAAATGCAAAACATGTATTATCATACTATTTGACAAAAACACAGCCCCTACTGATTACCAGATCAATGGCAACCCCCTTAGCACACAACCGGTGGTGAGAGACCTGGGTACTCAGATTGACAACAATCTCACATTTGACCATCATGTAGCAGCAGTGGTCAGAAAAGCCTTTTACTTGGTTCATCTCATAAGTAAAGGGATTGCATCCAGAAAAAGGTTGGTTAGTATCTCTCTGTACACCTCCCTCATTGGGCATGCAATTGAGTATAACACCCCATTTTGTATGTACTTCTCCAAATCCCTGCACCAACTGGAAAGGCCACAGAAATACCTCACAAAGAGAATCCATGGCCTCCAACACCTGTCCTATGCAGACATGCTCAAATCACTATCACTCTACTCTGTTTCATACAGATTGCTCAGTGGTGATCTGTGTCTTGCCTACAAGGCAATATCAGACACTGCCCTACTAAAGATGCTCCATATCTGTAAGTCTAACTCCTCATGAATTACCCCCTTGAAAGGCGTAAATCTAATGTGTGACATCAACAAAACCTGCTGGAGAGACAGGCTTGTCTCCCAGAGGCTGCCCCATCTCTGGAATAGATTTTTCATACATGTCAAACAGAGTACCTCACTGACCCTCTTCAATTGTAACCTTGATGAGTGGATGAGGAACCAAAAATGTGTCCCAGGAGTTCCACCTTTGTACTTTATTGACAGGGGCGACAGGTGCTGACTGCGGTTTCTTTTTTGGGGATAAACTCTTGGCTAGGCTTGTGAGGGCCCCATGGCCATTAGCCTAGTAACCTCCTATGATCCTATAATTTGTTTGTTAGTTGATTTTCTTAGTGAGTTGGTTTCTTAATTAATAAAGTTTGTATTAATAAAGTTTGGATTAGTAGGTTAGCCTTAATAAGCTGTTCTTACATTATATATTTTAATTTGTCTCTACCTTTTAAGTTTCAGTTCTAAGGTAGCACAGTCTCAGTTTATACTATGGTTTTAAGAGGGAAGGTGGACTTGTTTAAAGGAATGAGTTTAATGCTTTTATTGCTCTTAACAGAACTACCATCTGTAACTACTCCCTTGCTCCAAATAACCTGATTATATATAAATTAATGAATGTCTTTAATGTGTTTCATTATACTCAGCTAGGATCTCTTGTTTGTGTGTTTCAATGCTGTGGACTGCCTACTATTTTATTATTTTGCAGTACATATTTTAAAGTTTGAATTTTATTATTGAACTAGGTGCATAACATATTTCAAGGAGTGAAATTCACACCCTCCACACTATGAAGTTTCTGCTCGGTTTGTTTTTGACCCAGTATAGGTTGCATACTGGGTTTTCTGAGTCTTCAAGGGATACCATGGATTTTTCTTTTTGCAATAATAAGCATTTGCTGACTACAAATTAATCCATTAGAATCAAGAATTCTTACATTTTTATAAAATTTCAGAATCAAACAAATGTATGAATCAGAACAAATTTACAATATTTGAGCTGGCACTATGCTTCAGGTTTAGAATGATCATTGGATTTACAAATCTGTTATAAATGTCAAAAGTGTAAGATGCAGTCCAAAATGGGAGTCATTGAAACTGCCTATTGTGGAATATAACTTTATCGCTGTCTGATATTTTTATTAAAGTACTCTTTCCCCCATCAAAATGGCACACCGGTTAGAAGATTGTAGAATAATTGATTTGGAGGGATTGTAGTCCATGTATGCTGTAGTTAATGTTGAATTTGTTTACAAATAAGGAAATTATAAATTGTGTGCCTGTGAACCAATTTAATTAACTCTATTACTGGACTATAGAAAACTTGTTTTTTGTCCAAGATAATAATTTTTACTTAATATTGTTTTTCTGAAAAGTTGAAATTCAGACTGAAACCTTTGGGTTCTCTATCTAGGAGGAATATTCAATATATATCATATATTCCTTTTTTATGGGGCCAGTTTTCAGTAACAAATTGGCTTTCTTATTCTGAAAGGTATCACATGAACAGTTAGTAAAAAAAATGCTAATGCCAAAACAATTCTATTTTGCATTCAGACTTTAGTAAATACACATTTAAAAGTTTTCAACCACTCATTAAGTACAGCTGTCTAGCTAAGGATTCAGAAACGTTCTCAGCTCTTTATAAATGTTGGTAATTCTGATGTTTCCATATATCCTAAGAAGATTATCAGCTGTATACATATACATATACATATATATATATATATATATATATATATATGTCTAACATCATCCTATGGAGTCATATACATGTCAGCTTGCATAACCACGGACTATAAACCCTGCACATCTGACATTATCTGGCACACTTCATCACCTCAAAACACTCATCATTTACTTATAGTTGGTACTCACACACACAGGAATATATTTTTTTTTTTTCAAAAAGCCCCTCACCCCTAAAAAATAATATATGAACATCATTCAGGTGTAATAATACAAAAAGGTAGCTAAGGCAATGCACAACAGCAGTAGCAATTGTGAGGAATATGAAAAAAATTATGGTAGCATAATAACGTTTATCCACCGTATGGATGAAATATGGCTGAAGTACTTACAAAAAATTTGGGTGACAAAGCATTTTTGTCCAAACTAAACTTGACAATAATAACAGTATCTGGTCTACTGCCTTTGTTGGTTAACTGGGTTTGGTTAGGGTGACATCACACTCTAAAGAGAGTAGTTCTAAGCCTCTGAACCACAGCCCTACTCAGACATTCTTCATTCTGGTAATGACCCTTTTAATGATGGCAGCAACTATGAAGGCACAAGGCCATGTTCTGAGTTAGTCAGATAAGGAGACAAAGATTATGGCCTACATTATTAGTGACTCATACTAAATAAGATCCAGGTGTGTATAAGGAGAAGTGACTGGAAGAAGATAGACATCTGGTAGGAGTGGAGTGAGCACCTGCTATCCCTGACAGGGATCACCTACTACAACCAGCAGTAGCATTACGGATACGATGACCTACAGAAGAGTAGTTCTTGAACAACTGGCTGAGTGGGTTGACCAGGTAGCAGAGGGAAGGCCAGAGTTGTATAGTAAGTATAACATTTTTCTCATTTTTGGTAATACTAAACACAGTTTTAAACAACAAACTATAAGAAAGTTATATAATTGAAAGTATTTGCTAGAAAACATATTTGTAACTGCAGATATGTATCTATATTGTTATAATAATGTAAAAGAAAGAATAAAAATATTTGTACACATAACTTTGTGTGTGTGTGTGTGTGTGTGTGTGTGTGTGTGTATATACATATATATATATATATATATAATATATATATATATATATATATATATATATATATATATATATATATATATATATATATATAAAAAAAAAATATATATATATATATATATATATATGTATATATATATTTATAGGATCATAGGAGGTTACTAGGCTAATGGCTCCAGGGCCCTTACAAACCTAGCCAAGTTCAACCCCTGTTCCCAAGGGTGTCTGGTTCAAGCAAACATAAAAATCAGTACCTACTGACCCTGTCCAAGACGGACACAGGTGGAACCCCGGGGATGAACTTCCAGTTACCCATCCCATCATCCAAATTGCACTTAAATAGGACCAACGATGGGCTTTCTAAACATGAATAGGAAGCTTGTTCCAAAGGTGGGGCAACCCCTGTGTGACAAATCTGTGTCTCCAGCAAGTTCTGCTGATGTCACATACCAGGTTAAGGGCCTTTGAGCAAGTGACCCATGTGCCGTTTGATATGTGAATATGCAGAATTTCCATCAAAGCTTGGTCAGAGATTGCTCTATATGTAAGGCACAGGTCACCTCTAAGCAGTCTGTATGAAACAGAATAAGTGAAAATTATTTTGGTCTGTCCACGTAAGACAGATGTCGAAGACCCTGAATTTTCTTTGTAAGGAACCTTTGTGGTCACTCCAATTGTTGCAGGTGTTCGGAAAGGAACATACAAAAGGGAGCATTGCACTCAGTTATTGGCCTGATGAGGGAAGAGTTCAGAGGGGTTATAACCTCCTTTTTTTCTTGAGGCAATGCCCTTACTTATGAGTTGAGCAATATAAAATGCCCTTCTTACCACTGTGGTGACATGGTGAATGAAGTTAAGGTTGCTATCAACCTGTGTGCCCAGATCTCTCACCACTGACTGTGTGCTTAACAGGGGCGGCTCGTGGCATCGGGCTGCCGGACTGCAGCCCCCTCAGCTAGACAGCTGAGTACTTAGTTTATTTTTTTTTTTATGTAAAAAAAAAAAAAATGAAATCTGTTCTTTAACTTTAAATTTCGAGTCCGCGACTCGAAATTACGTGCATGTGCATTGCGCGCTTCTATCGCAACTCCGCAACAGCGTTTTTTTTTTTTTTTTTTTAAGTCTTGCTGCAATGTTTACATTGCAGCCCGGAGGAGCTTCTAAGGCATCATTGTGATGCCCAGAACTCCCCAGAAGTCTATGCGGTTGAGACACAAACCGCATAGACATGGAAGGGGCTCGGACTGCGATGTCCGCAGGCACGTCATGACGTGCTTGCTGGGCAAATGCTGCTGATTGGTTGTCGCTCTCTTCCCGGGCTTTATGTCCTGGGAAAAGAGCGAGAATCAGTCAGTTGGTTTTCGGCGTTGGACCTAGTAGTGACCTTTTTTTTCCTTGCTGCTTAAACAGTACAAAAAAAAAATTTTTTTAAATTTTTTGACACAACAAGAAGAGAGAAGAAGAGCGCGAGGCAACAACAACTGTGGTGGACCTGGTGGATTTATTATTGCTGCTTCAGTGCTTCCCTGCTGCTTTTTTCATCAGGCTGTTCTGGAATCAACAGGTGAGTTATTTACTATTTATTTCATTACTTATTAATCCAATGCATTGTAAAATATATATTAGATATTTTAGTATTATTATAATTATTATTGTATCACCTCATTGCTATGTCAGACTGTTTTAGATAAATGTATAAAAGCTATGTTATGATTTTATTTATTATTTATACACAGGTTGACAGCTATGGTGAGAACTGAATTCACTGAATATGTTTGGGGGCTATATTTCCCATTACTGGCTTTGTCTATGTGATTTTTGCTTAGAGGTTGAGAACTATGGAACTGAATTCGCTAAATATGTTTGGGGGTTGTTTTCCCCCATTATTGACTTTGTTTAGGTGTTTGTGCTAAGAGGTTGACAGCTATGGTGAGAACCAAATTCACTAAATGGTAGTCATTTAAGTTTAAGTCTTCCTCACTTTCACAAAGCAGATGATTTGACATAGTGGTATATTGTACTGACTGTTTTGCACAGGGTCCGGGGTTCAATACTTGGCAATAAAATGTATGGTAGTAACACAGCATTTTATTCTAGCAATTTTCCAACATTATACAAGCAATGTTTAAAATGTGTGCCGTTTTTTTTTGGCTTTTGCCCCCCCCCCCCCTAATAAATTTTGGCTTTTTCCAGATTTCTTGTGCTGCACCTTTATTTCGGAAATGCATGTAGATTATTTTATTTTGTCAGCTGCTTAAGTTAGCAGTACTAATATTAAAAAGTGTCCCTTCTTTGACAGGCTCCCAGCTGTATTGTGTGGCAATTTTATATTTTTGCATCACATTTTTGGTCCATTTTTCATAAAATTGTGTTTTTTTTTGGCAAATTAGTGGCAAATCATTAAAGACTGAAGTCTGAAAATAATGACAGACATTTCAGTTTCACATTTTATACCCTTCAGAAAATTCATACTAATGCAAGACCTACTATTCTATTATCTTTCTAAGTTTATAAGAGCAATATCTAAAAATTGTCCCTATTTTTGGGCCTTTGTCCCACTTCTGTGTATGGCTTTGTCCAGATGTCTTGCTCTGAGGTTGAGAGGTATGACAAATGTGTCAGGGCCATCACAGTCAGACAGAGATATTTCAAATTGTGACATACTTATTGCAATCCACTCCTCCATGTAGTGACTCTGGATGTGTTCAAGCAAGGCAAGGAGCAGTTATACAGTGTAAATGTGCAGAGTATCAGACTATCCAAGGTAGACACAAGTACTACAGTGGCTTTCCATCTGTCCTTGATTTTGCAGAATGTTCTGGTTTCTGTCATATTTTTATACTGTTGAGTTATGCTTATTATTCAGAAAGTGCCTGTTGCTCTGTGTTTAAGTAGCAATGCTTTAATGACCATCAGGTAAGCTTGTCTGAGATTGTAAGATGCAAGTAAGCTTTAATAAGCATACTGTTAAAAAACTGCCAACATTGAAAGCCTTTCTGTTGTTGCCATGCAGAAAATACTTACATAACTAGATAACGTATAAGCCTTGGGTATTGAAATACATATGACAGTATTTGTAATAAAGGACATGATTACAGTATTTTAAAAAGCTCATTACATTTGTTGGAGACTTGCAGTCATCTTTGCAGGCTTTAGCTGTAAACTAAACAGAATGCCAATGTATCTTATGTGTATCTATCTTATGTATCTTGAGCTTGTTTCTTGTTTGCCTTTCATTTTTTACTTTGATCATGTTTGCCCCATGAAACAAGAAGACAGTTGTTGTCAGGCAGCAGGTCTTCTTTAGATAAGAAACATTTTTATAAGTGGCAGTATCACAGAGATTGCTACTTTCAGCATGTTACTTGGTACTTTAATAAAGCTGAATATAAATTATAAGTAGAACTGCAGTGCAAGGAGAAGTGGTTTGAGATGAGTGCTGCTTGTTTTTCTTATACTTGATTTTGACTGCCATTCCAGTAATGTATTTAAAAAGTAATTTATTTTTTCATGCCTCACACCCTTTTTGTTTCCATCTAGATATTATGTAAGCTATCATGCAGCCAATGCATTCAAATATTTTTTTCTTCTACACTTCATTTTGTCTTGATTGGACTCTCATAATGATGGTTTGACACCCAGGGCAGCGTATTTAATTAAAGTTACAGTTTTTGTGGTTTTGAGCATAGCTCCACCCCTTTCTAGTTGACCACACCCCTTCTCATTGACCCCCCCCACCCATTCAGCTGTCTCCTGCAGCCCCCCTTTGATTTGAAGTCACCAGCTGCCACTGGTGCTTAAGGTATTGCTATTGATGTGGTAGTTTACATGAAAATCACCCTTGCCAAAGGGGATGATAATGCATTTTTTTGCATTAAGTGTAAGACCATGACTTTGCTAGCAGTCATTAGTCTGTGTAAACCCTTCTTGCAGTATGTTGACATTGCTAGGGGGTTTCAATGACTGCTCCCAATTTACAGTTATCAGCAAACTTTGTCAGCCACAGTCCTATAGTTTTAGCCTGCACTTTGGGGAAGTAGATTCTGATCAGTTAGGGTCTCAGAATCGATCCCCGTGGAACATCACTGTTTACAGGTCTGCTGGAGGAGGTGGGATCCTCTATTTTGACCATATGAGTTCTATCAGTGAGCCAGTTTACAACCCACCCAACAATATATGGGTTGATACCCAGCTGGGTGAGTTTATCAATGATGCCTGAGTGGGGGATTGCGTCAAAGGCCTTGGTTAAGTCTAGGCAGGCCATATGCAGTGATATGCCCTCATCTAGGGCTTTAGTGACGGTCTCAAAGAAGTCCACCAAGTATAATAGGCATGACCTCCCCTTGACAAAGCCAAGCTGGGTGGGGTTGAGCATTTAGAGATTTCCTATATCTTTGTTAATAAACTCCATAATGATTCATTCTATGGCTTTGCAGATAAGGCTGGTTAGGGTAATGGATCTAAAGTTCCTGAGGTCCATGGATGCACCCCCTTTGTGCAAAGGGATGACGGTAGCTGTTTTCCATTCCACTGGGATGAAGCCAGTGCTTAGGCTGTGATTGAAAAATGTGCTCAGTGGTGATGCTAATTCCTGTTTTAATCCAGGTAGAACACAACCTGAGATGTTATCTGGTCCCATAGAGGCTGTATTTTTGGCTTTAGAGAGTGCATTTAAGACCTGCTCCTCAGAGATACTAGGCAGGGGACAGGTGATTTGAATGCTATGCAGTATATGTGGCAGGGACAGGAGAGTGAAGTTTTCACTGAACCTGTCAGCCAGCAGGTTTGCTATATCCACAGGTTCTATAGATGTAGTGCCATTGACTAAGAGTTCAGCGTAAATGTGGGCCTTACCTTTGAGGTTGCAGATATAACTAAAGAACACCTTGTGGTTATCCTTAGTTAGGGAAGCTAATATAGATTCATGATTAGATCTGGAGGACTTCACTAGGAGTCTTATTTGCTTAAGTTCAGGAGGGAGTGTTTCCAGTTTTGAGACCATTCCTTCTTGCTCCTAGACAGCAATTTATTTCTCCTGTTGTATAGCCTATCAATGGCAGATGTCCACCAAGCAGGTTTGTTTTTCCTTGAAGATCTTGCTTTACTTCTATCAGGTACAGTAGAGGCAATACAATGGTACAGGTGCTTGCATAAAGGATTAGTATATAACTTATCATAGGTGTCTGTTCCATCAGTGGGGGGAGGAGCTATGAAGCTATTTATGCAGTCACGTAAAAGGTTGTAATTGGCCTTGGAGAAGATTTTAGTTTAGTTGCTGCTAAGGGGGGGAGTGTCTTGTGTTATAGTTGCTTCTAGTGAGACTGATATGTGGTCAGATCTCACCAGGGTTGACCACACATTGGGGGTGGTACCAGGGGTGTAGCTAGGATTTTCAAATTTGTACTGACAGCTCTCAAACTGCTACCCCCCTCCCCAGCCAAGCTACGGCCATTCTCGTAATTCACGGTTCGCTCTTTTAGTGTCAATGAAGAGGCATTCGCTGTAATGCCTCTTCAGTAATATAATATAAATTCACTCAAACTCGGTTCCTTGAATTGAAAATTAACCTGAAATGTCAGTTCTTTGAAAAATGCAGCATGGTAGTTGGGGTAGAGACTTTATGCTTTTGTTTTCTGTAACTAAGGTACAGGTTTTGAGCTTGAGTAAATTACTAACCACCTGCTGCCACTAACTAGGATGTTTCATTCACACACACACCCCTACCTACCTCTTAGTGCAAGAAATATGGACAAAGCCTAAAATAAACAGGGACAGATATTAAATAATGTTCTCGTGAACTTAGAAAGTTCCTAGAATAACAGGATTTGTGCTAGTATGAATTTTTCTAAAGGACATGAAGTCTGAAGCTCAAATGTCTGTCATTATTTAGCAATTTCAGCCTTCAATGATTTTCTAGAAAATCACAAAATTTATGAGGAACAGACAAAAAATATGGGGCAAAAATCTGGACATTCTGAAAAATTTGGACAGTTGAGGTATGCTACCCACCACACACACACACACACACACACACACACACACACACACACACACACACAGACACACACACACACACACACACACACACACACACACACACACACACACACACACACACACACACACACACAACCTCTTACAGCAACAAACTCATAAATAAAACTGAGGCAAAGGCCCAAAAATAAGGACATTTTTTTAAATATTGCTCTTATAAACTTAGAAAGATAATAGAATAGTAGTAGGTCTTGCATCAGTACGAATTTTCTGAAAGGTATGAAATCTGAAACTGAAATGTCTGCATTATTTTCTAACTTCAGTCTTTAACAATTTGCCACTAATTTGCCAGAAAACTGCAATTTTATGAAAACGGACCAAAAATGTGATGCAAAAATATAAAATTGCCAGACAATACAGCTGGGAACCTGTCAAAGGAGGGACACCATTTTAATATGAGCACAGTTAACTTAGAGCAGCTGACAAAATTAGAGAATCTACATGCATTTCTGAAATAAAAGTAATGTATAACTCTGATCATTACAGCTATTTATAAAAGTAAAGTAAACCCTCTATGTTTTCTTCCAAAATTGATATTTTGTGGAGGGATCATTAGGGAAGAGCAACATTTTGAGCCAAAATCAGGGACAGTTGAGGTTTGGCTATGCCTAATTCTATAAAGCAATTTGCATGTACCTCTCAACCTGTTAATGCAATAAATCTGGACAAGGCCAAATATATTGAGGGAACATATAAACAGTACTAAAATTGCTCTAGTATAAACTGGGACAGTTGATAGAACAGGTCTTATTTTAGCATGCATTTTTCTGAAGGTTATAAAGTCTGAAACTAGTGTGTCATTATTTAGTGACTTAATTCCTAAATCATTTGCCAGAAAACCACAAATTGAGGAACAAACCAAAAATAAGAAGCAAAAATCTATTTATTCTTTGAAAATCTGGACAGTTGGGAGGTATAGTTCAGCTGGGGCTGTCTAAGTTTGCCGCCCTTCCCCACACAAAACCATGGTCGAATGGAGCCTCCCCTGCAGCCATTCCAATGATCCATTACTTTGCTATTTCACTCCATTTACCATAAACACTAATGTGCATACTGATTTACTTCTATGATGATTTGAACTTCATTTGAAAGTTTTATTTTGCATTTTACAGCACAAACACTAAGACATCTGCTAAACAAACTTGGCATTAAAACTTCTCTGCCCTTGAAACTCACATTCATTAAAACAACATTAAAACCCACATTCAAAGAAAAATACATTTTACCCGTGGCAGATAAAAATTAATTCTGGGCTGCTTTTAAATCATAGGCCCCTTGCATATGAAACATACATGTGCTCTTTGATGCACTTTCCTATTGCTTTGAACATTTTTCCAGTAAACAATGAAACAAAACTGCCCAATTCAGAACATTTCCATCATAAAAGTCTAGTCAAACTTCTACAGTCCACCATTATCAGTAAATAATATGCACAATCTCTGAAGTAGTAAAAAAAGTCATCTAAATAATTCCACGTTAAATAAATCTAACTAATGAAGAGGTTGCTGCTAGCAATCACCTTTATATTTCATGACTTCACCGAAAGTGTCTGATGCCCCTGAGGAATAAATTGCCTAAATTACATTAATAATAAGCTAGTAATATTGCAATAGGAAATGGATGGCAAACTGATAACAGGCTCATAGTTAGTGTCTTAACTTTCAGTACAGCAGCATTCACCCCTTATGGGAGTAGAACCAACAACCTTCTGCATTAAAAACAAGCACACAACATTTTGTGCTACTAGCAATGTGAGCTGACTTAGCATAATCAGCACTAAACTTCTCTTCCCCTGCAACTCTCAGTTCCTTGTAAAATCTACGCAATACTCAACTGCATCTCAACTTCGCAGCACAAGAAGCTTGGAAAAAGCCAAATTTATTGGGGTGGGTCAAAAGGGCAAAAAACAGGAGCACATTAAACATTGCTTGTATAATCTTGGAAAGCTGCTAGAATAAAATGCTGTGTTACCATCATACATTTTACTGCCAAGGTCACTGTGCAAAATAGTCAGAACAACATACCACTATGCCAAATCACCTGCTTTGTAAAAGAGAGGAAGACTGAAACTTAAATGGCTATCATTTAATGAATTCAGTTTTCACCATAGCTGTCAACCTCTTAGCACAAAACACCTGGACAAACCCAGTAATGAGGGAATACAGCCCTCAAACATATTCAGTGAATTCAGTTCTTGCCATAGCTGTCAACCTTAGCACAAAAAACCTGGCCAAAGCCAATAACAGGGTATTACAGTCCCAAAAATAAGGACAAATTTCAAATAGTCATAAACTTAAAAAAATTGCTATAAAAAAGGTTGTGTTAGTATATATTTATTAAGTTGTTTTACTATGTCACAAACACGATGCAGACTCCACACAGAAGGCACCCCAGCCAAGAATCAAACCAGAAAACTTACAGCTGTGAGGCAACAATACTGCCACTGCACCATCAAATATGTAAGGAAGTAAACATTCAGAAACCTGAAGTCTGAAATTTAAATGCCTGTCAATTTGTTAATCAGGACAGTCTGACTTGGAACAAAAAAAAAAACACAATTCTCAGCAGAGGCCCAGGAAAAAATAATGCAGACATGTCTTTGTAACATGGGAGGACACAAAGCAAACCCACACAAACACAGGGAGAAAATACAGACCCCCCCCACCACCACACACAAAGAAGGCACCCCAGCCAAGAACCAAACCCAAGAACCTACAGCTGTGAGGCATCAATGCTACGTTGCTACCACTGCACCATCAAATTTCAAGCATTGCAATATTTAAAAACCACAGATACATACAGATATTGATCAGATCAAATATGAGTCACAAATCTGCAAATTTTTTACAAATGGTGGTGGGTAGGGAATTCAGGTCTTTAACACCTGCATACAAGGTACAGGGTTCAAGCCTGAGGTATTCCCTACCACACCACCATGAGTAATCACACCAGTACAACATCCCACCTGGGGCATTTACACACACGCACACACACACACACACCCACACCTTGAGAATCAGAAGAACGCTACCTCTTTGGAAAGCATCACCAACCCTGACCAGCTCAGGAATCAGAAGAATGCTACCTCTTTGGAAAGCATCACCAACCCTCCATGCAGTGAGACCTCAGGAATCCTCCTCTCCATGACGTGCGACCAGCTCGGGAATCAGAAGAATGCTACCTCTTTGGAAAGCATCACCAACCCTCCATGCAGTGAGACCTCGGGAATCCTCCTCAATGCTACCTCTTTGGAAAGCATCACCAACCCTCCATGCAGTGAGACCTCGGGAATCCTCCTCTCCATGACGTGCGACCAGCTCGGGAATCAAAACCTAAAGTATTTCAAACGCACGCTACCTCCCGCTCAGAAAGCATTTGGAGCTCCACTCCATTCTGACTGGCTGACTAAAGCGCGCTGACGTCATCGGCAGTAAAGCGCGAAAATAAAGAAGATTTAAAACGAGTGTGAAAATAAAGAAAGTTTAAAATGCTACCCCCCCTTCTACATAAGTTGTACTGAAATCAGTACAATGCGTATGCCTCCCGATGTCCCTGGGTGGTACAGCACTCTCCCATGTTGGTCAGCACCAGGTCTAAGATGTTTGAGCCCCTTGTGGGTGTGTCAAACAGGGCATTGAAGTTAATGAAGTCCAAGAACATTTGGGCAAGTGAGTTAGAAGCTATATAATTTACCCAGTCTATGGATGGGTAATTAAAGTCACCCAAAACCAGGTGTTTGGTTGTATCTTGATTGACTCAAGTAGATCCAAGTAGGTTGAGTGGATGTCCCGATGCTTGGAGGGGGTCCTATAGCTGGCAATGACTTGAAGAGGTATCTTACCTACAGTCAATTGCACCTGAAATAATTCAACGGAATCATGCTGTGTAACCAATCTAGAGGTGTATTTATCTTTAATGAATATCGATACACCACCTCCTTTAGTTCTCATGCCTTCAGTTTGTGGTCTGAATGTGTGGAAGGAAATGTAACCTGGTATAGCTGGGGTGCTCTCCGCAGCCTTAAACTAGGTCTCAGTGACTGCATAAATGTCAGCATCTTCCAGGGTGAGGACTGCTAACAGTCAGTGCAGCTTCCATTTAGACTCCTAGCATTTAGCAGCATAACCTTGAAATTGTTTTTAGAAGGTATTTTTACATCAGGAATTTTGTTCTTGTGACATTGCCTAAAAAGGGACTAAAGGAATGGCATGAGCCTTAACCAGTAACTGAAATCCCAGGGGTGACAGATGAAGACCATCTCTGGCAAAGCATCGAGGTCTGTCGACCATGTAATTCCAGGCTGAGAGATACTGGATCCCCTTTGAATGACACCAGAAACTAAGCCGATTGTTAAAGTCAATCATTTTTTGTTTGTATTGAGGTATCATACTAGGCAAAGGTAAAATGCTGCTTAAGGCTAGGGACAAACCTGCCTGAGATACATAATCTGAGAGCTCAGTCATGTCTCTCTTCATATAGTCCACTAAGGTACATCTCAAGTCATTCACACCAACATGGACTATGATGGAGTTATAACAGTGCCTGTTGTTGAGAGACTTGAGTGATTATGTGATGTGGTAGATCCTGGCACCTGACAGACAGCTGACAGTGACCTTTTCTTTATCCAACCTGGTGAGAGGGACATCTGTGTGTCTCACAATTGATTCACCTATGACTAAGATGTTTGTTTTTGTGTTATGCCTTAGGGGCTTGACTGGTGAGACACTGCTGTGTGATATATTATGTGCAATATGTTCTGCAGAGGATGTATTATGTGAAGTGTGCTTGTGTTTGTGTTTGGAAGGTATCTGATGTTTAGGTAAGCTTCTTGTAAGGACGCATATGTAGGTTTATGTGTTGCTGGTTTGGTAGGTGCAGGAGGTGAGGTGTGCATGCTGACAACCTGCTTAGTATCAGATGGACTGACTGGTGAGTTTGAGAGAACCTGGATTCTAGGTTCTTGATATAGATGCATCTCTCACATAATAAATGTGTGTGGCCTAGAAGAAGTGAGTTGTCAGTATACATGAGACAATTGCTACATTGCCTAAGGATGCCCATGTCAATCAGGCTGGCTGGAAAAACTGTAGGAAATTGTCCATCCACAATGCTAGGTAAGTTGATGTAGTCAGAAAACAGGGAGACGACAGGAAGGAACAGGTAAAATAGAGGACAGAAGAAGTGGACAAAAAATACCAAGGGCTAGTGGGTAGAATCTGTGTAGGAACCTCAGGAGCTTTGCCTGCCAGTTGACTTGAGTTTTTATAAACCTGAAATTCATATGGGTGAGACAATATGATCTAATTTCTGAAAACTCAAACATTAAAAAAAAAAAACAAAAAAACACAAACATCTAACTTTTTTTGCGGTTTTAAAGGAGGTCAAGCACCCTCTCCTAATTATATATTGACTTCAAGATCGCACTACATTGAATAAAATGGTAAATTTCCCTATCCTCACTGTAGTGCAATCTCCATTTAAAAGCTTCGGGTTTTCAGAAATTCAATCATCTTGTCTCACAGATATGAATTTCGAGTTTCTTATATGGGTTTACTATTGGCATTTCGAATCCACTTCAGTCGACCGTTTTAAATGTTGACTGTAAATGTGGAATTCGGAATGCCAAAAAGTAAACCAAATCGAAAATGAAAACATCAACAACCATGGTTCGATGTATCTGACATAGCAGGAGGTGATGTCACTCACCTCCTGCTATGCACATTAATGTACCTTTAAACTGTACAGTAAATGGTACGTTAATTCTACTGTTTTGCAGGGGCTATGCCCCCCTGTACACCCACACCCGCTGCCCATTAAATATACCAACTCTGAGATCATACTTCAGTGAGGAAATGGGCTAGTTCCTTGTTCCTCACTGAATCACTATCCCCTGCACAGTGTCAAACCCAACTGCTTGAATTACACTACCCATTCACTGTAGTGTAGTTGATCGATTTGGGTTCGACATTCTGCCAATTTGAAAACTGCAATTCTACCATATGCCAGTTGACCGATGCAATTTCAATGTTTTCATTGTAAACCATATATATGTATAGATCGATATATATAGATAGAAGATACGTGGAATGTTTATGTGATATCATAATTGTCTGTATAAATGCAAATGTAATATATGTATGGCTAAAATAATATATGTCAGTATGCAGATATGTGTATGTAAATTACAGATATATATCTGTATGAGTACAGTGAGCAACTGTTTTTCATGTATATAAATGTATGTTTTTATACAGAAAAAATATTTGCATTGCAACATAATTTCATTGAATATTTCATTACCTTAGGTAATAGTCAAAGTACATGCAGACAGTTTTTGTAAAGCAATAATTTTGTTTGTGTAAGTCAGTAAAATATTTGTTAGTATAATAATTATATAAGACAGTCTTGTCTTCCACAATACTAATTGAACGTACAGGATGGGTGAACTCAGTCAGGCACCACACCCTAGTCAGAGTGAAGGTGGGGTATGGGTTTCAGTGCCAAACGAATGACCAACCCATAGTTTAGTGAGAACTGAACAGTTCTATTATATCTGTATTCATTTTTACAACCTCCCCTTACATGTTTACAATCATTAGGCAGAAAACTATCAAAGCACACATTATTTTACCAAAGTATATGTACAGCTAAGGATGGAAAACTTCCTTGAATTGCTCCATTTTTCTGTTTGCATATATTTTCTGCTTGAACACAATGAGCGTTAGATGCAAAGCATAACATTTTAAAACACCATCCCGCCAAACAGATAAGTTGTTCACACCTATGAAAGTATAACGTACTTTATCATAATTGCAATAAAGGGAAGATTGACACATTATGAGTATTTAAATAATAAATATTCAAGCAAATACCTAGTAAGCAAGTGCAGCAGTGGATGGAATGCCTTGCATATTAGTACTAGAGATATCAGTAATATTAAGGAATAAAGAAGTGAAATACAGGTAAACAACAACTGTCTTATGGCGTTTATATCACTTTATCGAAAGATGAAAATAGCTAAAGGTTTTTCATCGGCCCCAAAACATCTAAACATGAAAATATCGAACATTCAGAACAGCCGAAGCACATACACACAACACAAGCACATCAAACAAACAGCAACCACACACATACAATTACATTCCTACATCTAACGCTACACTAAACTAAACACACACTACTATCTACCCACTTACCTTAACCCAAACCCTAACCTTAAGGTCCGTCACTATCGCACACTCACCTAACCCGTGCCCTAACCCTAACTCACTTAAACCGCCCCTAACCCTAAAGTCTGTCACTATCGCACACACGCCTAACCCTAACTCACTTAACCCACCCCTAACCCTAATGTACAAACAATCGCACACTTACCTGAACCCAACCCATAACTTTCCACCACAGTGCTAAGAATAGCGAAGCCACAGAAACGGCCAATCAAATTATTTCCCGAGGAAAGAATTCGCTGTTCTGCAGCTTCGCTATTCTTAGCGTTCACTGAATAGTGTTCGATATCAGAACATTTAAAGTTTTAATACTTTGATGTTCTGATATAGAGCCGTCTTATGCCTTCTCTTTCGAGCAGATGACAAAATAAATTATAACAGCTGTCATCAGGGTAGGAGCACATCTACGCTTGTTTAAGCTACAGGTAAGCATAAATAAAGTAGTACATAGCATTCTGTGTTTAACTGAATTAATTAATATGTACAAAGAAATACTTTATAAACGATGGCAACTAAAGCACTACAGTGACTTCAGTGCATTACTGTAACCAAAGGAAAAAGATATATTAATATGTAGGTGTAGTATTTTGTGTTTAACTGATTCTAGAATATGTAAGTATTTATAAAGGGTGGTTTCAGTACAGCATTGCCAACAAATATGTATCAGACACAATTATGGTAATTTCTGTTAGTCTAGTAGACTACAAAATGTAAATCCCATACAGCTTAACAGTAATGCATTCTTACTTCTCAAGTATGCATTAGCACTTCCCATATCATTTCATCCTAAGTATGCATTAGCACTTCACATATCATTTCATCCCAAGTATGCATTAGCACTTCTCATATAATTTCATTCTAAGTATACATTAGCACTTCCCATATCATTTCATCCTAAGTATGCATTAGCACTTCTCATATAATTTCATTATAAGTATACATTAGCACTTCCCATATCATTTCATCCCAAGTATGCATAAGCACTTCTCATATAATTTCATCCTAAGTATGCATTAGCACTTCTCATATAATTTCATTATAAGTATACATTAGCACTTCCCATATCATTTCATCCCAAGTATGCATAAGCACTTCCCATATCATCCTTCCCATGTACACATATGCACTTTCCAAATCAGCAGTCCCATGTATGCATAAGCCCTTACCATACATTCTATTTTACTTCAATAAAGATATATACAAATAAAATTGTTTTAAAGGAAGAACTTGAATGCTATGTAACATTACATATGAATCTATTGTGTGCATTCCCCCACTTTCTCTGGTTTTCTTATTTTAATTAGGTATTCCTTTTGCCTTTTTATGTTCTTTCTCTCCCACTTATTTATTTTTTGTTGGAGCAGGTTATGGACAGAAAGTTTAGCTAATTGAGGGCTCTGTTCATTTGGATGAAGACTTGCTATCCCAGCTGAAGGTGACCACTGTGCCACCCTGCAATATTGGGGTTCTCCACTGCAGCACTGTCTGGCAGTAGAAATGTTTGAGGCTTTGTGGACTGGAGACTCCTGCTAGCATGACTCATTATCACCCCTTATTCCCTTATCCTTTCTCCTACACCCTTTTACTTAACTACCACCCACAATATCCTCTTATATAAAAATCTTGGAAAAAATTGGGGTTTATCCCCCAAAAAAACATAGTGCCATCTTCTCTGCCACCTTCTCCAACATAGCCCTCTTGATGTATTCCTTCTTCATCCCTCTGGCCTAGCATTTTGTAAGTATTTGCTGACAGTTTACATAAATTGTCCCCCTACTCCTTTAGCCTGTGGCTAACCTGGAGCTGTCCGTTCTATGTTCACCTCCTTTGCACTGTCAAAATTAATAAAGTAAAAAAAAACTCTTAGTCACTAAAAAAGTCTTTAATTTGCTGGGTGTTGAAATGTGAGCTATTAACAGTTCTTTCTATCTCTGGAACTGTAAAAGTAGCAAGTATTTTGTCAAGAGCTGGAACTACTACATATGATGATGTGGAAAGTACTGGTTTTATCACTGAGAGTCTAGAGAAGTCATCAATAACAACTAGTGGCTACTGGTCGGTGAACATTAATCTGCAAATCAGTTCAACATTTTATCTGACAATGTGATATTTCTATCAGAACATTTTTATGGGCTCTGCATGAAAAATACTCTACAATTGTTTCATATTATTTCACAACATCTTCATTAGTCATCTCACATTTTCCTCTTATGTTTACTCTCTTCTATGCTGTCTCATTTTTTTGTTTCCTTTCCTCTTCTGTCTATAGTCTTCCAAGTTTCTTTGGTAGGTTATGATTCAACAAATTGAAAGCTTTCTACCTAGCACGTTTGTAAACATAAAATGAGACAAAATGGAATTACAGTGTAGTCTAAATTCAATTAAATTATTTAAAGAGTAGTTATACAAAATGTATGATGTCTTGAACCAACAAATTATTCACCAGACATTGAAAGTTCAACTGAGTTATTGTTTACATACCTACTTAGTTGTCAATTAATGTTACATGATAGAAAATTAATTAGCATCATTTATTGCTCTGCCTGCTCCTTTAACCTCCTCCTCAAAAGTTTTAATTGGCAGTATTATTTTGAATTGTAAGAACAGACCTTTCTTTGACTTTCTGTAGTTTTGTTTTTTTGGCCTTGGATTGTTGTTAATATAGTCACTGATAGTCCCGTGCTTTATTTATTTATTTATTTACATTTGTTGACCAGGAGTGTCTGACTTGATGTGGGTCCATTTTCAGCTGAGGCCCGGGGAGAAAAGCTCCACAGTTAAAATAAACAGATAGTAGTAACATTGGATTACATAGCGATTAACAGTATAGCATAGCAATTACTTACAACATATTTACAGATGAAGAACATAGTACATCAGTAGACAACTAGAATCTTTATCTGTGAAGTACATAACAGACATTAACAAATGTTACAATAAGAAGTTCCTGCTGTATAACAAGTACTAGGTTTATGAGCATCTGAGTTTGCTATAATCAAGGTAGTTAGTGGAGTGGAAAGAAAGGTAGTAGTTGGATGGGGTGGGTGACTTTAGAGTGGGAGTTGCAAGGGCATAGCCAGCATGTTTTTAGGTGCACTTTTAGTAAAGTTTTGAAGTGGGTGCATGATGGTACGGAGGTAATTGTGGGTGGGAGGGAGTTCCATAATTTGGCTATGATGCAAGAGAATAGTGCTTCACCAGCAGAGTTATTGGCTTTAGTGATCTGTAAGTGATTTTTGTTGCTGGATCTTAGTGGTCTGGTGGTGTGATAGGGTTGGAGTAGATATTTACAACTTTTCTGCCCCTTCTACATTTCAGCTTATAAATGTGTTGCTTTACTTCATTTAATCTTAGCTAAAAGATTGTGATACAATTCATTCTCACTATTTTAAGTTTCCACTTCTTTGTTATTACTTTGTGACATATTTCTTATTTACATTCTGCTCCACTGTGTTACTTTGTTTAAAAATATTTTTCTTTATGCATTGCTAATCATTATTATAATTCTACTTTGGGTCTATATCAAAATTCCAAAGTGGTACAACTCCGAATGTGAAAACATCGAACACAAAATATCAAATAGTGAAAAGAGCGAAGCCCCAGAACATCAAAATCTTACCTAGGGCAAGATTTTGGTGGGCCGTTCTGTGGCTTCGCTATTTCCTCCACTGTGGTGTGAGAGTTACGGACCTTAGGGTTAGGGTGCGGGTTAAGGTAAGTGGATAGTTAGTAATGTATGTGTGGTTTAGTGTGGGGTTGGGTTTTGTTAAATGCATATGTGTGGTTTATTTATTTTGGTGTGCTTGTGTTGGGTGTATGTTTCTCGGAACAGCAAATTTTTTCCCTAGGAAAAGATTCGCTATTCTGAGCGTTCCATGTTTTCAATATTCAAAATTCAAAGTTTGAACATGTGGTGTACAACATTTTTGAATTTTGAATATGTGATATAGACCCTTCTACTTCAACGTACTCTGTCAAAATAATTTTCTATTTGCTTTTTAACACAATTCGCCTAAGACTGGGCAGTGCCACTTATGACAATCCACTGCTGGTGATTCCTTGCTGGGTGAGGAAAGTAAAGCTATATTTTCTTGTCTGTAAGTTATACAGCTGCTTTCTGTTTTACCTGCTCCATTTTGTTTTCTGTTTTAAGAAATCTTCTTAGCTTGGTGTTTTTGTTCTGTGTGAGAGATAGACACTTAAATTAGCTAGGCTGCACATTTCACATGTTTTTCATTGGTGAAACTGTTTGACTGATACTTAAATACAAAGTGAACTTCTTGGCCTTTGTCTTCATCTGAAAAGATTTCAAGGCTGCATAAACTAAAGCACTGCTGGTGATTCCCTGCTACTTTTTTCCCACCAACCCTCTCCTTTGTCGATGTGCTTTGATGATTTTAAGCTGCCCATCCCTAATGTAAATTGAGCTTAATAAGCTCTACCTTTCTACACTGCTGTTGCTATCTTGAATGATTTATTTGCCTTTCCTTGAGCTTATATTGAAACAATGCATTTAGCCTCTCATTGTCTGTTCTACTAATTTACTTCCTCTGAATTCATTATCTAACTAGCTGTTGGATAAAGTTGTATATTTTTATACTGTAGCAAGCACTTGTTTTTACATCAAGGGGTCAGTGGATTTTCTATCTAGTTCCTGGTCTGTTTAGGTTGTGGAAACACATGCGATTTCTGCATGTACTTTTATTGGCTGGAGGGCTTATTAATCAGCTTATCTTGCTTTTAGTGCCTTTATAAATGCTGTACAATTGACTGGCTGTTGGCTCATTTATACAAAGCAAAAACTTGTACTGAATAGTCATACTTTTATAAGCTGTTTATAGTACACTGCTGTATCTGTATCTTTAATTTTTTTGCTGTAGCATTTTGTATCTTTTAAGTTTGTTTATGGTAGCATTTTGCTCTGGACAATCCTTTATTGTGCTCTTACAATAGAAGGACTGAGATTATTCATTTAGTGGTAGTATGTGTTTACCTGGTTGATCTGAGCTGGGAAGCACAAAAGGGCTCTAAGTGTCTTTTTTGCACATCTCTTTTATATTGTGACTGTACTTTAGCAGTTTCAAAAAAACTGTATTGTCTGCTGTTGCTTTAAGTAATTCATTGCACTGTATTACATTGTATCTGTTAGTTGTAGGGCTGTTGTAGGTAGTTAGTGTGGCCTTGTTATACTTGGGCTCCAAAGTAGCTATTCTACATTAAGAAGATGTTTTTCTACATCCTTGTGACAGAAGTGTGCTGATCTAACTTATCTAAGTTAGGGATTGCTGGTGAAAGGATTATCGTGTGCTTTCCTGACTGGTAGTTAGCTTAAAACTTGTTTCTCTTTGCTCATATTTAAGCCTTGCATTTACATGGTACTGCTGTTTGTGCAGCAGTGGTTAGCAGTGCCCATGTATAGATGCAAATGCCTAGAAGCTCAGTTTTTCCCTAAACAGCTGTCAATGAAACCTTTCCAAGCTTTTCTGTTCCTCTAGGAGTAACTCAGTTGCTCACTGAGCAGTGGTGCCTTATTGATCAACCATAGCCTACACAAAGTATAGATCCCTCTTTTAGTCTTGGTGCTACCAGCATACTCTTGTCAAATTAACCCTTTCCTTTCCCTAATAAAACATACACTAAGAGCCTGCTATCATGGAAGGGCAGTTTCCCATAATTTCTCTGGCCAGCCTGATAGACAAGGGCATCCTGAGGTAAGGTAGCAATTGTCTCATGTATACTGCCAACCACTTATTCCTGAAACAAACACATACTTTATGTGATAGATGTAGTTACACTACGAAATTGGAGGCAAGACTCTCACATAATTACAAATTAAATGCCAAAGAGGCTGTCAGCACATGCACACACTTCCCACACTAAATAAGAACATGACACATAAACCCACATATGTGGAGGTACTCACTAGTAACTTATCAAAAGATCAGAGGCCTCCCAAATAGAAACCCCTTACATACATAATGCAAAAAACAACCACAACACATAATAACACACACCAGTGTCTCAACAAATAAGCCCATAAGGCATAACATTACATAACCTAATGCATTGGTCATAGGTGACTCAATTGTGAGACACACGGATGTTCCCTGCACCAGGCTGGATAAGGAACTGGTTATAGTTAGCTGCCTGTGGGGTGCCAGGATCCGTCAAGTCACTCAAGCACTCAAGTCACTCAACCACAAGTACTGATATGACTGCCATAGTCTATCCGTGGCTAAATGACTTGAGACATACCTCACTGGACTATATGAAGAAAGACATGACTGAGCTCTCAGATTATGTGTCACAGGCAGTTATAAGCCAAGCCTTAAGTAGCATTCTACCTTCTCCAAAGATGATGACACAATACGAATAAAATTTAATGACTTTAACAATTGGCTTAGCTTCTGGTGTCAGTCTAAGAGGGTCTACTATCTGCCAGCTTGGCAAGACATGGTCAACAGGCCATGCTGCTTTGCCAGATATGTCTCCTCTAGTCTTTCAGATATTGGCAAATGCATTAACCACCCCTATTGTACCTTTTAGGCAGTGTTGAAATAACCAATCTCACAACATAATGAAATCCTCTTAATGCTAGGAGTCTAAACAAGAAGCTGCACTCCATGAAAGCACTCCTCAGTTTGGAAGATGATGAAGCCTGTGCAGTGTCTGAGACATGGTTCAAAGGCATGGAAAGCACCCCAGCTGTGCAGGGCTACAATGCCTTCCATACATTCAGATCACAAACTGAGCATGAAAAAAACAAAGGAGGAGGTGTATCCATCTTTATTAAGGATAGGTACACCTTGAGACTGGTCAAACTGTATGCCTCTCTTAAGCTACTCCATGTCCAATTAACTATAGACAAAGCCCCCTACCACATCATAGCTAGCTATAGGTCCCTAACTATGAAACTGAAAAAGCAAACCACATGCCTAGATTTATTTTATTTATTTTTATTTTACATTTGTTGACCGGGCTAGTCTGGCTGGATACATGTCCATTTTCAGCAGAGGCCCGAGGAGAAAAGCTCCACTAATAAACTAGTAGTTAACAAATAACAAAAAAGTATACAAAGCATGCAAGCAACTAAGGGAACAATTATCATGTAGAATAGTAATGCAGAGGCAATTTGGCAAGAAATAAACAATAGTGCGGAATCATTATGACTTAATATTTACTGTAGAAAGACTGCTCAAAAAAGAATGAAGAAGTGGGGAAAAAGGGACAGATGGAGAGTCTATAAATATTTACATAAATTAACAAATTAGTAGCAGACATGTTGTGCCGAGTACTACTTTTCGGATAGAGATTAGCATAAAGGAGATCCGGATCCAGGTTAGATAAAAGGAGAAATTACAGGTTGCTGAGATTATGGCAAGTAACAGAAGAAGAGGTAATATAGGAGAAATAAACAGGCGGTGGGTTGCGGGTCTACTTCACTAGAGGGATAGAAGTAGTGATAGAGGGCAGGTAGAAGAGCAAAGGAGGGTACAGGAGAGAGGGATTGTTTCCTGAGCTCAGTCAGGATTAGAGCAGGGGCATAGCCAGTGGGATTGCAAATATTTCCTTATTTGTTTTTTGAAAAGGTGAGATGAGCCTAAAGTGGTTAGTTCTATGGGAAGTTTATTCCAGTATGATCCAACAGTATTGGCAAATAAGGAGTCACCTGCTTTATTGTGGGATTTGAGAGTAGCTACTAGAAGTTTGCTGGCTGAGCGAAGGGAAGTAAGATTTTTGTATGGGGCGATAAGGTTATTAAGTATGGGTGCATTAGAGGGGTAATGGAGAATTTTATAAGTGATGACTAATTGATGTAGGAGAATTAGATTCTGAAGTTCCAGCCAGTTAAGGTTTTTGAGATTAAGACAATGGTGAGTACGGAATGGGGAACCTGTGGCAAACCTGGCAATACTATGGTAGGCTATGGCAAGTTTCTGAAGGTTAGCTTTTGAAATGTTGATAAATGATGGAGAGGCATACAATAGTGTAGAGAGGAGATGAGTTTGGGCAAGAGACACTCGGGTAGCTGCAGTAAGAAAGGGCTTAAGTCTATAGAGGGCACCTATCTTTTTATTAACAGCCTTGATGGTTAGATCAAGGTGACAGTCAAAGCTTAGTTGATTGTCTATAGTAATGCCTAGAAGTTTGGTGGAACTGTCAGGATTAATGATAGTGCCATTGCCAGACACAATGGAAAATGAGATTGGGGCAGATTTAAGGGTTGGGGTGAAGAGTAGTAATTTGGTTTTTTTTGGGATTAAGGAGGAGACAGATCTGTTGGAACCATTTTTCTGCTGCTGTAAAGACTTTTTGGGTGGAAGAGTGGAGTTCTCCTGAAGATAAAGCAGAACAGATGAGAGTTGAATCATCTGCATACTGAATACAAGTGAATGTCGGGAGTGAAGTAGACAGGTTGTTTATAAATGTAGAGAAGAGGAGGGGACCTAAGATGGATCCTTGAGGAACACCGATAGTGACTGGGAGCTGAGAGGATATATGGCTGTCCCAGAGGACAGCTTGTTTTCTATCTTTCAAATAAGAGTCAAACCACTGTAATGCCAAAGAGTCAAGTGAGAGGGATGTCAAAGTGTCTAGGAGTAGTTGATGGTTAACCATATCAAAGGCTTTTGAGAGGTCCAGGAATAAGGCAGAGGAGAAAAGGTTGTTATTGCGATTTTTGTTGATCATGTCTGTGAAGGAGAGAAGGGCAGTGGAAGTACTATGGTAGGGCCTGAAACCGTGTTGCGAGTCTACGAGTAGGCTATTTTGTAAGAGATGATTTAGGAGTTGATGGTGAATACAACGTTCCATGATTTTAGATAGAGGAGATAGTAGGGCTATAGGCCGGAAGTTCGAAAGTTCATTAGAGTTACCTCCTTTGTGGAGGGGAATGATATGGGAGACTTTCCAGCAGGATGGGATAGTAGATTCGGTTATTGTTCTGTTAATTAAGATAGAGACTGGGTAAGCTAGTTCTGATGCTGCTAGTTGCAGATATTCAGCTGGTAGTTTGTCGGCTGAAGGGGTGCAAGGCTTAAGTTTGGAGAGTAACTTACGTATGTGGGTTGTGGAGACTGTATTAAATTTTAGAGTGGGGGTGTTATTTTGAGGAGAGGTGTTTTGAGGGAAAGGGGGGGGGTCATTGTGTTTGCTAGAGAGGTGACTGTTTCAGAGAAGAAGTTGTTGAAAGTATCGGCTATTATGTTGGGTGGGGTTTGAGCTAAGATAGCAAGTGTGGGTGTTTTGATATTCCCTGGATGGAGCAGTTTATTGATTCCTGACCAGAATTTTTTGGGGTTGTAATTTTGGTTTTGTTGATATTGAAGGTAATAGTTTTTTTTATCAAGATAGGTGAGTTTTTTGTAGTATTTCTAAGGTGTTTGAAGTTTAGAAGGTCAGCAGGGTTTTTAGTGGTTCTCCATTTAGTCCATAGTTTATGTCTATCTAGCATTGTTTGTTTGGTTTTTTTGGAAAGCCAAGGGGCAGCTTTGGAGCCTATTCTAATTAATCAAGAAGGGGCATGATGCTGGAGAATTTGTAGGAAAGTGTTATTGAAATGGGTAACTGCTTCGTCAAGTGGGAAGTGTTTTAGAGTTGACCAGTTACATACCTTGAGTTCATTAAGGAAAGAGGACAGGTTAAAGTTTTTTTTGTTGCGTACGGTACGATAAGTAGCTTGTTTGGGAATATTATCTTTTTGTTTAGTGATATAGGTGAGGAGAAAGTCGCTAATATTGTCTGGGAGTATTCCAGTTTTATAAGAATGGAGATTGTTGTTGATCAATATCCAGTCCAGGATGGCTTGTTTATTGGTTGATTTGTGAATTCTAGTAGGGGAGTTTATGGTTTGTTGAAAGTTAAAGAGATTGAGGTGAATGGTAGGTTTGGGAGAGATGCAGGAGTTCCAATCAATATTAAAGTCTCCTAAGATTATGGTTTCTTGAGGGAAGCTACAGGAGACCCAGCTAAGTATATTTTCAAGTGTGTTTAAGTTATTGCCTGGAGGGATGTAGGAACATATTATATAGATGGCTTTGTTCTTGTTTAGTTGGAGTTTGCTACAGAGTATTTCAGCATTACCTGGAGAGGGGGGTAGGGAGTCAATTAAGGCCACCTGTAGTTGGGATTTGTATAGTAAGGCCACTCCTCCTCCCTTTTTGTTAAGATGATCTTGCCTTAAGGTGCTATAGCCAGGAGGAGTGATTTCATTGTCTCTAGTACCTGGTTTAAGCCAAGTTTCAGTGAGACAGAGGATATCAAAGGCATAGAAGTCAATTATAGCATGGAGTTGTGTGATTTTGTTGTTGATGCTACGAATATTTAGGTGTGCTATAGAAAGGGAGTTATTAGAGAAAGGTGAACTGGAGTTGTAAGCAGTTTGGTTAGAAAGGGCATGGCTGAGAGGATTATTGGGGCCAGGGTTGGGGTGGATGTCCCCGTGTAATAGTAAAAGAGTTTGTGGGATTGAAAACATCTTTGAGTTTTTGGAGGGTATTAGATAAAACCGTTTAGAGGTTAGAGACCTGATGTGGTGTAATTTGTGGAATAGGGGGGGGAGGTAGGGACAGGATGATAGGATGTTAGTGTGTGTTTGTTTGGCTATAGGAAGAATAGAGGTAGTGTGTGTAGCTAAAATAGGAGACCTGCTAAGGGTAAGATGTTCGTAGGAAGTAAGAGTATAGTGTAAAAGAAGGATGTTAAGGAGTAGCAGAAAATAAAGTAGTTTAAGGCTTAAAGGCATGTTTTTAGTGGGGTGAGGTTAGCAAGGTTAGAAATAGCAGGAATATGATAGTGAAGAGTGTGTTGTGGCAGTTAGATAGGAGTATGGAGAGTGGGGTGTGGTAGTAAGACAGGAGTATGGAGTTAACAAGTGTAGGTGGGGCAGGAGATGAGATAGGATCTGAGTAAGTTGGAGGTGTGGCCAAGGAAGTATAAAGGTAGGACCCCTGGGGGTGGGTAGGAATTGGGGGTAGGGAGAGGAGCGGAGTGAGCCCGCAGGGCGAACGGAGCGGGAAGAACCAGAGAGGGGACCAGTGGCAGAAAAACAATCAGAGAAGAAGAGAGAAGCACTATATATGGTGTAGGGTAAGAGTATACTATAGGGTAGAGTGCAGGGAGGAAATATGGTGGGTTTGGGAGATAAAACTAAATATAAGGTAGCTAAGTGAGGTAGCAGAGGTGGGTACAGTAGAGTAGAATAGTGTGGTTAGGACTAGGGGATAGCAGGAGGCAGTGTTCTACTGTGAGAATAAAGGAAAAATTGGGTTTCTAATAGAAAGGGCGCCACCTAGTGGCCAAGTTCAGGAATAACAAGAGACAGAGCAATCAGAGAGCTCACCAAAGTGATGTATCTCGGTAGTGGGGAGAGTTGCCTCAAGGATAGTGATGAAGAAAGGAGGGTAAGAGAGAGTGCCTTAACCGCTACTGGAGGGGGGGGGGCATTTACTGCAGTCACTTTCCATACAGCCCATCACCTTACTCATGGGTGATTTTAATTTTTCTTACCATCAACTGGGAAACATACATGACCACAAACATGCTGGCTCAGAGGTTCATGGACTTTGTCAATGCAAGTGTGCAATGCATGTGTTTGTCAACACACATACAAGAGGCTCAAATGTCCTAGAAACAGTACTCATTAACATGGGATAGCATTGCACCTCTCACCCCGCTCCCCCGTGTGATGTCTTCCCTGATAAGATTGGACCTTAAATCAGTGTTGTTCGATGTACTTATAAGACCAGATACCCAATCAAGCTGAAAAATGATTTAGACTTTTTCTAAGACAAATTACCTTCTACTAAGTGATAGTATAAGAAGTTTCAAAGCCCCCTCAAACATAGATAACACAGACTCCTATGCAAAGGTGTACACCAATGCCCTGTATAACCACTTAAGCATTTGTATAGAACCATCTGTACCTGACCGGATTAAAACCAGGTCTTGCCAAAAAAAATAAGCTACCCTGGTGGAACACTAGTATAAAAAGGCTATAAAACAAGATAAATAAATTAATGTCCAAGAACAAGGGTTAGCTGAGGAAGAAATTCCTCTCACACTTAAACAAACAAATTAGAGATCTTGTCAAGTCCTCCAAAGCTAATTACAAAGCAAAAATATCCTCCCCAGCTAAGGGTAATCACAAGGGATTATTTAACTACATCTGAAGTCTAAAAGGGAATATCCAGCTATGAGCCAAACTGGTTGTGAATGGCACCACCCATAGTCAACCAGAGGTAATAGCCAACCTGCTAGCTGACAGATTTGGAGAAAACTTCACCCTCTCTCCACTCCAGTCATCCACCAAAGTATACATTCTACAATTCCTCAGCCTCTTATCTCAGGAGAGCAGGTCATCTTGGTGCTCTCCAAGATGAAAAACATGACATCAATGAGAGCAGACAACATCCCATGTTGCCTTTTAAACAACTTAAAACATGACCTAGCAGACCCACCTGGATCCCTTTTTAACCACAGCCCGTGGACTGGCTATGTTACAGTGGAATGGAGGACAACGGTAATCCCACTGCACAAATGGGGACCGTCAACCAACTTTGGGAATTATAGGCCCATAAACTTGACTAGCCTCATCTGCAAGACCATGGAAAGAATCATTATGGACCTTATTAACAAGGACATAGGTAATCTCCAAACTCTGGAACCAACCCAGTTCTGAGTCTTTAAAGGTAGATCATGCCTGCTAAACATGGTTGACTTCTTTGAGAAAGTCACCAAGGCCCTGGATGAGGGAAAGACAGTGATCACCACCTATCTTGACTTAGCCAAGGCATTTGACACAATCCCTCACTCAGGTACTATACAGAAACTCTCCCAGTTGGGCATTGACCCCTATATTACCAGATGGGTAGCCAATTGGCTCGCCAAAAGAACACATACTGCCAAATTGGGTGACATTACCTCCAAGGTCAGTCACCAATGGCATACCGCAGGGTTCTGTGCTTGGCCCATTACTGTTCAGAATTTATTTCTCGGAAGTTCAGGCAAACTTGGATGGCCTGTGGCTGACCTGGATTGCTGATGACTGCAAACTGGGAGCAATCATTGCGTCCCCCAGTGATGCTAATATACTGCAGATAGAGTTAACGCAGACAAATGATTGGTGCCAAAGCCATGGATTAAAGCTAAATACAAACAATGCATTATTATTCCCCTTGGGAACACTGACACACCTGCTAATTACATTATAGACAGCACCCACCCTAAGGCAGACCCAGTGGTACATGATCAGGGTACTCAGATTAATAGCAATCTGAAATTTGACCACCACGTATTCACAGTAGTAATGAAATCCTTCTATGTGGCACATCTTATAAGTAAAGGCACTGCAGCTAGAGCTAAAGATGTTATATTTCCATTATACTTGGCCCTTATCAGACCAATAATTGAATACAATGCTCCCTATTGCATGCATTTCACTAGACACCTGTAACAATTGGAGAGACCACAGAGGTTTCTCACCAAGAAATTACAGGGTACATAAACAAGTCTTACATGGAAAGACTGAAAGCCCTGTCACTGTATTTTATCTCCAACAGGTTACTAAGGGGAGTCTTGTGCCTGGCATAAAGGGCAGTCTCTGACCTGGCCCTGACAGAAATGCTACACATTCGTAAATCAAACAGAAGGAGGGTGACTCACTCCAGGGATATTAATCTAGCATCTGGCATGAACAGGTCATGCTAGAGAGATAGATACATCTCCCAGAGACTGCTACTTTTCTGTAACAAGTTTTCAACTCATGTGAAACAGAGCCCCTCACTGACCCTCTTCAAAATCAACCTAGATCAATGGATGGGTGACCACAGATTCACTTCTGGGGTGGTGCCCATGTCCCTCCTGGACAGACAAAGTCAGTATTAACTATCATAGACCCTTACCTATGTGAACTTCACTCACTTAACCACTGACAACTGGGACAACTTGGGATAAATATGGCTAGGCTTGTAAGGGCTCTAGGGCCATTAGCCTAGTAACCTCCTATGAACCTGTGAACCTATGATAATACAGCCTACCACGTACTTTTATCACACCTGTTTTCTTTCTGCTTCTCTCAAGGTGATTTTGTTTTTCTTCTTTAACTTTCTTCCTCAGTTTGTTTTATTGTCATTGGTATCCTTATCTAATTTTCTTTCCCATTATTTCTGAAATGTTACAGAGTCTAGTAAATCTGCGCAGCTTGTCTACCATTATTTCAGATTCAGCCCGTGCTTTGCTTCATACCCTGTTTATTTCTAATTCTGCCTTTGCTTTCTTCCTTACCTTGCTGCTGCTGAATGGCTGTATTATCTGTCTTAATTTAACTCTGAACGTCAGTGAACTCAGAATTTCTAGCTAGTGCACTCAGCATAGCATAATGCACCTGTGTGAATTGTCTTACTGCTTTCTTACAATTATGAACTTGTATTTTTATGTTCCATATTTTCCCAGGGTATAGGGTATATGTTTGGCTTGTCTAATGGTACTTGGACTAAGTCATTTAGTTAAACTATAGTTTCATTTATATACTCATCTGCCTTGTGTAATAATAGCAAGTAGTTTTGCTATATCTTGGGGTCTATATTAGAACATCGACTTTTTAAAACGTCGAGTGTTCTAATATTGACCCCTATTCAGTGAACGCTGACAACATCGAGCATGCAGAACAGCAAATTTTTTCCAAGGGAAAAAATTCGCTGTTCCGACACACATACACACAACACAAACACTCCAAACAAACAGCAATCCACACACATACACCTAAAATCCTACATCTAACCCTGCACTAAACTGTACATACACCACTAGCTATCCACTTACTTTAACCCAAACCCTAACCCTAACCCTAAGGTCTGTCACTATCGCACACTCACCTCACCCACACCCTAACCCTAACTCACCTACCCCGCCCTAACCATCACATCCAAACAATCACACACATACCTGATCCCGACCCGTAACTTTCCACCACAATGCTGAACATAGTGAAGCCACAGGAATGGCCAACCAAATTCCTTCCCTAGAAAGAAATTCGGTGTTACGCAGCTTCGCTATTTTCAGCGTTCGCTGAATAGGGGTCGATATTAGAACATTCGAAGTTGTGAAACTTCGATGTTCTGATATAGACCCCATATCTTGTTATGCTTAATACATATGCATAGCTATGAAACATGGCTACTCTTGTCCTCATATTTGAACTCATATTTTATACGTTAGTCTGTTTAAATACTTCTCAGCTCGAAAAATATAGAAATATCCTCCACATTTTCTATGTGTATGTATGCTTTAAGCTTTTCTCGCTTATTATTCCTGCATCATGCTATAGTCGTTTTAGGAAATATCTTGAAAGCCGCTTTGCTCTGAATTGTTCTCATGATTGTTGTCTTCTGATCCAGTTCTGTTTGGTTAGTACCGAGAAGTGTAGTTGTGACCAGATAAAATGTATTGGTTTTACATCCTATTAATGAATCATTTGCCTAAAGGACAGTTCCATGCTCTCATCTCTATGCACCTGGATGTGGCACAAATCATTGGTGTTCACTAAACAAATTCAACAGATGAGATCTACAAATATAGAGAGATCAAGGGGATATAGACTACAGGAAGCACAGCAAGTCTTCACTTATTCTGCAACAGATGGGTGCTTGATTATTAGCTCTAATCTTAGAAAAGATGTGGTAATTAATGCAGGCAGACAGACAGCTTTCTAAAATATTTCTCTAACTTTGTAGAACTGATAGGCTGACCATGAGCCATATGATACAGCACTTTATGACATTTCACAGGGATGTTAGTGGTAGTGCATGCTAGATCACATGATTTGCAGTGCAGCTTCTGGCCAAGTCTTTAATCTCTTTATCACTATCAGGCCACCCACACAAAACCTTCAGCTAGAGACTTTATAATGCATTTCATCTATAATATCTAGCATGATGAAACTTAGTTAGGATGGAATAACTAATCAGGAATCACAAAACAGGGGTCCCTGACAATATGGACAGATCAAGTTCTCATTCAACAATCAAGCTTATTTAAGTACTTAGGGAATAAGGGACACATATGCTAACACTTAATACAGTTAATAAAAGAAAAATCACAAATTAAACCAAATAGACAACACTGGACCATTACTGCTGAGATATGACACCCTGTGTCATACAAGATCTGGGTGTGAGACCTGGGCTTGGTTATCGGAGAAGCCAGCAAGGGGGGAAATCTTGAATTACGAATGACAGCTCTCCTTCCTTGGAAGGGAGGGTATTTGTTGTTTGATATAACCAGATGCCTTCTAGTAAAGACTTGAGTGTGATGCAGCTGCTATGTGCGATCTGCTTAGTTGATCATCAGAAGTAAGGGGGATTAGAATACATGCCCTGTAGGCACATGCATAGGATCATGCTTGTGATGTGCATATAGTTTCATTGCATGCTCCCTACACAGTTCACTCCCTTCCAGCTTTCACCTGCAGAAGTAAGACATTCTAGCACTTTAGACCAGCTTGCTCTGCTCCTCCTTGCCTCTGACTTTCCAGGAGTGGAGACTATGACAGGAGCTCAGTACCCCAAAAAGGAAGGAATAAATGCTCAGTTGCTGAACGAGAAAGATGTTTAATCAGTGGTGCAGTTAGATTTAAAAAAAAGCAAAGATAAAATTAATTAAAAAAATAAATCTAACAAAATGAGGACTTCTCTAAGGCGAATAGACGGAGGAGGAATCCTGGAAGTAAAAGGGCAGGGAGTGAGTTTTGTGTAGGCAGTATATGGTGAAGTATGTCATACACATGAACTGAAATGGCCCAGAAGGATGCAGATAGCTGGAAATGAGTGACATTATAGCAGTCTAGAAGGCAGCCTAAAGGGTTAAAATAATTCATGAAATGTGTAAGTAGGTAAGGAAAGTAGGACAAAAGAGGCTGAGTGCCATAAGAAGAGTGACTAGTAAGCGAGTGTACAACAAAGTGTAGGTGATGTGGGAAGCTATGTAGGATTCAGGCACTGATGGGGCATTTGAATGATGTGGGAGAAGGGAAGATGGATGCAGTACTACATGAGATGGCTGCAAAAGGGGTAAGTGTTACAAAAGGTGGACAGTCAGATGCTGGCATATACGATAAAGCAGAAAGAGATAAATGCTCTGACTAAAACTGTAAAGTATAATGAGGGGTGGGAATTTTTAGTGTTTGAAAAATCTGTGATGCCTTTTAGGAGTACTAACAATATCAAAGTGATTTGGGGAGGGGGACACATCAGTCCCTGCATTAGTTATGTGGAAATGGAATGTGATGCAAATGGAAGTCTGGGAGAGGGAATAGTTGAGGGAGGCAATGGGTATTCCCCAGACTGTTTCAGCCATACATCATTCAAAAAAGCACCAGTGTGGCTGGACCTGATATGCTTCCTACTGATTTCTTTAAAATTGAATCTTTTGTGATATGTGCTGCGTTCCTAGCATTATTACAAAATGAGTTAAATGGGAAGACTTCTGTTATCCTTATAATGGCTAAGGGGACATAGATGACATGCTCAGTTTTCATCTTATATCTTCAATAAACACAAACAGAAACTTTTTTTTTTGTGAGAATTCTGGATTGCAGGTTGGAAATATGATTGGTGAACTGGTGTCAGAATGGAAGGGTGGTTTAGTTAGAAGCTGACTTTTGGCTAGTAATTGATCTCCTTGGTAGCTTTCGTTGATTATATAGAGAAGAGACATGTTGAAGAGGCTAGTACTATTTGTCATTACAAACGCCCTTTATATATTAGTAAGACTATGTTTCTTACTTTGGCACGAGTGGGCTTGGGTCAGGCATTCACCAGTGGGGTGTGGGTGCTGTACCATAATGCTGAGCTGCAGACCTGTATGAATTGTGTAGTTAGAGGGGGGTTATTTTGGGGTGTGAAAATAGACAAGGCTGTCTATTTGGACGATCATCTCTACACCAGAGCATATGCATAAAAGGTAGATGAACTTCTAATACGGTTTATACTTCTTTCAAACGGTCATTTAATTTGCTTGCATATGATTTCATGGTGTTACTGGAAAATGTGCAGAAAATTATTTCCACCAGTTTTGGAAATATTTAATGAGTCTAATAAAGTTTGATAGCTGTAACTTAATGGAAAGAATATTTATTATCCTGCATGCACAGTGGATAGGGTGGGCTGGCCTTTGTTAGTTGTAAAGGGAGACACAAATACTTAGGTTTGTGGGTATTCCCTTTATTAGTAGGAACTAAAGATTTGAATCTATTGGTGGGGATCAGGATACTGGGAAACTGCTAAGCAGGTGGAGCTTTTGGGCAGGCAGCTGAGGAGAAATTATGTTATATGTAAGATGATTTTTACCACTGTTGATGGACATCTGCCACTGTATTCCTCTGGCACAGTAAACAAAAAGTAAAATATTAGCAGATCTTGTGAAATTTTGTGTAAAGTGATAAAAGGTGCATATCAACAAAGAGAGATTTTTGAGTAAATAGGTTATGAGGTTGCGTCATGCCAGATTATAAACACTATGTGCTGGCTGTCAGTATAGACAGGCTTCAAAGGAATTAATGGATGGAAAGACGCAGTTTGTGTAAGGAAGTTCTGGCAGTGAAGGTTTTTGCAGGATAATTAGAAAGATGCCTCATAATAGGAAAACTTGAGAGGGAAATGGACTGACTAGCATGGAAATTATGGAAAACATGACAGGCTTGAAGTAGATGTTTTTCAGTTGTTACAGCAGTGAAATCTTGGGATTTTTGGAAGAATAGACAGGCTAGGATGCACAGATAAGGCAGGACTGAAAACAGGTTTACTGAGCTTAGAAGAAGTTAGGGAACTGGTAGGCATTTTCTTGGCACTTTTATACAAGAAAATGAAGTCTGACCATACATAAGTCAAAAGTAGAAGCGTATAGAAGAGGCAGATAAGGTGGAAGAATATGAAGAGAGGTTGGTCTTTGGTCATATATCATGAAACAAGTAAGAAAAAGAGACAGAGAAACAGAAAAAGAGAGCGAGGACTCAAGGCCCTGGACATGCAGTGTGCTTCCTAGATGAATGAAGTACTGAAGTTGGATGTGGGGTTGTTTCAGGAAGAGGTGCCTTAGATTTTCCTAGAATCTACTCGGCCAGTACATGAGCTATACTTATGAGTGTTATGTAAGTAGATTGTGCCACCAGAAGGAATGCAATGGAAAGGGAGGGGAGGGCTGGAAACTGTTTATGATATTGAGGTTGAGGCATTGGTAACAGTGGTGGACTAATTGCACATATGAGAGAATTACAGATGTAGATGGTGTGGTTAGATGAGTATGAAGCTGACATGGAGTGGACTTGGAAACTGTTTCTGTTTGGAGTTAGCAAAGTTGACTCTGAAGGTCAGTGCCCAGAAAGAGTTGGATAAAAAAGAAATGCTATTTTGTGGAATGTGGGAAACGGGGCAGGTGCTGATCACAAGAGATGTAAAGCATGCTTCTCCTGAATCAAAAATGATTTCTCAGGGGATAAGGGAGCAGTGATGTATGGAGAGGGGAAAGAATGGGTGGTATAGGTAGGATGCATTTGATCTATGCATGGTTGAAGGGATGTAGGTGACAATAATTGGATAAGGTTTTGCAGTTATATAATATTGAAGTTATCACCTATTTCAGGGTGTGCATTCTGCTGAATTCTGTGGATGAAAGCATGGAATAATTGCATGTTGCAGTAACTTTGACAAAATGCTAGCTCTCATGGTGTGCTGGTGAAAGTAGGTGGCTGTTATGGAGTGCGGGCCTTTAAATTTGTTGATTTTTTTCATTGCCTAACTGTGTGACTTTGCATGAGTCATTTAACCAGACACAGCTCTTAGACTGAGTCAAAAAAGGTCCATGGAGATCAGTGATGTACCTCAGAAAGCAAAAAACAAACAAACAAATAAATACAATTAAAATAAATAAATATATGCATTGTGTACAGCCTATTAAGATGTAGAGGTCAGTCTGTGTTATGTGTGGAGGTGTTGCTGATACTGGTATGTTTAAGACTTTTGGCATATGGTAGTATACACCTGGGTTCATAGCAGGGATCTGACATGAGTCACCTTTATGTGTGGGTTTTGTATATGTGTTCATGAATCGACTAACCTCATGGAATGTATGTGGAATACTTTTATTTCACTACTGACATACTGTATGTGTTATGTATTTTGCTTGCATGTGTACATTCAGAATGATTTATATAATTCGCTGAGCCACTGATGTTTACATGTAAAGGGTTTAAGCATCATTCATCCTAATTCGTGTGTATGAGCTGAAGCACAGAGTATATTGGCCCACTGAGACTACATCAAACCATGGTAATGTTTTAGTAACTGGCGACTCTACTGTAAGGCATAGAGACACCTGGCTCACCAGGCTGGATAAGAATAAGATGACAGTTATCTTTCTGGAGCCAGGATCTGGGATATAACAAGGGCTGTTAGATCCCTGCATCCTGACAAATATGATTATGACCTGATAGTGGTCCACGTGGGGGTGAATGACCTTATAGACACTCTACTCAGAGGGACATGCAGAAGGACATGATTGAGTGGGTCTATATCAGAAGCGCAAACTTTCAAAAGGTCGAATCTCATATGGTCGACACCATATGAGCGCACTTTTGAAAGCTCGTAAGTTTCAATGGAGATTGCAGTAGGGAATATTTCCCTTTACTTCACTGTAGTCCGATCTCAGAGTTGGTATATTTAAGTAGCGGGGGTCTGGGGGGGTGCAGAGGGCTTGCCCCCCTGCTCAGAGCATTCAGCTAGGGTTTTTTTTTGTTTTTGTTTATTTTTATTATATGTTCAATGTTTTAAAACTTCGCTGATATGGTGTAGATCATATGAACGATGAAGTTTTAATTAAAACTTCGAGCATTTAATATAGACTGGATTGAGCTGCTATGCATATGTCTGAGGCAGGAAAGTCACCAGTTTTGAGTGGTATTTACCATCACCCAGAAAGATGCCAAGATAAAAACAAGATAATTGGATTTAGTAATTGGATATGTAGCTGGTATCATTCTAGGGAGAGACATTATCTGTCAAATTAGGATGAGATGGATGACAAGTCTTCCTGCTTTGCCAGGACTGGCTTTCACCTCTCGTAGGAAGACTTTTGAATTCTGGCTAAAACCTTTGCAGTCTCCATAGGGCCTTTTTAGGCAAAGTCAATCTGATGGACATTCCAACTTTGTAAATTCTAATTTGGAACACATTAATTTGACTGTGCTCAGTGCCAGGGGTATTAATAAAAAATGCAAAAATGTAAGGCTTTCCTGCAATATGAACAACTTCATATAAATATAGTTAAAAAAACACAGTAGATGAAATTCCCATTAAACCCAAGACCTTTCTATTGGCTGACCTACATTGCCAATGGCTGGTATGCACTTCCTTGACATTATAAATGCTAACTCTCTTTCACAAATAGTTAACCATCCTACTAGAAACCCCAATATCCCTGATCTAGTTTTCACAAATATGGCCACTTCTTGCACAGATCCATATGTATCATCATTTCTTGTTAAAACAGACTGTAATTTAGTAACATTTTCCTTTAAAATGGTAGAAATGACACTGATTTAATAGTACTTCCCCTGTAAATAGCTCTGTGATATAGAGATTTCTTAAAAGCAAACTTTTGTCAATTTTTTGATGATTTAAATAAATTCTGCTCTAGTCCTCCTCTGAAAGATCCTATTGCTAAAGCTGCTGCCTACGCCTCTGATTTCTACTCCCAATTAAATAGTTACATTGAAACAGCAGTCTTTATCTGCAACAAATATAACAAGAGGTTAAAAGACAAACTCCTGTGGTGGAATAGCCATATGAATAAATTATGTAACAAGAGAAAGAAACTGCTTAATACTTATAAGCCGTCTCAGTCTACCTACATTAAGAGCACACTAAAGGAAACTAGCAAAGACCTTAAGGGGAACCAGTAGGAAGCTCAAAGCCGAGTGCAAACTTAAAATAGCCACTAAAATAAAAAATAACTACAAATCTTTATATAACTATGCCAGGAAGTTAATAACTAACACCTAACAGTGCTCAGAGCTAGTCCAGAATAATACTAGATTATCTAACCCAAAGGAAATTACTAATATCCTAGTTAACAAATTTAGTTCAAATTTCACTCCACCCACAGTTATGGCTATCTCACAAATTTCACAATCCCAACCACCCCTTTTAATTACTATGGAACAAGCTCTCTCAGCCTTTTTAAAAACTAAGAATACTTCATCTAAGGGCCCTGACAACATACCTGATCATCAGTGCAAAATATGGCCTTTCTGAGCTCCTACTTAATGTCTTTAATCTAAGCCTTTCTGGTAGTTATATTCCTGAAGCCTGGAAAACAGGCATTGTAATGCCTTTACATAAGGGTGGCCCAACCACTGACCCTGGTAACTATAGACTTATTAGTCTCACTAGCCTCATATGTAAAACTATGGAATGCATTATCTTAGACTTCATTAATCTGGACATTGAAATTGTCTCAACCTGGGCCCTCATCAAGTTGGCTTTATCAAAAGAAAGTCCTGCCTCTTTAACCTCATTATTTTTTTTGAAAAAGTAACTGAATCAGTGGATAGTGATTTATTTATTTATTTATTTATCATTTGTTGACCGGGAAAGTCCGACTAGGTTCCACAGAGCCTGTTTTCAGCGGAGGCCCGGGGAGAAATGCTCCAGATGCATGTCTTTGATGATTATTGTGATTATTTAGTGAATATAGCATATCTTGACCTAACCAAGGTCTTTAACACTATTCCCCATACAAACATTATTGATAGACTTGTAAATCTAAATATAAATCCTTATACTGTACAATGGATAGCTAACTGGTTGTCTGACTGAACCCATGTGGTTAGAGTAGCAGATGCCATTTCTGCAAGCAAAACAGTTGCCAGTAGTGAACACAGGGCTCAGTTTTGGGCCCTCTTCTATTTGGCATATATTTCTCAAACCTTCAGGCCAGCACTTCTGGTCTATGGTTAACTAAGTTTGCAGATGACTGTTAATTGGGAGTTTTTATTCAATCTTCAACTGACTCATGATTTCTCTAACACAGATAATTCATGTCAACAACTGGCATAAGGACAATGGTCTCAAATTAAATATAAAAAGTATAGCATAGTTCATTTTGGTAAGCAAAACAGTTTCACTTACTGTATAGGAGATGCACCCTCCAGTTAGACACTATTGCAAGGGATCTGAGTACTCTTGTTGATAATCCTAATCATTTGACCATCATGTCTCCAAAGTAGTTTGGAAATCCTTTTATCTGGCCCATCTAATTTCCAAAGGCTTCTCCACTAGATCCAAAAATGTCTTACTCCCCCTTTACTCATATTGGTACGTATTTATATGAACATATCATGCAACTTGATAAACCTCAGCAATTCATAACTAAAAAGATCAGTGGCCTCAAAAAATGTAGTTATCAGGAGATACAGGCAGACCTTTTTCTGTATTCAGTCTCTTACAGACTCCTCTGTGGAGATCTATGCATAGCCTTTTGTGCCTTGAAAGATACAACCATATTTGATCTCCTATTTCATCACAGAACTAATGGGACATAAAATACTCAGCAAAAGGAACTAAAACGTCATCAGCAGATAAATAAAGCATGGTGTAACAGATTCATATCCCAACATATCCCTCATATCTGGAACAAACTTCCACTATATGTCAAGCAGAGTAGTACCCTTGCCACCTTCAAGCAAAACCTGGATAATTGGATGGGCAGCCTCAAATTTTCTACTGGTCTATCTTGTTTTGTCTTCCGTGAAGCTAAAGGGAAATTCTGAATATATATATTTTTTGGCTAGGCTTGAAAGGGTCTGCAGACTGATTGCCTAGCACTTATCTATAAACATGTGAACCTACATATTGTACTCCTAATATTTATAATAAAATATAACAGGTAAAACTTGGTAATTTTAGTGCAATACTACTTTCCCTAGACAGACTGGATAGATAAAGACTGTTAAGTGATAAAGTTCTTGTAGTCACAGAACAATAAGAAGAGGGTTAACTTGCATCCTGACTAATTTTGCCAATTGGTCAATTAATGAAGGTCTGCTAGTCCTTTGTTAATTTATTAATGTATACACACTTTCTCAGCTCTGCATTCTCAACCCTGTTATCACCTTTGTATCCCTTTATGCTAGTGCAGCCTCTTAAATGCATTATGATTACTTGCCATACAATCTGAGTTGCATTACTTGAATTATTGGGGAATAAACTCTGAGTTATTTTGAAACATACATATTACTGTAGAATCTGAAATGTATATTACTATCATTTTTTAATGCTTTAGAGAAGGATTGCATGCTTAATGGCATGTAATGCATGACATAGGTAGGGTTGCCACCTTTCACTGCGGCCAAAACTGGACCAAAGCCACACCGCCCACACCTCCCCTAGCCTCACTTATCTCCTCCTTCACTTGCCCACTTTCTGCCAATTTTGTGATGTCACTTGTATGACAGGGGGAAAAGGACGAATGTCTTCTTTTCATAGTTTCTGACTCAACTGCATCACTTTAGTGATGCTATTCTTACGTCAAAGCACAGTGTAACTGGAGATTTAACAAACTCTGATAGTGTTTTTTTATTTAAAAAAGAATACTGGAGTTTGCACAGGGATTTCCAGACTATCAAACAATTGGTTGATATTTGGATAGTCCAGAAAAAAAATGCATGGATGCTCTAGCCACAGGTGACGAAGCAGACTATGGTGACAGGATTTCATGCCTGCCTTGATAGTGAAGAATCTTTAGACCTCTACATTTTCTTTAGCTAGAAACCTCTGCTGCATTTCTGGCTTATAATGTGTCTGAAAAGGTATATTCTTTTATTTTATTCTTTTTTTATTTATCATTTGTTAATCAGGAAAGTCTGACTTGGAACAAAGCCAATTTTCAGCAGAGTCCCGGGGAGTAAGGCTCCAGATGCATGTCTTTGAAATGTGGGAGGAAACCGGAGCAAACCCACACGAATACAGGGAGGACATGCAGACTCCACACAGAAGGCACCCCAGCCGAGAATCGAACTGGAGAACCTCTTGCTGTGAGGCGACAACGCTACCGCTGCACCACTGTGCTGTCCATGGTGATATTAATGCAATTATGTGTATGTAATGTTTTGTAAATGTTCTTTTTCAGATACTATTTTGCTGCAATATACAATTTATATTAAAGCACACACTCACTCATGCGCACGCACACACACACACACACACACACACACACACACACACACACACACGCACGCACACACACACACACACACACACACACACACACACACACACACACACACACACACACACACACAAACACACACGCATTCAGGCTGTCAGTAAATTATTCAAATGGCTGCAATCTCAATAATGGCTGCTTAAATAACTACAGATAATGCTGCCATGCACATCTATCTGACAAAAGTGATTTCACTGGCTTGCAGAGAGACAAACTGGCATGTGTTCTACAATGCAGATTTTGAAGTCCCCCAAGCAGCTTGCATCTAGAGCAGGCACCTCCCTTTGCTCCACCTTAACTACGGCTTTGGTTTCTGATATGAAGTTTGGGGTCTATATTAGATAACGGAAATGACAAAAGGGCAAATGCTATTTTACCAACACATAAAACACAAACTCACTAAACACCGAAGTTACGGAACAACGATTTTCACCCTCCACACCCACCAATGTGGGGGGGCTGTGTCCCCCATACCCCCCTACTTAAATATACCAACTCCGAGATCGCACCACAGTGGAGGAGATAGCAAAGTCCTGAGAATGGCCCAGTGATTTTTTTCTCTAGGAAAAAAAAATCGCTGTTCCGTAACTTTGGTATTTAGTGAGTTTGTGTTTTATGTGTCGATAAAAGAGTGTTCGCTCTTTTGTCATTTCGGTTATCAAATATAGACCCGAAATTTGCACAAACATATATGCAAACATATTAGTAGTATCTTTAGGTACATGATGTATGTAGCAACTCTTTGAAAAACTGAAATGACTGGAATCAGAAACAAAACAGTTAATGGAGACCTGTATTCTGAGCTATGAATTGTAAAAATAAATCAGAGCTACTGCATTAACAATGATTTACTAGTGTAAGAAAATTACTGCAGACAACTTGGATAAGTCTTCCAGTCACAAGAGATGAATTACAGGGAACAAGTACAGAAAATAGTACAATAACAGTTAAATGGTCCAAGACCATACATCTCAAATGTTCCTGATTTTGCAGAATGCTTTTGACCTGTCTCTCATAACTTTTGGGATTACACTAAGTCAATAATGTGATACATTACACTTGCAGTATTGTTCAGAAAATGCATGTTGATGCAAAAACTGTTATTTTGTAAATGAATCACAGTGCTATATAAAGACAAAATGTTCTTGGTTTTACAGTGTTTGTGATACAATTATTTAGGGGTTTTGCTTTCTCAGGAATTACAGAGAAATTAAGCTAGAATGTTCCTAAACAACATATGTACAATTAGTAGTTAGTATGAAGTGGTGGTGCTGCGGTAGCGTTGTCGCATCACAGTAAGACGTTGTCCTGTTCGATTCTCAGCTAAAGCATCTTCTGTGTGGAGACATGCGTGAATGGACGTACCTTCGTTGAAGGTTGTGCATCAGGGCTGGCAACTCGGCATGTAAAAATCTACTGCCAATCATTAGTGGACCGGAGTTCTGCTGTGGCAACCCCTAACCGGGAAAAGCCGAAAGACACAACAAGTAGTTAGTATGAATTAAAATTTGAGGACAGAAAGAGGCTATGGTGCAGCAAAAATAAACGTCCCACTGGCAGTAGATGGATAGCACAAGGTAACAGTACAAGAGCTTTGTCACCTGCTGTGAGCTATCAATCACAGCAGCAAGGGGCTCAAATTACCTTTGGCATTTGACAGCTAGGAAGGGGAGGCATGCAGGGGAAAGAGAGGTGAGTTTATGGACTACAACTCAGGCATAACAAAAGACTGAACATTAACCATGTTGGAAAGTAAGAGCAGTGAAATGAGTTAGACTTTCTCACAGATGATCTAAAAGACAAACAATGATAGTCATTTATTTATTTTTTATTTATTTATTGTCATTTGCTTATCAGGAAATTCCAGCTGGGTAATAAACAACCATTTTCAGCAGAGGCCTGGGGAGAAGAACTACAGAGAGTTATAAAACATCAAATAAAACTGCAGTATACATGTAATTAAAAAACATATATGCATACAGTTTGACATTAGGATACATAGGACATGATAAAGCATGAGGAGACACCAGTGATGTAATAATAAAAATGATAATTAAATATGACAATCAGTATACTCAAAAGTATTAGGGAAGGCAATTATATATATATATATATATATATATATATATATATATATATATATATATATATATATACACATACACACACACACACACACACACACACACACACACACATGCACACACACACATAAAGGTACAGGTCTCCTTAAGGAATAGAGGGAGGGCAGGTGATAGTATGATGAGCAGATGGGACGAAGGTATAGTATTTGTTGATGCATATCCTACAGGTCAGGTACATGGGCAGAACCATGAGTTAGTGAGAAGTTCTGTGAGAGAGGACTTAAATCCATGGATGCTAGATATATTTCTGATTGAATTTGGGATAGAGTTCCATAGTTTGACTTTGCAGTGTCACTTTTTTTTTTGGTTTATAGATTTCAAGCAGATTTTTGTCTTTAGAGCACAGAGTGCAATTTGTCAGATAGTGATGAAATACTTGAGAAGACAGAAGGGTGGGTAGAGGGGTCATGTAGTATTTAATGGCTTAGAAGAAGTTGTGTATGGGATAGTTGATGTGGGAGTTCTAATGATCTGTGAGCATGTAATGCAGAGCAGTGATGAGCTTTATATTGCAGGTTGGCTGCTAATTTAACTGTTTTATTAGAACATTGCTCTAATTGATTTAAGAGCGATCCAGATGCTAGTTGAATTAGGTGAGTCATAGACAAGACAGGGTAAAAGATAAAAGTTAGCTAGGGTGATTCGACTAGGAGTAAATAATTTTTCTGGCTTTATATAGCAGACCTAGCTTTTTTATGTGAAGATCAAATTTTAAGTTGTCATCTATGGTGACTCCAAATAATTTGGTGTGGGTACATAACTACTTCAATAGTTGTATTGTTTAGAAAGGTAATGTTTTGATGTAGCCATGCTCTAACTGAGTTGAAGGCATGTTATGTCATGGATTGTAGTTGTAGTGGGTTGTCAGTTGAGCAGGTGAGAGTTGAGCCATTGAACAACAACAAATGGTAGTTAAACCTACTGAATGAAAGAAAGCAGGGTATTTCTGAAACCACAGCTAAAAATGATTAAGCAATGTAATATTCTAAAACCAAGCACTCTATTGTGGGATACCATGAGGTAGACTATAAAAGCAAACTCACATAAAGATGCTGGACCCTCATGTGAGTAGACTCTGGAATTACATATAACATAGAAAAAGTATATATAGTCCCAGAGTTGTGTTAAATCTAGGAAGCATCAAGACAGGAAGAAATAAATATGTTTTTTTTTCAGTCTGTGGGTATGGTTCTCCTTTAAGGAATCATTGCTCCCTCAATACTATTTGTAAAGCATATTGCTGTGCAATTGTTGGGCAAATCTTCCTGATATGAATATAATCCCACTCTTTAAGTACCAAAACCATTAAGATCAATGTCTTCAACATCTACTCACTGTTGATACACATCTGTAGCAACAAATATTCTTATCCATTCAGTTATTACTGACACTAAACTTGCTTTGCTAGTCTGATTATTAAATTTTCCTGAACACAACCACATAGTCCCAAATCTATTAGGTTCATAGGTTCATAGGTTTATACTAGGCTATCTGCTCTAAGGCATTTATAAGCCTAGCCCAAATTTTTGTGGCTTACGCCACCCCTTATATGAAAAAATACTGTGCCCATTAGTTTGTTGTGCCTCTGTCCAGCAGTGACACAAAGACGATTCCCGGGGTAAACCTACGATCTCCCATCCACAGGTCAAGATTTCTCTTGAACAGAGCCAGCGAGGTGCTCTGCCTCACATGGACCGGGATTTTATTCCACAGCATAGGGAGTCTCTGAGTGATAAATCTATCCCTCCAGCACATCCTATTTATATCCGTGCTAAGGTTTAAGTCGCTTGCTCTAGTGGTTTTGGTGGATTTGGATTTTTTGAGGTGGAGCATGTCCATTAATCCCGGGTTGGACATGGCCTTGTATGTCAGGCACATGTCACCTCTGAGCAGATGGTATGCGACTGAATAGAGCTGGAGTTTCTTCAATCTGGCAGCATATGACAGATTTTGGAGTCCCTTTATCCTTTTGGTGAGGAACTTTTGGGGTCTCTCCAATTGCTGCAGATGTCGGGTGAGATACATCCCGAATGGGGCATTGTACTCGATCATTGGTCTGATAAGTGAAGAGTACAGGGGAACAATGACCTCACTAGATCTGGATGTGAATCCCTTCATGATCAGGTGGGCAATGTAGAAGGTCTTTCTAACCACTTTAGCAACTTGAGTGTCAAAAGAAAGGCCACTGTCAACCTGGGTCCCCAGGTCCCTGATAACCTCTTCTGTGCTTAGTGGATTGCCACCTATATGGTAGCTTGGGGTTACCTTGTTTTTCCCGAAGGGTATGACTATACATTTTTTGGCGTTTAACTTCAGGCCATGGCTCTGGCACCAGCTATCTGTTTCCGTGAGTCCCTTCTGAAGGATATCCGTGTCCGATGCACTTTCCACTATGGCGCCCAGTTTGCAGTCGTCTGCAAACTTTGTCAGCCAAAGTCCTCCCATGTTGGCCTGTACTTCTTAGAAGTAGATGCCGAACAATAGGGGGCCAAGGACTGAGCCCTGTGGGACACCACTTGTGACCGGCTTGGAGTCTGACATAGCGCCAGCAACTCTAACCCTATTATTCTAGTAAGATCTCATTTATTTGCAAGAAAACACCATGCCTTCTTTAATGTCATTGAGATCTCTTACTAGTTTACTTTTTATGTTGAAAAACCTTTTTTCAGTTTTATCCAGTTCCAGTTCTTTATATAATGATGACATTTATTTACAATAACCATTCTGATGCACTGCTTTCTTTACTCCAGGCTGAAAACTGGCAATGTCTGCATTCATTGTTTTGTGTTTATGATTAACTCTTCTGACAATAAATCTAGATGTTCCTTTGTACACATAGGGTCAACTTTCTTCCATTTAATTTTAAGATCAATTTTTTCTCTGACAAAAAGATCTTGTTGGCCCTTTATCTATTCTGAAGCCTTGGGGACAGTTCTCATTTGTAAATATTTCTCTACAAGTTTGTTGTTATAGAAAGCACTATCTTCTTTGACAATATATATTTTGTAACATTTGAAGTTTATTATAAATGCTCAATGAAAGAGATTCTTATGAGCTGAAATGTAAAGGGATAATTTCTGCCAATCTCATTTGTTATTGTTGCATTATATGTTGAAACCCAACAACTGCAAATCTTCAGCAGTGCCAAAAATTGGTGACATTTTTCTGCCAACATTATTCTTAGCCTCAAAACTTAGTATTTACAAATGTAAAACTTCAAAAACTAATAAATAATGCAAAACACTACAAACATGAGGTGAGAAACAAAAAAAAAGTATGTTTATAAATATTTATTTTAGCAAATTGATCTGGAAACCTTCTTACATGCTGTGGGTTCTATTCTCCCCCATGCACCTGGTTTCATGTTCCATTACTGACTGTGCAGAGAGCAGCATGATAGAGTGCTGTACACCTGATTTGCCATACTTCAAATGAGACCTTAAGCAAAAGTCTCATTTGTCTGATCTGATTGAAGTGTACATTTTAAATATCTCATGGTTGTTAGTGGAAGGAAAACAATGTTTTGTATTAAAAACATTCCACAGTGCAATCTCTAAATAACATTAGTATTAAGTGATTATCGAGTGCAAGAGCAAAATAAATTATCATAAGTTCAAAAATGTTGTCAGTTATTCACAGCATTTCCATATCACACTTTTTGTTATTCAAAACATTTTCAGTATTACACATTTAAATAACGCAGGTGCAGCTTATTACTAACTTATAGGACTTTATTTGCTCAGCCACCAAACCTACAATGTAAAAACATACATTATGTTATAAACAGTTTTCTTAAAATGTCCATCTTATTTTACATACAATCTGAGCCCCATATTTTAAGTGTATTACATTCAAAAGATACTCGATCCATTGTTATTTTTCCCTGAAAAATCAAAAACGAACTCTTTCTGTCCAGTACTACTTTATATCTCATATATAAATTTTCAACCTCCCATCACTAAGTATCAGATTGAATAAAAGCCCACCCAATTAAGGATAGACTAATAAAATGAATAATAATTTTAACTAAATCATTTTTAGCTAATATTTTTGTTTCAAAGAACTATAGCATTTCCCTTGCAAAAATCTTGAAAATAGGGTACCCCATCAATTATACGATGGTATAGAAGCCTATGTTTTCTGACTAATCATCAGCATGGATTTGCAACAGATTACAACATGAAAACTGCTGCAGTCACTTTGGCTCATGTAAGCTGATATTTAATGAATGGTGGTAACTTTACATTAGCCAATTTCATTAACCTTTCTGAAGAAAACACACATCACTCACTTTTTACACACACATTCTCAATATACAGTTTCAACTCCACTACAATGAATTTGTTTTATGAATATCTGAATGGCAGATTATGCAAAATTATTATATCTCAGTCCTTCTCCTCTCACTATCCAGTGTTATCAAGACTTCCTGAGGACTCAATTCAACTACTCCTATTTGTTACAAATATTAACCAAAAATGTTATGTGGATGAGACTGCCATCTGGAGAAAAGGCAGTTCTCTTCTATCACCATCATCCTTAATATTACAGTGACTGTACCTTATTATACCTACAAGCTAAAATCTCTAAAGGCAAACCTTACGAAAACTAATGCAATTATTTTGGCACTCATAAATATGTTCAAAAGTATAACACCATCTGCAATCTTACTTCCTTAATGAGTTCTCTCTCTCTCTCTCTCTATCCCTCTTTGTACTACATTACTCCACAAATGTGTTACCCTCAGATGGCATCCCTTTCAATTATAAATTGCACATTATACAACAACCCCCCCCATTAATATTCAAAAACGTGCACGCTGATTGGTCAGCGTGCATGTTGTAAATCAGTTATAGTAATGGAAAAAGGTCCGGTCACCCGGACTTTTTCCATTACTATAACTCTTTTTTTAAGCAACGGAGAATGCAAGATCTCCATTGCTTCATACTGTCTCGCTATGTTAAACGAGTTTAACATAGCGAGACAGCTTTAAAAAAAGCAACAGAGATTCTCTGTTGCTTTTTTTAAAGCTGTCTCGCTATGTTAAACTCCTTTAACATAGCGAGACAGTTTGTAAAAGCAACAGAGATCTTGCTTTCTCCGTTGCTTTTTTCAAAACTGTCTCACTATGTTAAACCCATTTAACATAGCGAAACAGTTTGTAAAAAGCAACTGAGATTTTGCTTTCTCCGTTGATTTTGTCCACAGCTCTGATGTACTGCATATGCATGCACAGTACATTAGAACTGCTGCAGAATACCTGACAGCTGCGGAAGGGCAGCAAGGAGGCATTATACAATGCCATTATTTAAGAAAAGTAATTATTTTTTTTCTTAAATAATGTCATTGTGTAATAGCAATAACCCACTTCTGGGCTTCGCCCTCGTGACCAAACCACATCAACCGTGGTTAAATCCAGCATTACCCACACCCAGGCGTGGGTTATTGCTATATTACTACACACATGAACATAATTGTGTATTGATC